>NC_084474.1:93335004-93635004 GCF_027409185.1 Cynocephalus volans
AAAAACAAGCCACAACTTGGGAGAAAAGCATAGTATGTTAACATAGCATGTACGTGATAAAGGACTTGTATCTAGAATATATAAAAAACTCTCAATAACCCAACAATAACAGGGAAAAAAACAACTTTAAAAATGGGTAAAAGATTCAACCACTTCACCAAAGATATATGGATGGCAAATAAGCATATGAACAGATGCTCAATACTATCAGTCACTTGGGAAATGCAAATTAAAACCACAATAAAATATCACTACACACCTATTAAAATGGCTAAAATTTACAAGGCTGAGCATACCAAGTGTTGACCCAATGATACAGAGCAATTGAAACTCTCATATACTGCTGGTGGGAATGTAAAATCGTACAGCCATTCTAGAAAAGTTTGGCACTTTCTTAAGAAGCTAAGCATATACCTACCATAGTCCTAGGCCCAATCATTCCCAAGAAAAATGAAATCCTATATCCACACAAACACTTGTACAAAAATATACACAGATGCTTTATTTATAATAAACCAAAACTGGAAACAATGTTCCACAAATAGATCTATACATTCAATGTAATCCCAAACAACATCTGAAAGAATTTTTTTGCAAGTTGACAAGTAATTCTAAAAGATATAGATCTGCAAAGGGTTTAGAACTGCCAAGGCACACTTGAAGAAGAACCAAGTGAGAAGAGATCCACAATGGAATAAGACTTATTATAAAGCTATTATAATTCAGGCAGCTTAGGACAGTGGAATCGAATAGAGTGTAAAAACAGACATACATATATATGGACCCTTGATTTAAACACAGGTGGCATCGCCAGATCATTAGGGAAAAGGATGCTTTTTTCAATAAATGGTGTTGGGACAATTAGATATCCACTATCCACATGTTAAAAAAATAATATTGGATCCCCTCTTTATACTCTACACCAAAACCAATTCCAAGCGAATTACAAAGTTAAAGGTGAAAGGCAAAATTATAAATCATTTAGAAAATAACAGAAGAATTAGTTTATAACCTCAGGATAGAGAAAGACACAAAAAGCACTAACTACAAAGGAAAAGACCAATAAATTAGACTACATTAAACTTAACTTCTGTTCATCAAAATAACACTAGAGACATTCAAACTGTATACCACAAAGTGGGAGGTGACAGAGGCAAAATGTATAACAAAGTACTTGTGTTATGAATATATAAAGAAGCTACAAATCAATGACGAAGAAAAAAGCAGAAGACCTAATAGAAAAATATGGACACTTCATGAAACAGTAAATCCAAATGGCCAGTTAAATGTATAAAAAGATGTGCAATCTCATTACTATCAGGAAAAGGCTATTTAAAACCACAAAACAGTAACATTACAGAAACCACCAGAAGGGGCAGGGAGGGGAAACATTACAAAACCAGAGGAGAGCTATGCTGAAGAAGTAACCGAAGAGAAGAGTGGTCAATGGTTGGCCTAACTTCTCAGTGACCAATACAGGAGAATCATTTACTAACATTTACTAAAAAGGTACTCCAGGCCAGGCACTCTGAGAAGTATGTTTAACAGGGGTACAGGGGTCATCACAATCTGTAACTGACTATAAATTATAACTTTAACTCCATGTTAAGTTTAGGAGACCAAGTTTAAGGAGAAAGAAATTGTTCCAGATTTCTTTTTCCCACCATTTCATTTCTATTGTTTTTGCTTTTACTGAACTGCACAGTTGAGTGAAAGTTTGATTATGGGAGAGGAGATTCATGGGGAAACATTCTTCTCATTGTTTTGAGATTACATTACACTTAATTTCATCCATTTATCCCTAATTCTTCTCCTCTACCTTTGTAACAATTTCATATACTTAAATAACCCCTACAACAAAGTCATTTACTTTAGTCTTTCTAATTAAGTCCCTTCAGACATTTGATCTTTTTTGAAACTCTTTCCAAAGCTCTCATTTGTCTACATTCCTCAATTATCAACACTGACAACCCAGAGAACTTCAGCTGAAGGAGAGTATTCCCTTGTTTACTTAACAAATTACTCACCGGCCTCCTCCAATAGTACTATGAGGAAGCTGTGGGCACTCAAAGATACCTAAAGGATAATGGAGAATCCTTGTCCCTAAGCTTACAATACTCTTTGCCAAGAGATACATCTAATTCTGCATAAGACATAACAGACATCACCAATTTCATCTTTGTAGACTAACTTTCATTTAGCCTTTTTCTTAGGAAAAAAGGAAAGGACAAAAGGCAAAAGAAAAGGTATTAAATTTAGATACGAATTCAATGCTGGGCGTAAAATCAATTCGCAAACTACTGCTTCATTAGTCACCCCAAGACTTGGCAATCACCCTGACTCTGGTATATTCTAGCCAATTTTTCAGCACCAAAACAAAACCACCAGGGAACTTGTGCCTTAAACATTAACATGTACACACACTCTTGCTATTTGCCAAAAGCCATAAGTCCAGGAGCCATACAAACTGCTATTTCAATGTAAAACTGTTCATTTAAATTCCAGACCAAGATTCAGCATAAAACATTCAAAATCCTTAACAGAAGTAACTGTACGGTCTTCCCAAGATTCCAAAAATCTTAAAAAACATATTTAAGGTTCTTGAAGTGAAGGCAATCTCATTAGCATATCCAAGTAGTCAGGGAGAGACCATACACATACCTCAAATTACAATTGATTTTTGCCTGCTATGGCTTGCATTTATTTTAAAACACTCTAAAGTAGTGGTTCACAAACATTAGCATGCATCAAAGCACCTAGACAGCAAGTTAAAACAGCATGCTGGGCCCTACCCCCTAAGAATTTGATCCAGTAGAATGAAGGCTTCAGTACTTGGATTTCTAACAAGTTTCTAGACGATGGTGATGCTGCGGTCTTGTCACTACTTTGAGAACCACTGAAAACTTACTGGAGCTTATGGGAATATGAGTGTGTATGAGTTTCCCCGATGATATAGCTAGACTAGGGAGGAACTCACTGAGGAAGAGCAAACTGCAAAATCTCAGCAAATGCTGTAACCAAATGTTGAGTTCCCTTAACTGAGTGAGGGTATTTTTGGTTTTTGGTTTTTGGTTTTAATTTATTTATTTATTAATATTATTATTTTCCTACATTCTAAGATGTTGTGGAGTGAGGGTATTTTGACCTGTTATTTTCAAAATGTTTTTATATGAACAGCAGCATGGCAGTAAAAGACTGTGAGCAAGATCAAGGATGAGCTTGCCTGTTGTATAATTGGCACTTCAGTATTAGGAAGATGGTTGTTCATTTAAATCATCTGGGGACATAATGTTAAATGCTTACAAAGCATTCAATGAATCCAGCTGGTTAGTAAGATACGTTAGTGCATCTAGACCAGTAATCAAAGATCCTTTATAAATCCCTCTAATTTTGTGTCATCTTGGGCAATTTTCTATGTCTTCAGAACTTAGGATGAGTACTATTGAACAGAAGAACAATTCCTATAAGATCAAGTTCTAGGGAAAAAACCAAAATCTCCAAATAATAAACAGGCAGAGCAACATTTTTTTCCTGGCTCAAGTTTGATAACATTAGTTATTAAAAATAAAGCAGACAAAACTGAACATACAGATAATCCAAGTTCTTCCCTAGTATCAAATCCTATATGGTTTTTAAATGAGGTTCTTTAGCAGGGCAAACAAAACAGTAAACAGCTGATTGACACAATTAACAGTTCTCTAATAATTAATATGCCTGGGTTCTTTCATTCATTCATTCAATAAATACTATTGTGTTAGATACTGGGGATGCAACACTTTATAAAACAAAGTTTCCCCTCTCATGAAGCTTACATTCTCACAAGAGGACACACAATACACTAAAAAGTATATAACACATAAAATTCTCAAGCTCTTTCATCAGTCCAGCAAAGACAAACATATGGTGCTTTGGTAAACAGAAGTAGACACAATAAGCACCTACAGTTCACAGCAGAATCTAAACCATGAGACGGCAGGAATTTCAATAAATATGGAGCAGAAAGGAGATCCTAGGCACAAACATGACTTTTTATGTTCTTTGCCTTGGTTTTGATCCACTGGCCCCTAATAATGGATTAGAGAGTGTGCCAACCCAAATGCAGGATGAAAAATTCTAAAGCAGTGAGAATGAGTACATTCATTTCAGAAACATTTATAGAGCAGCAATGTGTTAGAGATTATAATAATAGGATTTTACTACAATGGGTTCATACTTGTGTGAGATGAAATATGCAATTTTTTTTCTTGCTTCCTGCAAAACTGTATGCCTCATCATAAACACTGACCCTCAAAAAAATCACCAACAAAAAACTGTAAATATGGAGGCTAATAAACCATGTCCTTTGGGAATTAAGAAGTATCAACCACTGCTCCATGTATTACACATTTTAACTAATCCTAAATTGATTCAAAATAATTAAACAATTTTGATGCATTCACTAAAAAAAATGTTTACCTATAACTGCTGGGCAGATCAGAACTTTGTGTTCTGAAAATGTCAGATTCAAACAGAAAATGTAATTATTTAAACTTTCCAGACAAGGTAATTGACACTTGCATACTGTTTACTCCTACTTCAGGAAACTGGGTTAAGTTTTAAAAGACTATTGCTTTTCCAGTCGCAGAGGCCACATGCTATTAGAAGCGGGCACTCTGGAGTCCCACAAACCTGACTGACCAGCATCCACCACTTCTGGGCTAAGTGACCCTGAGTAAGCTCTAACTCTAACCCTAAACTTCCAGCATTTCATCTATAAAATGAAAACATAAATAGCACTACAACTCAACAGTTCTTGTAAGGAATAAAGGAGATAAAGCATTAACACACTCAGCTCAGTTGTGGCAGGCACATGCTGTATAACAAATGTACCTTACAGTACAGAGCCCCTCTCAGATTTATCTATGAAAAGGCAATAACACCTACCAATATAACACATGGTACCCACATAGGTGCCCAGTAAATGTTATTCTTCTTCCCCTATCACTGGAATAATATTCAAATGTATGATTTTAGTCTTTTTGCTGTTTCTGAAAAATCAGTTTATAGTAAATGGATATGTACATCAGCAAGCTTTAGACAGGGTTATTTTAATTAAATAAAATTTGACTAAAGTTTGCAATGAAACAACTTCATGTTCTTAAAAACAGGTAAACTTTGTCTATAAACCATTTCATTAGTGTTTATACAAATCAGGCTATAATTAACAGCGTTTGCTAAAAATTCCGTTTAAACTGAAAGTTGAACTATATACACTTATCTGAATTTTATTTCATCCTAAAAAAAAAAATTAAAAAAAAAACAATTGTTATAGATAGGAACAGAGGGGGTTCCTCTTCTGCTTTATAATCAGTAACACATTTAAGCAGTTCTGAATAAGATTTGGCAAAATTCCTAGAAATCAGTATCAGAAATGGGTAAGATATGAATTTCATCTCTCTTGCACTAGGCTGCCTTTTGGTAATGAAATGAAATAAACTTTTGCCAAAATGTTGGTAGAGAGAAAAAGCAAGAAAAGGCTCAAAGAATCCACTACTGAACACAGAAGAGAGGTCAAAAAATAACTTCTCAATGTAGTTTGGTGAAATTAGGGAGTTGCAGGTGCACCCAAAGACAAGCTGGAACTGCCCTTCACCACTTTCCACTGCAGTCTCAGGATAGATAAGAATCTTAAGTTTAAAAGTTTAGATGCACTAATAAACTTCTTGGACTATATTACTACTTATTCAAATAAGGTCAATATACTTTGCCCAAATTTTAAAATTTTGCATTTTAAATAATTCATACAGGCATCACTAAAAATTCTCAAAGATTCGCCCACCCGCCCCCACGGCAATTTATTACTAATTATTTAAGGAATTTTTGTAATAGGAAACAGTAATGAAAATGTGTTCTTAAAAAACTAGAGCTTTAAGGCAAAATAAGTACTACAGAAACTAAACTTTTCTCATTTTTTTACTAGCAAAAAAACCTTCACAAGTATGATTAATATAGTGGAACTTTTAATGTTACCGAAATTTAAAACCAGTTAAGAATTGATCTAGGTGACAATCTATCTAAACTTAAAATGAAAGATTTATATATTGCATTAACACCTTGAATTGCATCTTTTGTAACCCTTAATATAATTTTAATTATTTTCTCAAAGTTAGGACACCATAAAATACAGGGGAAAAGAGTTTCTAGAAAATCTTTAGAGATGTGAACTAAGATCCTACCTAACTCAAATTAACATCCAAAGAAAGGATAACGATTTTCAAAATCATTTCTTACTACATTATAGAATACAATATAAAATAATTTCTTCTGCAGAAGCTTATCAGTATACTTTTTTTGAAGAGGCTAGCTTTAATAGGCAATAACATTTTCTTATTTAGACAATTTCTCCAACTTCCTAACAAGAAGTTATCTGACTAGCTGAAGAACATGGTTTTGACGACTGGGGGATTATGTAATTTCCAACAACAGGCATGGAGCTTTACAGAAACGATTTTAATTAAAAACATTTTAATAATCTTCACTGCCACCTTGCAACTTCCGCTTTTCCTGCTGCATTTATGGAATTTCACTCCTAATCTAACACCATTATTCACTTTCAGTGGGCTGCCAGCCTCACAAGAGGCTTTTTGAGTCCCATCTCCTTTAGGGAGTTTGCCTCAAACTGTAAAAACTAAGTTTTGAATTCAATGTCTATTTGTCCTAGGACTTGCTTCTTGATGCCTCACCTCTGGATGATGTAGATAGACAGGTCCTTCTGTTCAGTGTCTGTACTGAAATCTTATGTGACTATGAACACCTTTAAAAGAGAACATGAGTTTTAAACAATCTTTGCCTGTGTTTATTATGAAATTCGATTATTTGATAGTGACCTGAAATTCTTTAGAGGACAATGTTGTAATATTGATCTTGATGTTTCTGCAGCATTTAGCAAACAAAAGTGTTCAAAAGAGGCTGGCTAGTTTTTCCCCCTCCAAGAATAGCCACCAATTACACTCATAAAGATACTGGAACACAAACATCCTTAAGAAGTTCCCTGTTTAAATACGGCAGGGTGTTACCTATTAACGCAACAGAAAACAATAAAAATACTATCTCTATTGTACCTCAACAAAAATAAGTTCAATGCTAATTAACTTTTATGTATCTTTTAATTACTTCACTCATATACTTGTGTCCCACTCTTCAGGGGTTTTCAAAGATGCGACGACTAACTGATCAGAGTTACTCAACTGTCTTTCGAAGAGGAGACTATCTACAAATAAAGTATTAAGAGTGAGACTGGTATTTCATATCGAATAAGGGCCTATTTTTCCAACCACAAAAATGTTCACATTCGTAGTAAAAATCCCAGTGATGGTCAAGTCTTAAACGTAAATCCCCAAACTCTGACATTGCCTTCAGCTTCAACGTATTTCAACCAGTTTCCATGATTACTACAATATTACTATTATCTTAGTCTCACTGCCAAAATCCCAGCTGCAGGCTAACTATGCAAGAATGAGGCACTGTTGAAATGGCTCAAAAAAATAAAAAATAAAATAATAAATACTTTACCCTCAGAGCATTTAGCTACAAAATCCTGCAATTAAATGAAGCCAAGTAATAACAAAACACACAGACACACACACCCACCTTCTTCTGAGAAAGAATGGGTGCTACCAAAGAAACTCAGAGAGAAATCCCACCTAACGCAGCTGGGGGCTGGGGGCGGAGAAGAGGAGGAAACTTGCGAAGCACAATGACTCAACGGAGGGCTCCAGGGCCAGCGCGAAAAAAACCACAGGCTCTCCCGAACTTGACGGCAGGCCCCCGGAACCCACCCTCCGCCGCCCTCCGGACCGCGCCCCGGGAGGACGGTCGGGGCCGCCGCGACCAGCCGATCCCTCCCCGCGTCCCCGCGGATTTCCCTCTTCCTCCTCCTCCCTCTCCCCTTTTGTTTTTCAGGCATTCGGTCCGCTCCGGCGGCGGCCGGACTGTCCTCCCCGCGCCCCCCGGCCCGTCCGGTCTCCGCGCGCCCCCCGAGCCCCGGCCGCCTCATCTTCCCGGAGCCCGCGGTCTCCTCACGCCCCCCAGCCTGTCCGTCTTTCCCGGCCCCACGGCCTCCCCGCGCGCCTGGAACCCCCAGACCTCCTCGAGTCCCCCGACCTCCCCATGTCCCCCAGCCCACCATCTTTCCCGAGCCTCCCGGCCAGCCCGCGCCTCCCGAAGCCCTGGCCGCCCCGCGCGCCCCGGAGCCCCCCGACCTCCTCGAGCCCCCGGCCTCCCAGAACCTTCCGGCCTCCTCACGTCCCCCCCGGCCTCCCGGCGCCGCGGCCGACGGGCAGGGGACGCGGGAAGGGCCGTTCTCCGCCGCATCCGCTGCCCGGCCCGCCCGGCCCCGCTGTGCCCCTCCGGCCTCGGGGCCGCGGCCCTGCCCACGACCAGTCCAGGGAAGAAGCGGGCCGCTTGACCGGCCCCCGGCCCGCGCCCTGCACTCACCCGGACCGCAGCTCGGCGCCGTAGGGCTGAGGCAGAAGACGACTGGGCGGCGCCGGGCGACGGCGGACGGCCGCGCTCCCTCCCACGCTTCACGCCGCGGGCGCACAGCGGTCCCGGCCCGGCGGCGGCGGCGGCGGCGGGCTCGCGCCCTCGGGGCCGTGCTGAGTCGGCGCGGACCCGCGCGCGTGCGCGGCTGGCCGCTGGGGCGCGCGCCCTCCCTCGGCGCCACACGCCCGGCCGCGTCTCCGTCCTCAGCTTCCGCCTCCCGGGAGGACCGGGCATGCGCACCGCTTCCCGCGCATGCCCAGTACGCCGCCGGGCTCCGCTCCCGGAGTCGGTGCTGGGGCAGTCGCGCCGGGGTTTCGGGATGGCCCGAGGCTGCTCGCGGGCGTGGCGGCCGGCCGGCCGGCCGGGGAAAGCCCTGGCCTGGGGCCGGCGGGGTCGCCCCGCCGAGCGGACATCCAGGGGGTGTCTCTGGTAGCACGCTTGGCCAGAGGATTGGACGGGCTTCGGGAACGTCTTCCCCACTCCCTTCCCTGCCCCCAAATCCCAAACGCGACCTCTCTGGAGGACGACCCTCCTCAGCGGCCCTGTGTTCCGCCGCCAGGGTTGAGACCCCCGCAGTGTGCTCAGCTCCTTGCCCCGTCCTCTGCAGGCTTCACAGCGACTCTGACGATGTGTTCTTGGGCCCTTTTTGCAGATAAAGAAACTGAGGCTCAGATTCTTTTAGTGGCATCTTAGCTAATGCTGGGCTGTGCCCAGATTTGATCTCGGAAGATGGTCTGAAAGGGGCTTGAAGTCGACTAGAAGTGGACAGATATTTAAATGAAGGCCAGCGGGGATCCGATCTGAAGCCACTAACACTCCCGTCGCTCGTCCCGAGGCTTGAGGCTTCAGAAGGCTTTCTCCAGGCAGGGAAAAGAGAGACGGACCCCCTAGACCTCTGGCCTGGGAATCATCAGGCCAGGGCGTCCGAGATGAGAGCCAGTTTTGGAGAGGAGCTAATTGCTTAGGACTGCAACGTGGGGTGGGTGGGGTTGGAGGGATTGAAAAATGCAGATGCGCGGGGCTTCGTTAACTCGTGCTTAGGCGCCCGGAGTTTGTTCTTTGGGCAGCAGGGAGCCTTTAGAGGGTTTCAAGCAGGAAGTGATAGCTGATCTGTGTTCTTAAAAAAAATCAGTGACAGCCTTGTGGTAGGAAATGAAACCAGAAGCAAAGCAACTTTCATTTTTATAGTGTCATTTTGATCCTCACCACAAAAGCCAGGAGGCAGGACAGGCACATAGTCCTTTTGAAAGGTGAACATTCTGAAGCCCAGAGAGGTGAGATGTGACATTACATGCTCAGGAGCTATAATTTGATTCTCATTATAACAATCAGGTTAAGATAAAATGCTTTTGTTTAGCAAGATTTTACCATATTTAAATGTTTTCTTTTTTTATTGTTTTTTAATGAAATGTATTAAGGTTGGTTTTTTGATTGTCGTTTTTTACTACATGTAAGTTGGAAGGAATGGTGTCAGGGCCTTTGCACCTGCTATCTGCTCTGCCTGGAACTTCCCCTGCTTAGATGTCACCTCACTGATGCTGCAAATAACAGGAACCACCTCTCACATGCACTCCCCACCCCCTTACTCTGCTCTGTTGTTCTCTAAAGCACCCATTGTTCCCCACAGCCCACCACTATGTCCGTCTTTATTTCTTGATTGTTCCTTTCCACTAGAGTATTAGATTCATTAGAGCAGGACTTTGTTTTGTTCACTAGTAGATCCCTGGCACATAATAAATATTTGTTGAGTGGGTGAATGAAGCTTTGGGTGATGTGAAGTGAGAGGTTATTATTAAAAGTATAGGAAGTGTATGGGAGCCGGCTAGGGAATGAAGGGACGAAAGGGATTGCATGGAGGAATCTTTGGGGGAAGGGATCTTTGGGGGAAGGGATTTCTTAGTGTGGTAAATTGAAAAAGACCACAGTTTCTTGATGCTCTTCCCAACAAGAGGTGGAATCTAGTTATTTGCTCCTTGAATCTCTAGGGATCTGGTAACTTGCTTTGACCAATAGAACGTGTCACAAGTAACATCGTACAAATTCTGAGCCCAGGCCTCAAGGGATCATGCAACTGTCCTTTCAAAATCTTAAACAAGCCTGAGCTAGCCTGGTGAGGAGGCCACGTGGAAGAGAACTGAGGCACCCTGGCCTACAAGCTGCCACCGGCCAGACACTGAGTGAGGCTGCGCTAGACCACCCAGCCCAGTTAAGTGCTCAACCAACACAGCCACAGGAGAGCTGGAGAGCAGCCCAGCTGAATCCGGCCCAAACTGCTAAGCTCCAGAATTGTAAGCAAATAAAATACATGTGGTTTTAAGCCTCCAGGTGTTGGGGTAGTTTGTTATACAACAATAGATAACTGATATGTGCAGTTTCCTAAACTCTGCCATGATACGTTTGAAATTGATTTTCTAGGAGGGCAGCTTTGATTACTTGTCTGCTTAATAAAAGAAAAAAATAGGGAATGGGCATAATGAAATGACACAAATGAGAAGAGTAGACAGAGACACAAATGGGAGAAAAAGGAGCCCAACCTAGGGAACAGGTTGCCTAACTATCTCTTGGGAATACTTTGTGGTGCCTAAGAACTCAGGCTTAGGAGTCAGATGAACACTGATGCAGACTCAGGCTCAAGCTCAACCATTCACCAGCTGTTGGACCCTGGGCAGATCATATAATGTCTCTGAGCCTCAATTTCTCATCTGTAAAGTGGGTCTTATAAAGGATCTATATAAAATCATATTGTCATGGGGAGGAAATGAGCCATCCTCATAAAACAGCATGGTGCTTGGCAAAAGAATGTTATTGATTAGCTATAACATTACTTTATGGATTACTAATAATCTGGATGATGATAAAGAGTATATTCAAAGGACCACTCAGAGCACAGTGTTAAGGAAGGCTGACATGTACTCAGTCCCTGTGGGTCAGACCCGGTATACACTGTCTCTACACCTCATGGTAACCTTGCAGTATAGACATTATCATCATCACCCCATTGTATAAATGTGAAAACCGCTGCTCAGAAATAAAACAATGAGTCAGATAGGAGGGCTGGAATTCCAGGCTGCATCTGTACAACTGTAAAGCCTGTGCTCCTTCCTCCTCTCAGCCCAGTCTCTGCTGTACTCAAAGCCCACACAAAAAAACAAAATAGAGAACACCATTTGGCTTCTCCCCTTTCTGCACTGTGCCAGATGGGCTGAGCACTGACCTTGCGTGGGAAGCTTTCAGGAAGGGCTTCCCATATGTTGGCAGAGCAGCTGCACCAAACCCTGGGAACAGTTCTCCCTGAAAAGCCCCCCAGCTCCCTGCTCTGATGAAGGATCCCTCCCAGGAGGGGGTTCACTCATGGCCTCATGGCAGGGAAGAAGAAACATACATTTAAGGCCAGGGGTGGATGCATAATAATGGGAATGTGGAAGTTTATATCACCAAGGAGACACCAAGGCCCAGGTTACTGCCTACATCACAGCACTGACCAGCCTGCAGATCTGTCTGGAGAAGCTGGAGTGAGAGACAAAGTGAGACCCAGGAGAAAAGTGCCTGGGGCATTTTTGGTCCAAAAAGATGTGCCCCTGGGAGCTATGGACCTGTCACATCGCCCTGCCAGGGGATGCTGTCCCCCAAGTATTAAGAATCTGGAGAGAGAGGTCAGGGAGGAGGTAACAGGGAGCAGTGGAATTGAGAATGGAGTCCATCAGACCAATTCCAGTGGCCATAAGCATGTTGCTCAACCTCCATGAGTCTCAACTTCCTCATCTGTAAAGTGGGCAGAGTGGGGAAAGGAAATGAGCAGAAAGCAGGGGGGCAGAGGATGCACCTTGGGAAGATGCCCAAAGGGAAAGCTGGGCCAAAGGAGGGACAGTATGAGGGACAGATTCCCTCCTTCAATTTCTGTCCTGTGTAAAGATGAGATAGGCTGTGCTCTCCCAAGCCAGGGCCACAACCACCATGTGCAGCGTGCCTGGGAGGGAGAAAAACATATCCACGATCACTGTTCTGGAACATTCTGGGCTCACAGGATAACTAAGCTGTTTATGCAGGTTTTACTATAAGTTTGAAATTTTACTCTCCATAGAAATTTACTGTGGGGATGCAGAGATGGGGGGCTATTAACACCTTTGAGGGTGGGAAGGAGGAATTATGTTTACCAGCAGTGCCCCCGGAGCCTGCAGCCTCCCCCGTGGGGATGTGGAAACAACTTGCCCCAGGTGGGCATGCATCCCCAGCTGAAGGAGGGGAACTCCAGCCTCCTACTAACACAGGTCTCCCCTGCCCTGCCCCACCAGCATGTTCTAGGTCCCTCTAAAACAAGGGGCACTAATTGAGCTTATTCCAGGTCTCACTTCCACCCAATTCCCCCCAAATCCCTCCTTGAATGAAAGTGAGCAGGCCCTCCCTGCAGGCTGAGCTGCCTACAGCACAACCTTACCTGCAGGGTCTGTCCCAGGGATACTGTTACCTGGCCTAGGCCTCATGCCCACTCCGCAACCCCCACCTAGCCACTCCATCTCCCAAAACGTATCCACACAGGAAACCCTCCCCTCTGTGAGGCTCAGCAGGTCCAGACCAGGGACTACCCACCTTCCCATCCTCTCTTGGCCTAAGATACCCCTTTGGTCTGGAACTTGCAACTAGAGTTCAAATCACGGTTCATCCAGGGATACCATGTACTCTGTCCCTGCTACTATCCCTGCTCCAGCCTTTAGAGAAGAAAAGGTCCACATTTTCTGGGGAATTCTGCCCCAAACCATTCATTATCTTATTTAATTTTCACAACTGCCTTGGGTAAGTATTACTAAACACAGTTTAGATGGGTAAACTGAGGCCAGAAAGTGCTGGTTGTCCAGCTCAAGCCTACCCAGCAAGTAAGTGGCAGAGCCAGGATTCAAACCCAACTTGTCTGGGTCCAGAAGTTGTGCTCTCAGCTACTGAGCTCCTTTGCCTCTCAGGGCCTGCTATGTGACTTTGTGCCTGACATGAGGGTGACCAGGACCAGAGCCCAGGTGAGGCCCACACACATTCTCCCTACGATGAACTGTCAGAACATCTTCGTTTAGTAAAGACCATGCAGTTGGAGGAACTCCATCAGACCTGTTCCAGTTACGGAATTGATGAAATTCACTTTCTCGATCATTTTCATTGTTTTGGTCAGTGTTAAATCCTCATTAAAGGAATGTCCTCTTTGCAAATTTTGTGGGAGTCATTTTCAACTGTTTTTAAAATTTAAACAGACTGCCACTTAGAAGATTTCCCATTTCTTTCTTCTTCTCAACTTTGTTTTTTGTTTTCTGACCTCTATTTTCATATTTTCTATTTTGGTCATGAACTTAATCTGTACTAATTCTCAATGACCTAGAGCAATGCTTCTCAAACTCCTGCAGTTAGGGAGCAATTCTCTTTTCCTCTAATCTGTTGTGGACTCACATTTTTGTAAAATGCAATAAAAAATGAATTATTAGAAATTGGGCCGGCCTCGTGGTGCACTTGGGAGAGTGCAGCGCTTGGGAGTGCAGCGGCGCTCCCGCCTCGGGTTCGGATCCTATGTTCGGATCCTATATAGGAATGGCCGGTGCGCTCACTGGCTGAGCGCGGTGCAGGCGACACCAGGCCAAGGGTTGTGATCCCCTTACCGGTCACAAAAAGACAAAAAAAAAAGAAATAAATAAAAATATTTTTTAAAGGCATACAAAATAGATGCCCTGATTTTCATTATTAGATTCAAACCAACTCTGTCAAATTGCTTTGAAAGTTTCTAAAACTCTTAACTTCTGTTATATGTCACTGTGAATTGATAACACGGTGTAGACCAGCTCTGGTTCCCATATACCACGCCGTGAGCAGCACTAATCTGAAAGATTAAAAAATAAGACATGATTCTGTTCAAAGTGTACACATTTCATATGCTTTCACCAAAAGGGTATATGTTAAAGGCAATGTAAATAATAAAAAATTAATATTTTCATATCTGTTTATAAAACAAGTATTTGTATGATTTTATTTCTATTCCAAATCTTCTATTAAACGAAAAGTTAAATACAAACTATAATTAATGAATATCAAAATGTTATACCAAATTTAAATAAGGCTGAAAATTTTTAACGTAATGTTTTGAAACTGTAGTTAAATATTGCATAAATTTTTATAAAAATAGAATTATTTATATTCTGGTACTCAATTTTTTTCCAGTCAGCAATACAAAGATTTGGTGTTGTTCTTTTCACATGGTTCTTCTATGTACATACAATAAGAGGGTACATCAAAAAGTTCATGGAAAGATTTATATTATTTTTTAATTCTATTTTTCCAAGAAATTTTTGAAGCCCCTCCAAATATACAACTTCTGCATATATACATAAGTACAAATTTAGGGTGAAGGGAATTGTTGAATATTGCAAAATATTCTTCATCTGCCATGTGCCACTGTGGTGAATACCATGCTAAATGAAATAGTGATGATGGTTGCACAACCCCAAATATACTAAAAGTCATTGAATTGTATGTTTTTACAAAATAAAAAGAGGGAACTGACTCACTTGTGGAACTTCAGAATTAGCCCGACTGAGGCGGATCTGTCGAGGACTCTCTCTCTCCAGCTGTCACCTCTACATTCCCGTCTCACATAGCTCCAATGTGTGATGGCAGAATACCCCCCGTCAGCAGGTTTCCATCCTGTACCCTCAACAACCCATGCAGAAAAGCCTGTTTCTTTTCCAGTAATTTAAGCCAACAGCTCATTGGCTTTGGTTGGCCAGGCTTAGGTCGCATCCCTGCCCTGGAACAGGGGGTGCAGTCTGCCTCATCATACCACGACGATATAACGTGGAAGGGATTGTTGCTGGTAGAAAGAGAAGGGATCCTGGACAGCCCAAAGAGCACAGATCCCCTCTTTGCCCCCTTCTTCTGGTAACAAGAACCCACTTTTCCTTTAGGAGCGTGCCCTACTCACACTTCACAGGGTGGTCCTGGTGGGGTTGTTAAGCATGTGCCCAACGTGGGGTCTAAGCAATTGTAGTACCCTCCTTCCTGGGCAGTTGACTGTCCCAAAAATGTGACTTGAATCTCACAGAGAGAAGAAATTGGAGCTGGGGCATTTCCTTCGGAGAGCTCTCGAGCTGGCCCATAGGTTCCAGCTGTAGCACATTCATAGCTGACCTGGCCGCCTCCTCCTTTCTGTTCTGTGGCTCTGCTGTGCCCTCCCCTTTCTGGTGTCCCTTGAATTAGCCAGAGATGGCATCTTTTGCTGACAAATGACACTGACTGATAGAGATGGCCACCCATGCAGCTGCTGTAAGGATCACTGGCAACATGTTTGAAATTATGGGCACATAGTAAGCTCTCAATTAACAATAGATATTATTACTATTGTTTCTCCCCCAAGTCCTGGGAACATTTTCTTTCCTTTTCTTTTCTTTTCTTTTTTGGCAGCCAGTTGGTGCAGAGATCGAACACTGCACCTTGGCATTATCAGCACCATGCTTTAACCAACTGAGCAACCGCTCAGCCCTATTTTCTTCTTTTTAATAGACCTTTTTTTTAAAGAACAGTTTTAGATTTACAGAAAAATTGAGACAACAGTACAGAGTTCCCATATACCCCGCACCATTTCCCGTACTATCAATCTCTTACATTAGTATGACATATTTGCTATAATTAATGAATGAATGTTAATATAGTATTATTAACTGAAGCCCATACTTTATTCATAGTTCCTTCATTTTTACCTAATGTCCTTTTTCTGTGCCAGGATCCCATCCAGGACACCACATTACATTTAGTCATAATGTCCCCTAAGGCTCCTCTTGGCTGTACACATTTCTCACACATTCCTTATTTTTTGATGGAGTTTTGAGGAGTACTGGTTAGGTATTTTGTAGGATGACCCTCTATCGGAATTTGTCTGGTGTTTTTCCCCTGATAAGATGGGGGTTGTAGGCTGTTGGATGTCCCTGGAGGTAGTGTGGTTGTCACCATGTCACATCAAGGGTACATACCATCAGCATGACTGTGACTGTTGATGTTGACCTTAATCACCTGGCTGAGGTGGTATCTGTCAGGTTTCTCAACTGCAAAATGACTCTCCCCACCTTCCTTTTGAAATGGAACACTTTGGGAAGAAGTCACCATGTGTAGCTACACCTAAGGGGAGAGTAATGCTCCCCATCCTTGAGGGCTCAGTACCTGCATAAATAACTCAGAGTTCCGCATGGGAGATTTGCCTCTTCTCCCCCATTTGTTCATTTATTCAATCATTGATATCAGTGTGGACTCATGGATATATAAATATATTTTTTTGGGGGTAACAATCCAGTATTACTTTTTAAATTTTGTTGCTATTGGAAACATTGTTAATGTCCAAAACACCTTCAAGCCCGACATCATGCATTCAAAATCAGGGCCAAGTTTGGCCTGGATTAGAGGCAGGGCTGCCTCGTGGCAGGAAGTCAGCCCAGGTGACACATACAAATCGCCCCCATGCATGAAAAGAACCAGGTAGGCAGCAGGCCTTGGGAAGAAATTGATGGATCTGGTTATAGAGCTTGAAATCACCTCCCATGTCTGTAACGTTCATTCCCTCATCCAAACCACATGCGCTGAGCCCCTAGGACGTGCTGCACGGCATGCTAAACACTAGGTTGCTCACGTTCTGGTGGGGAGCAGACAAGTAAACAGGTAATTATAACACAGAGCCGTCCAAGCTATGCTGTCACAGAGGTGATGTTTGCGTCTAGTCTTAAAAGCAGACAAGGTCAGGGAAGGACATCCCTGGCAGAGTGCACAGCATGGGCTGAGGCACATGAGTGTGAGATGACATGTCCTTTGGGGAAGAAAGCAGGCTTGGCTGGGTCATTAACATGGCAGACACAACATTCATTGCTGGCCTGAATGCGGGGCTTGAGCATAGGGAAGAGAGAACAAAAGGAAATGTGAGTAAGACTATCAGCAACAAAAACCAACCCTGTCAGTCTCAAGCCAAAGGAGTTTTACTGGAAGGTTTGTCTGTAGGATTAGCTTCAGCTGTAATTCACAGAGACCCCGCTACAATAGGGAAAATATACTGGGGTTTATTCTGTCATGTAAACAAAGTCCAAAGGTAAAAAGAAGAGAATTGATATGGAGACTTCATAAATTCATCAGAGCTCCAGGTTGTATGCATGTTTCTGCACCACTGTACATGACTTCAATTCCCAAGATTATCTCATGGTCTAGGATGGCTGCTAGAGCTCCAGCCATTACTTCCACATTCCACACAGCCAGAAGGAAGAAGGAGGAGAGACCAAATGGCATGCTCTCCTGAAAGTCTCACCCAATCTTCTGTATACAGCACATCCCTTCAGGAGGGACCTACTCATATGGCCAAATCAGCTTCAAGGGAGGCTGGAAAATGAAGTCTTTTAGCCAGCCAATCACAAGTCTAAAAAAAATTGGGGAGAATGAAATTGAGGAGGCACACAGGAAGATGTGCCACAGAAGGATACCGAAGGCTCAGTGAACAGGAACACAGGGCCTTCTGGGGACCAGGCAGGAGAAATGGTTAGGGAAGGACCCCACAGCCCTGCTACAACCCACCAGGAATCTATTCTTTCATTGATCTTATCTTCCCATCCTGCTCAAGATTTAAACTCCCAGACAGGTGCATCCAGTTAGCCAGCTTAGGTTACATGACTATGCCCTGGCTGCCAGAGGAAGGCAGCAGGAGGGTCCTTGTTGAGTTGCTATGGTGGGAGGTGGAGCCCTGTCCACTCACTGGGAGTGTCATACTTGGGAAGCGGGTTTGTACAGGGCAGCCACAAGAGACACGTATCCCCCATGGATTCCCCACTTTGATTCCTCTCATTGAAATTCTCCATCTGTGAAGGGTCCAGGGCCTTCTGGACTCAGCTCTTGCTCCGTCTTTCCGAGGCTTCTCTTGCATTCTCTTCCACTGTCCCTTACCGTCTTCTTTCTTTCCCTCCTACCTCTCTAGATTTTTTTATACCTTCAGTTCCACCGAGCCAAAAATAGTCAGTAAAACAACGTCAGAATCAGAGAAGAACGTATATTGAGCTCTTACTGTGTACCAGATTCCTCACCAGATGCTCTTCATGCAGGGTGTGTTGGAGCCAGCCAGATATGCTGACTCTGGAGAGCCAATTGTTAAACATAGCCATTATTAAAATTAAATTATATAAACGTACAATTAAATTCTACTAAAAACAAAGGTAATAAATATTCAAAACTCATCACTTCCTAATTATCTTACTGCACACGACTGTCATCTGCGCTCTTGTCTGCTGTATCTTCACGGTGTTTCCACCATGAAGAGCCACCGCGCATCTCTTCCCGACTCTGCACACAGTGACGTCACATTGGTAGCTTGACATTGGCTATTGTGGGGATATTTATACAATGGAAACTGTAAACACCACAAATCAAGGTCTCCCTACCACTTCAAGAGCCTGTTAAATATTTACCAGCATACTATTTTCTGTCTACATGCTATCTCATTTGATAAAATGACATAGTCAGAATTTGGAAACACATAAGACAGGGACATTTAGACAAAGCTCCATTTTAGTCCAACAAAATGAAATTCATCCTAAGCCCCCATTAATTCTGTGCCTACTTTTTTGCTTCCTCTGCCATGAATCTTAACAACCATGGCTACAGTTTTTTTTTTTGGTTTTTTTTTTTTTTTGTCATTTTTTCGTGACCGGCACTCAGCCAGTGAGTGCACCAGTCATTCTTATATAGGATCCGAACCCACGGCGGGAGCGTTGCCACGCTCCCAGCGCAGCACTCTACCAAGTGCGCCACGGGCTCGGCCCATGGCTACAGTTTTTGAGCACCTACTAGATACCAAGCATGTGAGTTCATATTCTCTGATCATCATTTATTATTATCCCATTTGATAGATGAGAAAACTGAGGCACAGAGAGGTTGAGACTGTTCAGGGTTAAACCCTTTGCTCCCTGCCCTTCAGTCTCTTGTCTAGCTTGGTGTGTGCCTGCCTCTTTCTAACCTGAAACAACCCGAAGCCAGCAATTATGTCATCTGACATGTTGTCACTTTAAATTATACTTGGTCTTCATATCTACTTCTGCTTTTTCTGAAATGTCATTTATTCTTTGGCTTGAGCTATTTTCCTTTTCATCTTCTCCAGCTTTGTGTTATTGCATTTAACTGTGACAGTGATAAAGCCCCCCCCCCCCTTTTAAGTTAACTAGCCAAAGCAAGTGGTAGTTTATAACTTTCACCAGATAATTAATGCGTGTGACAACCCACAGGCATTGCACATACTTCAGCTGCAGGGCTGGGAGGAGTTTCCAAGCACCAGAGCTGCAAATAAATTACAGGGGAAAGGCCTGTACCCACCCCTCTGAAAACTCCAACACTCTGCAGATGGCATCTCGTGTTCTCACAGCATCCTTGCCAACAGTGTTGACAACCATATGGTTACCTGAATAGGGAGACTGAGGCAAGGTAGGTGACTCACTTGTGGCATTTAGCAAATTAGCATCAGAAATGTGTAGGTGCAGGAGTTCTGGGCAGAATCCAACTGAGAGTGGAGATTACCTTGCACTGAATCCAGTGTCTGTGTAGCTTTCTGCAGACAGACCTGAAGTAATTAGGAACGGTGCCTTAGCTTGGGTCCCTCTGTCCTATCCCCAGGCTCTGTGGCCAGGTTGGAGCCAACTCCACCTTCATTCAGTAGCCAACATGAATGCCAATGCCTGCCCACCTGGCACCCAAGGCCCTACTGAATACAGCCTCTCAGTGGCTTAAGCTTCCACTCCTCTCCCCCACCCCCATGAACTCTTAGCTGCACTCGTTCAAATTGTTTGCCTCCCTTCTCAGCTTCTCTGCCCCTGCTCAAGCTGTCCCTCCTGCAGCAAAGGCCCTTGGCCCATTTAGTCTTCATCTATCATCCATCTTTCTCAATTCAATTCACACGTCACTTCCTCCAGGAAGACCCCAACTCAGCTTCCGCAGTTTGGATTCGATACTGTCCTTTATGCTCTCAAGTGCCCTGTGCCTGGCTCTATCATGCTATGTTTTAATTATTCTCTTGCCCCCTTCAGCCTGGCCATTCCTGAAGGCAGGGACTGGTTTTTTTTTTCTCTGTATCATTTGTACCTAACACAACATGCCTGGCATCTGACTCCTCTGAGAATGGTGACACTCTGCAGATGGTATCTAGTCCATCTTACAACATCTGTGTCAACAGTGTTGGCAACCAGCATGATTGCACTAAGCTGGAAACTGAGGCATAGCAAGGTAAATGATTCACATGTAACATTCAGCAAATTAGCACAGAGGCATGTGGGGAGCACAGGAGTTGTGAGCAGAACCCAGCTAAGAATGGGGATTAACTCACACCAAATCCAGCCTTTGTTGAATGACTAAATAAAGGTTTCTCTACTCATTTTTCCCCAGAGTTATGTATATAGTGTGTTGCCTTTGGCCCTTTGACTCCATTTTGTTATTTCCTGTCTTGCCTAAAATGTAAAATCCTTAAGATAAGAAACAAAGGACTTGAGCTCCCAAACTGAGTCTCTCTGTCTTTACAGTGAAGATCATCAAAACGCCTGTCTCACAGGGTTGTTATGAGAAGTAAACAATAGATGCATAGCAAAGAGCTGGTGTCTTGTTCATGGGGCATCTCCCTGCCATGGACACCCATCTAGTAGGAGGCACTTCAAATATCTGTTCGTTGGGTGCAGGAGTGCACAAATGTCGGTGGTCATTCTTCCTGCTTTAATACCTGTCCCTAGTTGTAATCCATCTAGCATGTCCAGTAGAATGTCCAGGACTCTCTGAACATCTTACGAATGGGCTCTGAGGACACATAGAGAGATAGAGACTTGTTTCCAAGTTGGCAGCCTGGAGCTGCCTTTACCCAGGACTAAGGAAGTCTGAGTTCACCGTGGTTGGTAATTACC
Source organism: Cynocephalus volans (assembly GCF_027409185.1). Taxonomy (NCBI): domain Eukaryota; kingdom Metazoa; phylum Chordata; class Mammalia; order Dermoptera; family Cynocephalidae; genus Cynocephalus; species Cynocephalus volans. Next base: position 93,356,454 of record NC_084474.1, read on the forward strand.
ATCTCCACCTGGAAAAAACCCAGGTGACTCAGCGGGTGGAAATGCCACCTATGCCTCAGGAGCAGGAAAAGAGCTGGGACCTTGGCCAGCCCTGAGGAAGCAGCAGCTCTCTGGTTCCTGTTGAAAAGTCAACATGGGTTCTCCTCCTGGGAGAGAAGAACACAGAGCTGGGACCCAGAATCTGCTTCTCTCATCTGGCAGTCACTTTGCCTTCCTCAGCCTCGCTTTCCTGGTCTGTCAACTATGAATTCACAAAACAGTGACATTTAGTCCGTGACAGGCTATTAGCAATCCCCACTAGCAGCTCTCCGAGGGCAAGGACAAAGCCTTGTTTTCACACAAATTGTAAATCCGGCAGTGGGTGCTCAATAAATAAATCATTTTGCCTGTTTTAAAACAATGCTTTAGGAAAATTCCCCACCTCCAGCAGACTGACTTACAGCAGCAGGCGGGTTTCAGGGACAAACTGCAAGGCACTTGAGGTCACAAACCAGCAGAGATTTTATGCAGATTAGGCCAAAGCCCTGCAGCAGTCTGCAAGGAGCAGGCCTGGCAAAGGCACCCTTGACAAAGACATTTGGAACAAAGGGTGCTGGGTTAGGACAAGGCTTGGATCTAGAACCCAGCAAGAACCCTGTGCACTCATCACCTCAGAATCTACCCCTTTGTGTGAGTGGGTGGCCTGTACTCAAATGTGTGAATTTGTTTGCATTTCTCAAGAGAACCCAGGATTTGAGAGCTGGAGGGGATGTGCCAGCCCATATTCCCCTTCTGTTCACCTATATCCCAAGTCGAAGATTCTTGTTCAAATAACCCCAGAAGTTCGCCTTAAAGGGCAGGCAGGCAGCAAGTGTGCACAGCTGTGGACGTCAACTTCTGCGTCGTCACCGAGGACTCATGAGGCCTGGCACACCAGGAGCGCCTTCTGGGTCCAGCTGTCTCTTCTAATCGATAAGTCAAGCTTCATCTATTCGCTGAGCACCTACTATGTGCAGAGCACCAGGCCAGGGGCCATGGAAGGGCAGAGAAGCGGAGATCACTTAGGCTCCGGCTGCCTGCAGAGAGTTAACCAGGTGCCAGCAGGGCATGAAGGCCTGTGCAGACCACAGTGGGCACTGCAGGAGGTCAGGACCATAGAGGTGACCTCCGGGCCTTGAGGCATAGGGAGTGGTGAGGGCCCCAGGCCCAGCTCTTCTCCCCTCCCTCTGGGATTCCTGCTCTCTCTGGCGATTCTCACTCATTCTCCCAGGTCACACTGTACTGATGACCCCCAAATCTGGACCTTGGGCCACACCTCTGCCCAGAGTTCCAGACCCCGGGGGTCTAACTGGCACATCAAGCTCAACGTTCCCCAAACGGAAGCCCTCCCCTCTTCCACCAGGCTGTTCTGCTCCTGGAACCTGTGCCCCTCACAGCTCCTCTCCGTGACTCCTCTCTCTACCCCCATCGCCTTCATCCAACCCCTTACCAGCCCCTGTCCATTTTCCCCTGTTATCATCCGACCCATAGTCTCCTTCCTTACCGGAGCCATCCTCAGTAAGACTATCTTCCCCCTGTCTGCTATTACTGCAGTAGTTTCCCACGTGGGCCTCTTGCTCTCCCCAAGCCATGTGCCAAGAGCACAAACCCCTGTTCAGACTCTCTTGGTGGCTCCCCCTCACCTTCCTGAAAGTCAAGAATCTTGGCCCACAAGGCAGACGTCACCCACCTGGACCCCCAGGGCCGCCCCAGTTCCTGGCCTACCCGAGGCCTAGTTCTTGCTTCTGCTTTTGGCTGTGAGAGCTAACCTACACCTGTCCAATACATTCCTTTCGTGCTGAAGTCGGCCAGAGTCTGTTCCTGTCGCCTGCACCCAAATAACCATAACAGACCCCTTCCCTCATGTTTCCTGCCCTCAGCGTGCTGGTCCTATTGCTTGGCGTGCCCTCTGTGAGCTTGTCCACCTGGCAAGTCACTGCATCTCCCTGACGGATTGAAGGGCCCTAGTCTCTGCTTCTGTCCTTTCTTGTACTTCCCTCAGGACAGCGACAGTCACGCTGTGTCAACCCTGAATGGACTCAGTGGTGGAGGCCCTGTCTGTCTGGTCTGCTGGCTGCTCCTTTTAGGAGCACGTGTACAGGGCCCTGTGAGGACAGCCCTCCCCAACCAGTGCCCAGACACGTTTGAGAGAAGAGATGGTGGATGAAGACCCCAGTTTCACCACGTCCTTGATGCAGTGTCCATGTCCAGAGAAAAGGGACAGTACCCGCTGGCTGTCACCAAATTCTGCTTTCTCTTCCCAGAACCATAGATAACCTACATTTTACTCAAGTGGGACCAGAGTGAGGGTGGAGAAGAGGAGAGAGCGCATGCCTCGAGTTCCAGGCAGCTGGGTTTGCACTTGGGCTCAGCCGCTTCCTAGTGTGTGACCCTGGGACGAGACACCTAACTTCTGAGTCCCAGTCACTTATCTGAGACATAAGGATGGTGATACTTCCTTGTAAGACTGTTGTAAGGAGTGAGCACGATGACACATATAAGGCACACAGTAGATGTTTGATAAATGGCAACCATTGCTGGTCCTTGGTAGGCGAAAGGCTCCCCCGCTATCCCCCTGCCCTCCACCTTTGAAAAAAGGGCAGCACAGCTCTGGCCTCTCTTGTGCCTTCTCTCAGGGGGAGCAGCTTGTCTGATGGGAGAGCCATGATTGGGAGTCTGACGGGGGTGGGGTGGGGAGTTGGCACTGAGCGTGCTCGGTTCCAGCCTCTCCTTCCCTTTGTGGTCTACCCTGCCCTCTGGCTGCTAGCCTTGGTGGAGGGTGAGGGGGGACATGGGGAGCTGACACAGCTCCTGGCAGGCCTGGGGCAGGGCAAGTTTTATTCTTGCTGGAGTACATGATGGTGCCTGTTAGCCAAGCCTTCTTTGCAAATCCCAGCAGTAGAGCTGACACTTGGATCTCCAGTGTCTGTCTCATCTGGTCCAGAACTCAGGAGGGAAAGAGAAAAGTATCATTTATTGAGCAAATAGGTATATAGCACTTACATATGCCAGGCACTATTCTAATGGGTTACCAATCTTAACCCATTTAAACCTCCTAACAACCCTATGAGGTAGTTACCACTATTACCCCCCACTTTACAGATGAGGACACTGAAGCCCAGACAGGGTAACTGGCCCAAGGACCTACAGCTGACAGGTGGTAGAGCCGGGGGTTGAACCCAGGTGACCTGGCTCCCAATTCCCTTCTCTTACCCACTGCTGCAGTATTTGCAGCCTCTGTCGGTGTGTTCTGTAACACTTATTTAACCCACAAAGCATGCTGATCTGTAAAATATAGTAGTCTCATATTCCTATTTTAGGACAAAGCAATGGCTGGGAGGAAAGAGATAATGAGTCTGTGCTTCCTGGAGCACTGGGTTCCACCGACCCTCCCATCAGCGCAGAGGAGGGTGACCGTTAGCAGGACAGGTAAGGCCTGAGAGAGGCCACAGGGACAGTTTGGGGTGGTTCCAATCCGGTCTGCATGACTGGAGGTGGAAATTTCTGACTACACATCAAAATACATGAGAGCCACTGCAAACAAACTGAATAAACTCATGGAAGCATACCAAAAGAGGAAAGAGGGAATGCAGCTCCGGACCAAAGACAGGCAGGCAGAGTCTCAGCAGTGACACCAGGATCACGGGATGCCTCAACAGTCATCGAGACTGTTCTGCACGTTGCAGAATAGTCTCAATGCACGTGGAGATGTGTTGGCTATTCAGAAATCCACACTCATTTTCCTCTTGAATAATTCATGTACATTTAGGGAACAGGCACATATGGTGAGGGAGAAGCAGCAGCAGCAGCCCAGCAAGCGGGGAGCTGGCTGTGGACTTGCAAACTCAGAAAGGGGGAAGGGACCATTAAGAACATGGCTCTTCAGGTCCTACAGCTCCAGCTAACTTCTGAGTCCCAGTTCATCCACCTGGGGTAAAGGGCCTGCTGGCTTGTGGCAGCAGCTCTCGGTTGAGATTGGCCATTATTGTGGGCACAGCTACTCCTCTAAGGGCAGAAGATGTAGCCCAGGGGAACTGGTGTGTTGGGTGGGATGGAACCTGGTCAGACTGGGGTGGGCGGTAAGAGAAGTACAGTATTTCTGTCAGGGCTGTGGACTTCTGATTTTTCTCTTGGGGCCAGTGTGCTGAATGAGCCCTGTCAGAGACTAATGTGAACACCTCTGGAGACCAGTCTGGCCCTAGCCTATAGCTTCCACCCTGATGGATGGGCAGGGCCTCGGCTGCAGGAAGCAGGTGGCCAGGCCCAGGCTCACCGTGTCTGGCAGACAGAGCAGAGTGTGGCTGCAGGGCTGACTTCATGGGCACGTGACAGGCACAGGCACAGAGGGCCCTGGGCTCAGAAGGGACACCTACAATTGGGTTCTAAAGCTCTGCAGTCACCATCTTGGAATTCCTAACAATTTTATCTTTGAATCTGTGTTTTGTATGTGAGGTCTGATGGGACAATGGAGCACATGCCACGGGCTTGGAGCCTCAGCTCACACAGGACCCCACCCCCTTTCACCTCCCTGTCTCTGTGCCTCCTAGTGCCCTGGGCTGTGTCCAGACTCGCCCCTTCCTGCCCTCACCACCTGTGAAGAATGTGCCTGCACTCCGTGCTGTCTGGGGTGGAGCATGGTAGTGGCTGTCCCCATCCTTGGCTGGCAGCAGCATGGCACTTCCCTCTGATCCAGGTACCAAACATGTCCTGGTGCCGAGGCTGCATCCTTTGGGGGTCGCCATCCACTGTGGATTGGGGTGATAGCCCATGGGAAGGGAAGATAGGCTTCCCATCCCATCCCCACCACAGCTGGAGCCCCACAAATTATGTGCCTGTCCCCATGTGGCTGGGCAATATTGAGAAACCATGACCTTAAACTCTGCTCTGTGCTGTCCCCAGCAGGAGGGGACAGCTCTTCTGGGGCCCCCTTGCCTCTCCTTGCAGTGACAGCTTGGCACAAAGACCACGTGGCTCAAACCACAAAAATTCTCAGCCTCCACTTGGAGCTACCATCCACTGATCTCTATGTGCAGAAGGACACTTCTGGAGGATTTGACAACTGAGCATGGTTGGGCCAGGGCTGGAGGAACAACATTTGCTAAGATTCTTACTCCCAAAACCATCCTGATGTTCAGGAAATCCTGGTGTTGGCCAGGCAAAGAGTTGCAGCTTTGTGGCAAGGCAAGGCCACTGAGGAGTCTGGAGGTGGACAGGGCCAGACTGAATGGCCTCGAATGAGAGCCATAGAAGTTTGGCTTTTATCTTTTTGGCCAGTTCTCAAACCAGAAATGGAGGTCAAAATGACTCAATTGAAGCAAGTCATTTCCTTGAAGTTTCATAACATTTCCTTACAATGTATGTGACATGTGTTGCGTAAAAGAACCATGAACCATGTTTTATTTTGTTATAAAAATATTTCAGAAGACATCCGTTGAAGGATAGAATGATGCTGACGCCCCATGGAAAATTTTTTTCTTTCCTCTAGGAAATGTTTCCTCCCAAGGCTGTTCCAGTAGCAGAAGCCCAGAGCACGGGAGAGGGAGGGTGATGAACGAATGATTGACACAGTTGATAAATGATAGATCAATGTGATCATCAATAGATATTTCTAAAATGCGTACAAAGATGTATAAGACGTAGTCCCTGCCTTGAAGAAGCCAATAGTCTAGTAAAGGAACAATTCCATATATGCTAATTATATTCATTTCTTTTTGCTGCTATAACAAATTGCCACAAAATTAGAGAGTTAAAACATCACCAATGTATTATCTTACAGTTCTGGAAGTCAGAAGTCCAATGTGGGTCTCATGGGCTAAAATCACAGTGTTGGCAGGGCTGTTCCTCCTGGAGGCTCCAGGGGAGAACCTGTTCTCCTGCTTTTTCCAGTCCTTGCTTGCGGCCCCTTCCTCCGGCTTCGGCACGTATCATTCCAGCCCCTGCTGTCACTACATCTCCTTTTCTGACTCTGCCCCTCTGCCCCCCTCTTATAAGAACTGTTTTGATTATATCGGGCCCACTAGATAATCCAGGGTAATCTTTCCATCTCAAGATCCTTAACTTAATCATATCTGCAAAGTCCCTTTTGCCATGTAAGGTCACATATTCTCAGGGTCCAGGAATTAGGGCATGGACATCTTTGGGGAAGCATTTCTCTGTCTACTCACACAAATGGTTACAACAAGTCAGAATGTCATGAGATACTCCCGGGGGAGTGGGACAAAGGGATTCAGTGGCTCTAAGAAGGGAGAGGTGGCATTTGACTGTGGTGATATGGGAGGATACCATTGAGGAAGCGGTATCTAGGCTGAAATGACAAAGTGCAAGAGCACTCCAGTACACAAGGAAAGATACCAAGGTAGAGCAGGTGAGGGCTGCTTGCAGGAGACCCAGGTGTCGATTGAAACATCAGGCAGGTAGAGAGATGTACCGGACACATCGATTATGTTGCCTGTGCGCTCGTACCTTTCTGAGGAAAACTGTCTTAGGTGTGCCTCAAGGAGGATGGCCCTGACCTCACCAAAGCCCCAGCTGGCAGGAGCAGGGCAGGGTGGGCAGCTCACCTTCGGAGACAAGCCCATGGGTTGCCGTGGTTGATGACCTGCCCACACCTGAGAAGCTGCCCAAACCAGGCCAGCTTATCTGCTCAGGAATTTGGACTGGGAAATATGGAGAGAATCCCAGAGTCGGTGGAGGGAGCTGGAGCTAAAAGTATACACAGAAAGAAGCTCTGAGGCAAGAGGGGTCAGGATGGCCAGGAGAAATAGAGTTACGAGGATGTGAGAGGAAGCCACGAGTAGGCAGGAGGTATAACCCGAGTTGTGAGTAAGGCCAAGCTCCAAGCCGGCTGATGGCAGTAGGAGCCCTGGGAGGACATGGAGACACTGAGTCACCATGAGGCACAGGAGCAATGAAGGCCTGCTGCCCCTGGGGACGAGACAGCCCTGCATGAGCCAGGCCCAGAGGCTCTACCATGGTTCCTGTCCTTGCCATGAGTCTCCCGGATCTCTAGTGTCCCAGTCCCAGCCCTGGTCCTGGCAACCTAGGGAACCAAATAAGAACAGAGCAGCAGAGGGAGACCAGGCCAGGAGGGAGGCAGGGAACAGAGAGTGGCAGGCCTATCCCCATTTACCTCCAAGCTCCTTTCCTTTAGACAAGTCCTCACCAGTATCAACCTGTGACCCCCAACAATCTCCTTGCCTACCCCCTGGTTCCAGACTCTGCTCCATACTTGGGAACTGTGAGTGCAGAGGTGAGCAGCACAGTGGCCCAGCTGATTTGGCTTTCCCCAACTAAAACTAGAATGGGCTGCTTGAGTCCTGTGCAGGGACTATGTGGATGCTTTAGAGCCACCCTTTCTGGATAATTATCACTAGGCCCATTTTACAGACTAAGAAATCAAGACAGGTGACTTTCCCAGCCAGGGTCACATAGGAAGGAATAAATCTCTCTCCAACTGACTTGCTCTGAAATGCTAGCTTGATTTCAGAACTAGCAATTCACTAATTTATGTATCCAATATTACTAGCACCTACAGTGAGCTGGAGGCAGCTCCTTGTAGAGATACATACATGTTACATACACACAAATGGAGATTATGTAGATTGTTTCAGACACTACAACGTGCTATAAGAAAACAAAACAGGGCCTTGTAACAGTGATGGACTTGTGTTGGGGGAAACAGCAGATCGGGAAAGGCCTCTCTGAAAAGACAACTTTTGAGCAAAAATTAGAATGGTGAGAATGAGCCAGCCATGTAAAATTCTGTGTGGACAGTATTGCAGGCAGGTTGTTAAACATATATTCATTTATTTGAGGCACAGTGTCGAATCAGCAGTATTTAATTTGTGGACAGCATTTATAGTGGCTTCAAGACAGTAGTAAAAAGAGGCCAGAAATTTTTCACAATGTTGGATCACACTATAACATACGGACACAAACATTTATATGCAGTAATAAGACCAAAATTATGAACATATGCATGATCCTAGCTGACTGCCTCTCCATCCCATGAAGAATTCTGACTTGGCTGATGTGCTCTGTTCTTCTTCCCAACCTTTCAAGGCAGATCCTCTCTGACCAGATGGATTCTTTCAGGTTTTAGTCAGGTGAAAAGGAGAAAGGGAAGTCCGAAAAGATGCAGGGATGCTCGGCAGAGAGGGGTTGAGCACACAGTGATGAGGGCAGTGAATGACAGGGAAAAACAAGGATTTTCAGAAGTATGAACTCTGTGTTACCTTTGTGGTGTGTGCCAAATACAGGTAAAAAACTTTAAAGGTTTGAAATTGCCAGTGGATGCTGAACTGTGCTCTTCTGGCCATGACACAACCCTGGGACTGGACTGTGCAGGTCACAGCTTTGTTAAGTGTTGCACTTATACTTGTAGCCTACTCTCTTTGGTGACAAATATTTTATGTTTTTGTTATCCAAATTCACACTGCAAAGAAAACATGGGTTCTGGAATCATTCAAATCCATTTTCAGGATTTGGCTTATTCCCTCGTTGACTGTATTAGTCCGGTTCTGTTGCTTATAACAAAATTACCTGGACCAGGGTAATTTATAAAGAAAACAAAATTTACTGTTTACAGTTTTGGAGATGGGGAAGTCCAAAGTCCAGAGAACACATCTGGTGAAGGCTTTGGTGGTGGTGACAGTGACCCAGGGGTTTCACATGGCAGAAATGGAGGAGCAGAAAGAGACTAACCTCCTCATTCTCTCTCCTTTTAAAGCCCTCAGAATCACACCTCTGACCACCATTATTAATCCATTCACTACGGCATGGTCCTACAATCTAATCACCTCTTCAAGGCCCCACCTTTCAATTACCATAATAAGATTTCCCACCCTCAATAATTACAGTGAGAATTAAGTTTTGGGGGGACACTCAATCCAAGGCCCTGTCTTAGTCCATTTTGTGTTGCTCTAACAGAATACCACAGACTGGGTGATTTACAAAGAAAAGAAATTTATTTCTTACAGTTCTGGAAGATGGGAAGCCCAATATCAAGGTGCCAATATCTGGCAAGGGCCCTCCTGCTGCGTCATCCAGAAGGATGACAGAAGGCATTCATGGCAGAAGGCAGAAGGGCAAGACAGCATGGGTGAGAAAGCAAGAGGAAGGGGACCAAACTTATCCTTTTATCAGGAACCCACTCCCACAATAACCAACCCACTCCCAAGATAATGACATTAATCCATTCATGAGTGCAGAGCCCTCATGACCTAATCACTCCTTAAAGGTCCCACCTCTCAAAACTGTTGCATTGGGATTATGTTTCCAACACATGAACTTTGGGGGACACATTTAAACCATAGCATTGGTTGTGTGACCTGGGTAAGTGACTTAATCTCATTCAGCTTCATTTGTAAGAGGAGGATTAAGACCATTAAGCCAGGATTAAGATACTCTGGCTGAAACTGCTGGTTTCTCCCCCAGGATCCATTCTCCCCTTCTTCATTACCAACAGGTCCTCATTTTGTGCAGGACAACGATGTACCCAGCTAAAGATTTATGCTTCTCTGATATCTCTTTGTTGCTAGTGGACATTGTTCTTTTTTATAAGGCAGACCTAGGCTTGGAGATGGAGTTGTCATCTTCTGACCTTGAAGCAACCACATGAAGACAAAAGCCAACACATCACAGATAGCAGAGTACAAGGGCAGAAAGAGTCTGGGCCCTGGGTTGTTGTTGAGTCACTACACCAGCCCTGGATAACTAATCTCTGGAGAACTTGTCTGGTGAGAAAATGATCTCCTCTTGGTTAAGCCAAAGGATTTGGGTTTTCTGTTATCTGCAGTCACATGTGTACTACTATAAGGTCTCTAAGAGGATTACAAGAAATAAATGCGGCACCTCATAGAAACTCATCACACAATTGTTGTTAATATTTGTATTTGATTATGAAGTCATCCAAGCATTCATTGCTTTCCCTTCATTTAAACTCTTCCCAGCACTTGGCACAGGACCCTGCACATAGTAGGGCCATAACTTTCTGCTGAGAAATCAAAAAATGAATTCCAAGACAAGGAGGAGACTTCTACACATTTGATCTGAATCCAGGATATAAATGCTCGTCTTTTATGGCTGAAAAGTAAAAATATGGAGTTAATGCTTTCCTCACAAACTAAGTGGCAGCTTCAATGATCCGTTCAGTTATCAGCACGATATGAAGGCAACAAAAACAAGGAGGCATCAGAGGTTTATGGAAAGTGCTTCTTTCCTTTCTTCATGTCAGGTGTCAGCGTTTTACCTCCCTGGTTGTCTTGTTGGGTTTGATTCACAGACAGACAAACATGCAAGGTGAGCAGTAAAGGGCCTCCAGCCCAGATTTCTGTTCTGCATTTAGAGAAGAAACTCCCGGGTCAGGCTCAGCTCCCCCGAAAGCCAGGGCAGGGCTTTCTGCTGACCTGTTGCCTGGAACTACTAACCCCTTCTTGCTGAAGAGGCGGTTCCTGAAGAGCAGTGGCCCAGTTTGGGGGCGGGGGCAAGAGGAGTCAGAGCTTTTTTTCCCAGAGCAGTGACTTTTGACAGTTCTTAAAAGGTGGCCTGCTGCCATGATGGTGCGTGAGAGGTGATCAGAAGACACCAGAGGAGGCAATGTGGCGGCGAGGGTCGGTGTGATGAGTAGACACCAAAACACCAGTGGGGTCCACCGTGTTCTTGGTCCCGCACCGAGCACGGTGGCTGAGCCAGGATGCCCCATGATCTCCAACTCCAGAGAGCGGGCAGCCACCCATCCTCCCACACCACGACGTCCACCGCGGCCCGGGCCCTTTCCCTCTTCCCGCTCTAGCGTGGGCGCTCGGCCTTGCTCCAGGGCTCGAGCCCTCAAGATCGCACGGGGAGCCTCGCGCACAGCCAGACGCTGCGGGCAGCTGCCTCCCAGCGCATGAGAGGACGCCGGTCCCAGAAGCCCCCGCGGCCTCCGCTCGGGCCCCTATTGGCCGGAGGTGGTCACGTGACCGCTCCCGGGCTGCCGGGGAGGCCGGGAAAGCGGAACTGACCCGGGAGACAGCGAGGCGGCCTCGAGGCCCGACGTGGCAGGTGGGGCCCGCAGCTGCGGCGCCTCCCGCGGGCCCCTGTGGCGACCCGCCGCTGAAACGGCCTCTCGCAGTTCGGAAGCCACCCGCAGTCGTTCCTGCCGCGTCCCTCCCAATCCCCGCCTCGAGGTCCGCCGGGCAGCGCGTCCGGGAGCCGGGTGGCCTCGCGTCGCAGGGCTGCGGTTCCTAGAACCGAGCACGACGCGAGGGAGCCAGATTGCAAAGGCGAGCAGGCCGTCGGAGGGAGCCGGGAGTCCGCCGGGCGAGCGGAAGGTTGTCGGCCCTGGGACAATCCGCACGCGGCCGCGGATTTCACCTGCCCTGTGGGCGCTTCCCTTGCAAGCTGAGGGCGCGGCCCGGGCCGGCCACTGTCACCCCGCTGCGGCCTCGCGTGGCTTCCACGCTTCGTGTAGGCCCCACCTCTGCGCTGGACCCGAGATCCCTTGACGGCTCAGGGCTTGCTTTGTTCATGCTTGCTTCCTGGTAGTAGTAGTTGTTGGGTGGAGGGCGGTAATCAATCAAGCCTGTTAGTTGCATGGATTTGGAAATCAGACGGACGTGGACTGGAATCCTGACTCTGACATTTACTATGAAACCCTCAGATATATTACTTACCCTTCTGAGCCTCCGTTTTCCTGTCTTATAGATAGGAATAGCCGATTACACGTGCATCTCAGATTTGATGAAAGGATTGAATTAAGGTAGGTGAAGAAATTAGCATGGCAGCTGGTAAACAGTAAGCATGGAAGAAATGGGCGCTTCCACGAGCCGTGCCTGGCTTTAACCTAGAGCACAGACAGCCCCACCCTGGACACTGCCCCTCCCTTCCTGCTGCCTCATCTCCTATCTTCTGGAATTTTTCACTCCACACCCACGCCTTGGATCTGAACACAGACACCCCCACCCGCCCACCACCATGGTTTTGTGCTTGCTGTTTTCCTGTATGTATTTCTGGGAAACCGGTCCTCCACTTGGGACTCCACCCCACTTTCTGAGCTTTTCTTGTGCCGGCAAGTGAGTGGTGCAGCCCTGGGTGCTGGCAGTTTGCTCACCTGCAACAGGCACCTAGGCTGCTAGGCTGCGTGTTAAAATGCAGCTTCCTGGATCCCATCCCCAGTTTGAGCACCCCTAGTGCAAACAGACCAGTTGCAGAGATTTGGGATTCTGTTCACAGGGTATCCCAGGTCCCCAGGGTCCAGTCAGTCTGGCCCTGGCATGGATCATGGCCGAAACTGGGGCTCCAAAGTCTGGGCAATGGAGAAACATGTTAGGGGGACAGGAGCAGGCACAGTTCAGGGATCAAGGTGACTGATTTGCTGGACATATAATAAGGAGGTGATGGTCTCTTGTTCAGAGAAGCTTACAATTCGGGGTCTGCTGTCAAAAACAAGGTAGGATTCCTTTTAATTGACACAGCTCAACAATTTCAGCTACACTAAGCATCAAAGAGTTGATCCCCAGAAATGAAGTTTCCTTGGAAAGACAGCCATGGCTGAGGGCTTCTGTGGCACTGTGTGCCCCTACTCAGGGGGCTGGGCAATGCTTACCTGCACCCTTACTCCTTATTCAGTCCACAGAATTAAGGGCGCGGGCTTTGAGGAAAGGAGAACTTGGGTTCCAATGCTGATGGTCATTCATTCATTCAGAATCCATTAACAAAGCTGGCTGAGTGTCTTCTATGTACCATATGCCTATTTAGGTTCTCAGAAGGCAGTGGTTAACAAAACAGGCAAACCTCTGCCCATTGGGCTTATGTTCTATCAGGAGAGACAGACAATACACAAACAGATCAGAGCTGTGAGGGACATGAAGAAAACGTAGATGGGGGAGGGTGTGCTCGCCATCTTTCATGAGCTAAGCAGCTCTCTGCGGAGGTGACATTGGCCCCAAGGTTTGAATGACAAGGAGGAGCCCCCATGTGAACACCTGAAGAAAGAGCCTTCCAGGCAGAAGGAACTGCCAGTGCAAAGGCTCTGAGGTGGAAATGGGCTTTCCGTATGTGAGAGCCAGTGGAAGGAAGGTTCCCCAGGCTGGAGTGTGGTGAATGAAGCTGGAAGAGAGAAGAAATGAGAGCAGAGAGGTGGGGTCTGGGTCACGTGGTGCTCTATAGACAACGAAGGGAGTTTAGATTCTATTTTGAAGGTAATCGAAGGCGAAGGCGCCTGAAATGTTTTGAGCAGAGGAGTGATGTAATGTGACTTATGTTTTTAAAAGGTCACCTGGGCTGTTGCATGGGGAACTGGCTGGTGTGGCGGGGAGGGAGCAGGCATAGAGCCAGCAGAAGGCCAGGTAGGAGGCCCTCCGCCTGACTTCCCCTGCCACACTGGCCTGTGCTGCCGAGGCCCCAGAATGCCTTGCAGCCACCTCTGCCCAAATTTGCACAACGCCTCAATCCATCTCTTTTCTGTTTGAGAGATGGCCTAGGCATCTCGCCCTCTTCCCCTAGCCTCCATGAACACAGGATGCATGAGCCCAGAACGGCTCCCTCCCACACTCTGCAGCCTCCTTCATTTTCTCTGCAGATAGTCTTCCCACCACCTTATTCCAAAGCTCTGGATGAGTGTTGCAGAAGCCAGTGAGATGTACGATCATCTCCCTCTCACACACAAATGCCATGGCAACGACAATTCTGCAACAACAGCAAAGGAAGCTAGGCTGGAATTTGCCAACCCAGAGAGCCAACCATCTGTGAGGCCAAACCCTCCGAATGTTGCCCATTCTAAGTGCTCATCTCAACCAGGCTTTTGCACAAGAGGCCACATTTAGGTGGCATAAGAATAAACAGTGGTGCGTACGAGAGCTCTCTAAAGTGTGTGTTTTCCTGCCCCGGTGTGACTGAGATGATGAGAAAAGGAAGCAAAAGCGAGGGACAAGATTTGAGCTAGCCAACGTAGATTTTAGCAATAGGAAATTTAGATTATCCATAGTGGGAGGAACCCTACATATAAAACATGGCCCACTTAGTTTATATCCATGAATCCATCTTTAAGCACACCAATCTTTTAGAAGTTTACTTTCCACAGAGGCAGAAATTTATGTATATTTTAATCAAAGTCCCCAGTAAACTTAACCTTCTGGGCTTGAATTTCATGGGCTTGCTTTTTGTGCTAATAATAGTGTTCCTGAGAAATACATAACATCTGCTAGGAATTGTGCCTAGGCCTTCACGTGTATTATCTCATTTACTCTTTCTAACAACTTATGAGGATGTACCACAATTATCTTCTTTTTGATTTTATTATTTTTATTTTTATTTTTATTTTTTTGGTGGCTGGCCAGTACCAGGATCTAAACTTGTGACCTCAGTATTACAAGGCTGCACTGTAACCAATACCTTCTTTTTTAAAGATGAGAAACATGCTGAGAGATGTTATGTGCCCCAGGCTAGTGGAAGAGGAAGAAGTAACTGAAGCAAGTGTGAACTCTTGACCTTCACTAAGAGGTCAAAGCAGCTGGACTGATGCCCTGGTTCCAATGTGCCCCTGTAGTGTTCTCATCTATGCTCTGAGGAGATCTTTCACCGGCTACTATTAGGGAACACTGCCATAGACAGGGTCTGGCGGTCTTGGAGGGATGAAATCCAGCCTCGCAGACTGTGAGGCCCCTGCACATGTTGGAAAGGATCAGAGCAAGAATGCTGTGGATGGAGTCAGCGGGAATGCATTATCAGCATGACATGCAGCAGCCGTGGTTTGTCCTGATATTGTGTCACCAGTGCCCTGTCCCCACCTTCATTTCCCATGCAGCATGGAGCCCTGGGCCCAATGCCAGGTGCAGGGCCTACTTGGGGTCTTTCCCTTCTCCATTCTTCAAGCCGAGTCCTGCTACCAGCTGCCAGTATGAGAAGAGAGGAGGCTGGGAAGAGGAAGATACAGGCTCCCGGGTCTCAGTTTCCTTCTTGTGCAGAATGATGAGAGAACATCAGAAGGAGTGTCCAAATATCTTGTCTGGGCCACGACAACCTACCTGGAGGCTGACCAGGGTCTGAGGTGGGGTAGGGTCTTGAGAGGTGTGGAGCTTGAAGAGGGTCTGGTCGGGACCACCTCTGCATGCCAAGAGTGGGTGTCGCAGCCAACCAGAGCCCCCTGGGGGAACTGGGGCCTAATGGCCAAGAGCTCAAAGCCAGGGTGCCCAGGAGTCAAAGGAGGGATCATGGGAAGCATGCTTGGAGCTTGCTGGAGGCAGGGTGGAGGCAGAGGCTGGGAAGGATTGCTTTTTCTTGCCTGCTGCCTAAATCCATAGGAGCTTTGAGGGGACACTGGGGACAAGTGAAAGTAGGCCTAGGTTGAGGTGGAGGTGGGGAAGGGTGGGGAGAGGACTTCCTTAAATTGCAGGACTTAGGGGAGACCCCTGTTAGAAGGGGCCACGGTCGAGGACAAGAAGAGCTGTTTTGGAGGGAGGTTAGTGAATCTGGCTGAGGATATGTGGAGTTGTGGTGGCAGAGAGGACTAGCGGGTGACCACAGGAGCTCAAGAGAGAGGCCAGGCTAGACAGGCACACCTGGGGCCATCAGTCAGACAAGACATGCTCATGGCCATACCTGGCAGGTCTGGGCTTCCTTCCTGCCTCCCTGCTTGACCAGGAGCTTTGGGAGGCCATGGACTGCGCCCAGTTCATCTCAGAAACCTCAGCTCCTGGCGAGGGCCACCCAGTCCCAGCATGTGTGGGTCAGAGCTTCCTCTCAAACCTGGGAACTCCTCAACTCCCTCTGCTTCTGTTCACCCTGCTCCCATGTCATAGCAGGCTCTATTCCTTCTTCCCTGTTGTGAGCTGAATCATGTTTCCCTAAAAGATTCATTGAAGCCCTAACTCCTGGTACCTATGAATGTGACCTTTGGAAACAGGGTCTTTGCAGATGTAATCAAGTTAGATTCAATTAAGGGCCCTAATCTAGTATGACTTGTGTCTTTATGAGAAGAGGCGACCAGACACACAGGAACAGCAAGCGACAGTCGAGGTAGAGACTGGAGTGGTGCAGCTGTGAGACCAGGAATGCCGAGGATCAATACCGGAAGCTGCAAGAGGTGAGGAAGGATCCTCCCCAGAGCCTTCACATAGAGCACGCCCCTGCCAACACCTTGATTTCACACTTTTGGCCTCCAGAACCATGAGCCTTCCTATACCAGCCTCTCCACTGCCTGGCCCAGACCCTTCCCTCTGTCTTCCCCTTTCATCCAGCAGCCCCCATGGAATGGGAAGGCTAAGTCACCTGTGAGTGTCCAAGTGCCCTGCACTGTCCCGCATCTTTTCTCATGCTGTTCCCTCTGCCTAAGCTGCCCCGCTATACATCCTTAATAGTCCAGGTTGGCAGGATGCATAGAGGGTCAATGAAAGATTGCAGAAAGAACTGGCTGGCTGGCTGGTTGGATGACAGAAAACCCAGGGAAACTTCAACACAGCTGGCTCTGTGTGAGCAGTGTACCCTTGTGGCCCTGGCACTAGTAAGGAGATATCCAGGGTTTGTGTGACCCAATATTTATCCAGTTGGGGGAGGAGTCTCCTTTAAGAAAAAATACCAAAATAGGTACAGGGCTCTCAAAGGGGTCTGTGCAAATGAGGGACCCCCGATGCTTAAGCTTTATTAGTGTCATGGCAAATTCACCTCTGCTGTTAGCTTTGCCGGGAAAAGAGGCACACCCTCAGGGCTGTGATGCCTGGGCCACAAGAGCTTGGCTGCTGCTGCATTTACCCACTTCCCCCTGGCCCTGACCACTAACCACAGGCAGCACTTTCACCGAGATTGCTTCCCCTTGAGGTCTGCAGGTCTGAGGTGGCCCAGAAAAGCCTTGGCTTTCTCAGGAACACACCTTCATCAGCCACCAGCCCTGCCAGGGTGAATGGTCGCCTTTTAAGCTTCTCCTAGTCTTCCCTCCTCTTTTCCGGCTGAGCTCCACATGTCTTTTACGGAGGCAGTGACGTGGGGGGAAGGAAGCTGAGTCGGGGAGTCAAGGAGAGCTGCGCGCAGGCTGGTGACACTGGAGCGTCCTGTGGTATATTCGTTTCCAAAGCTGCTGTAACAGATTTTCACAAACTACTTGGCTTAAAATGACAGAAATTTATTCTCCCTGTTCTGGAGTCCGCAAGTCTGAAATGAAGGCCACACCCCCTCTGAAGGCTCTGGGGGAGGTCCTTCCTTGCCCCTTCCAGCTCCTGGTGGCTCCTGGTGTTTCTTGGCTTCACTTGGCCTTTCCTGTGTCTTCCCCTCCTCTTATAAGGACACCCATCACTGGATTTAAATCTCACCCTACACCCAGGATGATGTCATCTCCAGATCCTTAACTTGCATCTGCAGAGACCTTTTCCCAAATGAATACATTTGCAGGAAGCAGGGGTTAGAGCTTGAACTTATCTTTTTGGGGAACACGATTCAGCCCATTACACATGAGAACAATGATGTGACCCAGCCTCACCCTGGGAGGCTGAGAGAAGTGAGCCTGAGCCACGGGAGGGCTGCTGGCCTGCTCAGCAGCTGCAGGGCTGGGGGGTGAACCAGGTCCGCCTCCAGCCCCCACTAGCAGCAGCCGCCCTACCCCAGGGAGAGCGTGCCCAGGGGGCCCACCAGCCACGGTGTGTCCGGTGTGTCCTGCGCTGGAGGACTCTGCCTCTCTTTCCTTCTGTCTGCTCATCTCACACCCCAGCTCAGCGCCTCCCCCTGCAGCTGTGCAGCCTCCCCGCCTGCTCCCGTCTGCCTGCTCCCCTCTGCTTCCGGCCCTGGTCCACCCCTCCTTCCCTCCCTCCCTTGGACTGGTGTCGGCTCCCGTTTTAGATTCCTGGCTCTCTCCCTCCTCTGTCTCCACGTGCTTCCCCTCCTCCAGCTTCCCCTGCACTCACCGACTCTTCTTCCTGGCCTCCTCCTTTGCTCCAAGCAGAGGGCGACAGTGGGGAAGGGTGGCAGAAGAGCACCCTCTCCTGAGCCTCCACCATGGCTGACGTGGCTGCATACATGCCCAGTGGCCCCTCGTGAGGTCCCCGTGTGGAGATGGACTCTGGGCCTGCCTCTTCCTCATCGTGCCAGGCCTTGATCCCACAGAGGCTCCTCCTCCTTTGGTCTGTGCACCTGTCCCTCACTGAGGTCCTCCTCCACCAGTCCATACACCTGTTGCTCCCCCTTTCTAGAAGCGACCTCCTTCCTGAAGCACACTCACCGGCTGGTTCCACCTTATCACCTAGTTACCAGCTTGGTTACCACCTGTCCTATCCCCTGACACTTGTTACTGTCGGGGGAGCCTCTGGCCCTCTCCTTGCTCCCTGGGGAAAGGAACCCCGAGTCCATGTGGCCATCCTCCTGTGGCCCAGCTTGCCCGCAGCCCTTCGGGTGGCTCCCCTTTGCCAGCTCCCCAGCAGGCTTTCCCCTGGTGGACACCCACCCTGCTTGGCCCCTTCCTGGGCTGGGTGCATTTAATTCAGGGGGAAGGAGCGAGAGCCCTTCTGGTTCTGAGTCAGCTTCTTATTTCCACAGCTTCTTATTTCTTGTGTCCAGCAACAGAGCTGATATTTTAGCCCTTTCCCACCTGGTGACTCTGTTTCCTAACTGATTGTGAATGCAGAGGTGAGGGGCTGAGATTAATGAACAGCCTCAACCACCCCACCCTTGGGATGTGTGGTTATTTATCTTTATTGTCTCTTTGTTTATTTTTGCTGTTCCCCAGGACAGCGATGAGATACCCTAGGGCAAGCCTGGGTCTAGGTCATTTGCGATGATATCCTCAGTGCCTACATACATGATGAACATTGAATTCACGTTTCATCCCGTTTAACAGAGGGAGCAGAGTGGCCCCAGGGCTCAAGGTAGCACTGCCCATAAATGAGAATTGGGATTCAAATGAGTGTCTTCTTGACCCTAATGAGGCTCTGACCTCCATGGTCAAAGACTCAGTGACTCACGCAGAACATGCAAGTCCTTAGTGGCCTGGCGGTTGTTGCCCACCCACAGCCCTTGGTGCCCAGGGACCAGGGACGGTGAGAGACCAGGACTCACTTCCTCCTGTGCTTCTCAGCTCACCCCCACCGGAAGCCCACCCTCGGGTATCATTTCCTACAAAGGAAATCTCCTTTGTCCATGGAAGTGCAGATCTGGCTGTGAGAGCAACAGTCTCTCAGGGGCTATTGTTTGGCACTTCCTTCTTGGCAGGCAGCCTGGGCCCCTGGGCCCCTCTGCTGCCCGCTGTCCTGTCCAGCCGGGCTCTCTGAGAGGCCCCAGGGCAACACTGTGGAAGCAGCAGCCAATTAGTCAGTCACATAACTATGACTTGGCTTCTGCCCTCAAGGAGATGAGGGTGTGATGTAAGACCTCAGGCCAGAATCATCTAGAACCATCCAGAACCACCCAACTCAGCCCTTCTCAAACTCCTCACCAGAGACTATGAGAGATAATAAAACTATTGCAGTTGTTGTTGTTTTAATGGTGGGAAAATAAAACATACAGTTTGCCATCATAACCAGCTTAAAGTGTACATTTCAGTGGCATTAGTACAATGACCATCCATCCCCAGAACTTTCTCATCTCCTCAAACTGAGACCCCGTAGCCATTAAACATTACCTCTGCATTCCTTCCTCCCTGCAGCCCCTGGCAACCACCATTCTGCTTTCTGTCTCCAGATTTGACTCCTCTAGGTATCACATATAATAGGAATCACACAGCATTTGTCCTTTTGTGACTGGCTTATTTTACTTAGCAGATTGTCTTTAAGGTTCATGCCTGTTGTAGCATGGATTAGAATTTCCTTCTTTTTTACGGCTGAACAATATTGCATTGTGTGGGTATGCCACAGTTTCTTTATCCATTCATCCCTCCATAGGTACTTCCTCCATGGTTGATTCCACCTTTGCCTACTATGAATAATAGCACCGTGAACGTGGGTGTACAAATTAATAGATCTGCAACATAACCAGCGCCACTTTAGACAAGCCCAAGTACAAAATGGCACAACCCACCTCTTCCCCTTGCCTCCCCGCTTCCCTTTACTAGAAGCCTCTTGACTTAAACAGAAACCCTTTTGCTTCCGCAAGGACGCAGTTCTCCACCCCAATCCACATGAGCGTAATGACCCTCCTTGATGGTATCAGCCAGCCCTTGGTGCCCTATATAAGCTCTACCACCCCCACACCTGGTGCTGTCCCCCATTTTCAGGGCAGCCCCGGGCTGCCTGCCACTTTGAGCACAGCCTGGTAGATTCTCTTTCTTTAATAAAGCTTGAATGGTACCCAGCATCTCGGCTCACTTTCTTTCATAAATATCTCTTGGAGATCCTACTTTTAATTCTCTGGAGTATAAATCCAGGAGTGGGATCATATGGTACTTCTGTTTTTAGTTCTTTGAGGAGCCACCATCCTGTTTTCCACAGCAGCTGCACCATCTTCTGTTCCTGCAACCCTGTATGAGGCTCCACTTTCGCTACCTCCTTGCCAGTGCTTGTAACTTTCTGTTCTCTTGGTGACAGCCAACCAAGGGGGTGTGAGGTGGCCTCTATTGAGGATAGGATTTCCATTTCCCTGATGGCAGTAATGAGCATCTTCTCAGTTGCTTGTTGGCCATTTGTACATCTTCTTTGGAGAAATGTCTGTTTGAATCCTTTGCCCATTTTTTAATCAGGTTGTTTGTTATTTGCGTGTGTCTGTTGTTGTTTTAAGCTGCTACGTTTCAGGGTGATTTATTATGCAGAAGTAGTAACAAGCTCTTCCTGAACACCAGGAGAAAGACTGGGGTCCTGTACCCTCCATCCTGAGTCCCATTTGTCCCCTCTCGGTGGGCTGCCCTCCTGGTGGGGAGGAGCCCAGGAGCGAGCGCCCACCCTGTCCTGGATGCTCGCCTGGGCTGCCCTCCCACACCTGCCCTTCCTCCCTCTCAGCCTCCTCCCTGGCTGTTTCATAAATCTCACCCCACTTTTCTTCATGGTGTTCTCACCCATATGGCCATGGGATGCAGGTCTAGCTCATGAGCAGGAATTTTCGGGGGCATTGCCAGGAAGTCTTTAGATTCTGGCACGACTCCACTCCCTTTGGTCCACTTGAACACCAGTGTGATGGTTGGGGTAACAACAATCTTACTAACTTGAAGACTAGGGCCAAGAGGATGACCTAGATGTTGGCCCCACAGTGCTGAGCTGCTGAGTCTGGGACAGCCCTCTCTGCTCCCAGAGTTCACGGCAAGTGAGAATGCCAGGCCCTACTTGTTTGGGCTGCCTGTATCTGGTTTTTTAAAGATGAACACCTTCCTAACCAATATGGGGCCTCATCCCAGCACTCAGGACTTGCCCTGGGTGCTCCTGGCGTGACTCTCATCTGCCTGTCCTTGGTACATGACCTGTGCTCAGCTTGGTTAGGGCCCCACTGCCTACCCTTCCCTGCTCTGTAGGACCCCAATCCACTGGGTCCTCCCACCAGGAAAGAGGGAAGCCCTCCCCTCTCCTGCCATCTCATTGGCTCCACCCCATATTCCCAAATCCTTTCTGAGCCTGGAGTCCTGCCTAAGGCTCCCCTGGGGCTGTGGCCCTGCTGCTGGCTTGCCCTCCCCTAAGTTTTGCCCACGGCCAGTCCTCTGCCTGGCAAGTTGCTGCCAGCACACAACCTCCTGTTTCATGCTCCTAGATTTCCCACCACTTGGTCCCACCTGTTCCTGAAGGAAGGCAGCTGTTGCAGAGGGGCAGCCCCTGTATCTCTGCCCAGGCATCTTCGGGCTGCATGAGTGCTCTTAGGCCCTGCTATGGGGCAGGCAGGAAGTCCTGAGCAGTTCACACTCCCCAGCTCCCTTGCCCCACGAGGAGTCCATTCTACGCATGTTCCACAGTGTCCCAGAGGCACCCAGTGGGAGTGAGCCCAGCAGCTCACAGCAGCCATCAGTGCATTAGGGAGCCCTTTACCCATCTCCCCCTTCCCTGTCTCACCTTCCCACTCCCCTGCCAGTGCTTCTCCTCCCAGGCTTGTACCTGAAGCCCTGTCTCTTCGCTCGTCTGTGGGGACCTCAACTGGGACAGCACTGAAGTAGGAAAGAGCCCACACTTGGAATCCCACAGACCTGAGTTTGACTCTCGGTCTTGCCACTTCCCATGTAACGTTCACTTTAGCCCAGTCACGTCATCCCTCTTCCTCTCATTTCTCTCCTTTTCAATAGGAGTAATAATGACACCCCAAGTGTAATTCTTTGCACTTGCTGTTGGAAAATCCAGACCCAAATTCGGACTGGCCCCTAGAACACAGCACCTGTTTTTCTGCAACAGTCAAGGAGGGGAGAAGCCCCCGTGTGGAAATGTTGCATTTCCTGCTAATCTGAGCAAGTTGGGGCACGGGGGGAACACATGTTGAATCTGGGGAGACAGGGCCTGATTTGCACTCGCCCTGGCGGGGGGCTAGTGCTGAGTTGTTCTCCCTGAGCAACTGTGGTCTGTCTGTGCTCATTAATGAAAGAAAGTAAGCGGAGATGCCGGGCACCGTTCAAGCTTTATTAAAGGAAGAAAATCTGCTGGGCTGTGCTCAAAGTAGCAGGCAGCCCAGGGCTGCCCTGAAAATGGGGGACAGCACCAGGTGTGGGGGTGGTAGAGCTTATATAGTGCACCAAGGGCTAGCTGATACCATCAAGGAGGGGCATTATGCCAACGTGAACCGGGGTGGAGAACTGCATCCTGACGGAAGCAAAAGGGGTTTCTGTTTAAGTCAGGAGACTTTTCGTGAAGGGAAGGGGGGGAGGGGAGGAGGCGGGTGGTGCCATTTTGTTCTTGGGCTTGTCTAAAGTGGCGCTGGTTATGTTGCAGATCTATTATTCCTGCCTTTTAAGTATAGGAAAAAGGGGAAAAGGGGCAAGGGTCTCATTCTTCTGAAGGTACTTCCTGCTAGGATGGGCAAAGTTATGGAAAAAATAAAAGATTCAGGTGGTGGGGTACTGGTTTCATGTTGGGAGGCTGTATTCCTCCGGGGAAGGGTCGCTGATTCTGAGGGGCTGATGTCCTCCTCACAGGAACAATTTGGTGACCTTTTGGTTGGTGAAAGCCTGCATTCGTTCCTGCAAGAAATTAGAGAAACACCAAAAGAGACAGGGGCCAAAAAAGCAGGATGAGGCACAGTTAGGGGTCCTAGTATGGCATGAGCCAGGGTATCCAAGGGCTCAGTGAAATGCTGTAAGTTGTCTTGGATCACCCCGGACTTATTTACGTAATAACAGCATTCCTCCCCTGAGAAGAGGCAGGTGACTTCCTTCTCGGCTGTAAGGAAGTCAAGGGCCTGACGGTTCTGTAAAGCGACTGTCCCGAGTGAGGTGACCTGTCACTGGAGGGAGGAGATGTTATCTATACTTAGTTCTTCTGAGAGTTTTTGGTAGAATTGAGAGGCAGTAGCAGGGCCCGCTATGCGAGGTCCAGTTGCAGGAAGGGTCCCCGCCCCAATTAAAAGGTACAATTAGTGCCCTACAGGAGTGGGGGGCACTTCCTGGGGGGGGGCCGAAGATAGTCCCAGTCCCGTCTCCATCTCTCCATCTGTCTGGAGGGTGATGTCAGGGATGAGTCAAAAGAATATGCAAGAAATCTTGTTGGGGGGCTGGCAACAGGATAACATAGTTTTACAAAGGAAATATATTCCGATTTTAGGGCATGGGTGAGGAGGGGGTAAGTGAGTGGCAACATTTGGTGTCAGTGAGGCAGAGTGTGGGCAGGCCCCGCACAACGCGACAGTCCCCACTGAGGTGACATTAGAGGGAAGTGAAGAGACATTTGTGGAAACATTGCAGGCTGCATCGACAGGGAGGGGGTGGCCACAAAAAGTTTCTCGCGAAGTGGGAGACAGATGAGTCGCTTGGGGACCAGTCTGATTCGCTGAGGACTGCATCATCCCTGCGGACCTGGAACCTCCATGTTCCAGGTAAGGGGGAGCATTGAGATAGGAGGAAAAACACGAGAAGGATGCAAAGGGTTAGGGTGCCAAAAGAATTTAAAGGGGTCATTGCCACAATGACATTGCTAAGAAGCATCCTACTGATAGGAGGTAAAGGAGGCCAGGAGGAACCTTCCTGTAATGTTCCACCACTCTGGGGCAGCTGCCGCCAGTCCTGTAGAAGGTACTAGAACAGACAGTGTAATAGCAGCTCTTGTGCGAGGGACGTGGATCGGGCCTGCAGGAGTGAGAGGATAATCGCCGGGGGAAAGATCATCCTTCTGGGTTTGGGGGAAGAGCGAAGGTCCTGGAGATTTTCAGTTTTGTGGGTCCTAAAATGGATGAAGTGTGAGGAGATGTCAGGTTAGGGGTTGAGCAGAGGGGCCCCTCTGGCTTGGTGTTAACAGATTTTTGGGTAAAGTCTCAGGTGCTAGTTTCACCAAGGATAAGCGATACCAAGGGGCCTTTCCTAGGACTTTCACTGCCGTGGGCTGGCGAGAAGAACTGTGTAAGGCCCTTCCCAGCATGGCGAGAGGGGCTTTGGGATTCAGGTTTTAATACACACTTGCTGTCCCAGGCTCCGTTTAAAGTCTGAGGGGGTGGTGGGGAAAGGACGAGGTAATAGAAGGTTGGCCTGTTCCGTAAGAAGATCCCTAATGAGTGAAAGAGTAGGGAGATGCTGGCCTAAAGGCGGTGAGCTGGAAGGGAGAGGTGTGAGTGAAGGGTCTGACGTACATGAGTTCGAGGGGGCTGAGGCCTGTGGGCTTGCAGGGGGGCAGCCTGTAGGCGAGTGAGTGACTGGTGGGGAGGCCAAGACGAGGGATGATTCTGAAGTGAGAGCATGTGTCACTGCTGCAGCATCCTCTGAAGTGCAGGGAAAAGCCTCGACCCAACCTGAAAAGGTATCTACTAAGGTTAGAAGATAGCGTGTCCTTTTGTGGGGAGAGTAATATAAGGGCTGAGGAAGGCATAGTAGGAGTTCATAGCCTATATGAACTGAATAATGGAAATCTAAAAGGATTTGCTCAGCTTGTGTAATAGGGAGGGCATAGCGACTGGAGAGTATACCAGTTGTCCTTTCTCTGTGCTCCCAACCATTGGAGGTGTTGTATTTCTTGGAGTGTGTATTGGGATAAGGGCATAGGGGCCATGAGAAGGACCTGAGTGGGAGACGAAGAGTGGGGGCCCTAGTGACTGAGCAGCCTATTTTGCAGTTAGGTCTGCCAGTTTGTTTCCCTGGGCTATGCGGTCATTGGAGGTTTGGTGTCCTCTGCAGTGTATAACCCCAACCTCCTTTGGGAGTTGTGCAGCCTCAATAGCTTGTGTTAGATTTACTGTGGCATAACTTGCCCGGGGGGTGGGCATGGAGGTGGCACTCCTGTCTATGAACCACGTAATAGGATGCGGGGAGATGTGTGGAAAGGGATTGAGAAAGAGGTCTAAAGCCTCCATGCAATTGTGTTCTAAGGGTCATGAGTGTTTTGGGATGAGAGTGGCTGGATTTTAAGAGAGAGCAAGGTTTAAAGGAGAACTGGGAGTTTTCAATGAAAGTCAGGTGAATAAGTTGTGGGCGGGAAAGGGAGAGAATTGACTTGGCCTTATGGCTGAGACGGTCTTGGCTGTTTGTTATTTAAAAGTTAGTTCAGAGCTTTCTTATGTTAAAAGGGTGACTGCTGCCAAGGCCCATAAAGAGGGGCCCACTCTCGAGCTGTGGTGTCTAGTTATTTAGAGAGGTTTGTAACCGGGGAGAAAATATCTCCTGCCTTTTGTCCCAAAACCCTGACTGCTAATCTTTGGGTTTTGGTGACGTATAGGATAAAAGGATGAGATAGGATTGGGAGAGATTGAGCTGGGGCTGTGAGGAGAGCGGCTTTTAATCACTGGAAGGGAGAATGAATGGGCTTTGTGCGATCTAAGAGAATGGCAGGACCCCCTTTGGCTGCCCCATAAAGTGGCTTTGCTAGCACACCAAAGTTAGGAATTCATAGGCGAAGATGCCCTGCAAGCCCCAAGAAAGAAAGGATTTCACCCTTTGCAGTAGGAGTAGGGAGTTCAGAAATTAGACTCTTGAACTGAAGGAGAAGAAATTTGGGCCTTGTTGGGGACACTGGATATCTCCTGGAGGCCAGGAAATTAAGGAGGCAACAGTGCGGGCCTGTGAATCTTCATAGGAGGGGCTGCAAAGGAGGAGGTCGTCCACATATTGTATTAAAGTGCTAGAGGTTGGTGGGGGGGAAGTTCAGGTAAGTCTTGAGCTAAGGCCTGGCCAGAAAGTGGGGCTATCCCGAAACCCTTGAGGCAGTACTGTCCAGGTGAGTTGTTGGGAACAGTGTGTGTCAGGATCAGTCCTGTACTAAACGGTATGAGCCGTTAGGCTTTATAACCAGAAAGGTGGGTGTATTGAAAGGCGAGCAGGTAGGCTGTGAGAGATGAGAAGAAAGGAGTTTGTGTACGATGGGCTTTAAGCCTATTAGGTATTTGTTAGCCATGGGGCACTGTGGGACATTAGGAAACAAAGAGGGGTTCCGCAATTTAACAAGGATAGGGGAGTGATGCATAGCAATGGAGGGAGAAGAAGCGTCCCATACTAGAGATCGGCCTTGTCCGAGGGGAAGGGGAAGGTGGAAGCCTCAGGGGCCAGGTCTGCGGCAGCCTGTAACAGGAGTATTGTAGCTGGAGTTAAAGTGTTTAGGGTAAGAGTAGCTGTGAATTTGAAAAGAATGTCCCATCCCAGTAAGGGGGCTGGGCATTGAGGTTTTATTAAGAATTTGTGTGTTAATTGAGTGTGATGTAGGGTGCAAGAAAGGGCTTGAGTGATCGTGGGTGATATTCTGATCCTGTGACCCCTACTATTGTGTTAGAGGATGAGGTTGTTGGTCCTGCATATTCAGGAAGGGTAGAGTAAATGGCCACTGTATTGATGACAAAAGAGATTGGCTTACCTGCTACCAGGCGAGTTACCGTGGGCTCACACGTGATCTCTGTGGGAGCCTCAGGTCCTGGGCATCGTCAATCCTCCTCCTGGGCAAAGCTGAGAAGCACCAGTAGGGATGGCCATGAAGCCAAAGGCTGTAGGTTGGGGACTGGGCCACTCTCTCTCTCATGAGTGGTGCAGTCAATCCCCCAGTGACCTGGCCATTTGCAGTGAGGACAGGTTAGGACAGGCCTGTGCTGAGTGGCCTGGTTGACTGCATTTGAAGCAATTCCCAGGTAGCTTGCCCCTAGAGGCAGCCAGCTTTGGAGTATGTGAGTCATGGATGGCATTAGCCAGGAGCTGGTATTTGGCCTGATCTCTTTAATAGTTTTTTGAATATCAGGGGCTGATTGGGTAATGAAATGAGAGTGTAAGAGGGCCATGCCTGCAGGGGCGTTTGGGTCTATACGTGTGTATTCACGTAAAGCCTCAGAGAGGCAAGTTAGGAACTCGCTGGGATTTTCAGTGGATCTCTGTGTGATCTCTTTAAGCTTGTCATAATTGACTGACTTGTGAGTAGCCTTTTGGAGGCCATAAGTAAATGTGTGATCATATTATCCTAGAGATCCCGATTCCTGTGGCCAGCCTGGTAGTTCCAATTTGGGTCTGTGCAAGAACTGCAATGGCTCTCACAGGCTACATATTATTTGGAGCATGTACCTGAGCCGCCATCCAGACCTGCTCCCTGTACGTGGACTCAGACAATTCCTTCCATCCCAGCCACTTCACGGAAGAGTTATAAAAGCCGAAGCTGAGGCGGGGTCATTACCTGACTAAGGGGGAGAAGGGGAGGAGTTGGGTTGAGGACAAGCATCTGGAGGCCAGGTGTGGGGAAGAGAGAGAAATGTGGAGGGCTGACAGATCAGAAGATTGATCCATGTCTGGAAGGAGAGGGTGAGCATGAGCTAGGAGAATTTGACACACAGGACAGTTTTGACAGAGAGAAGAACACATTCAGAGATAGGAGAAGGCCTGAACAAGGAATCTCTACAGCTTTTGCCATTTCGGTGAGTGTCTAAATTGAGCGCCATCTTGTGGCCACTGGGATCCATTGTAATGAGGCGTTTGAGTTTTCATGTCTCCCTGGAGGCTGAGAAATTGGCCAGGAGATGGCCCAGAGGCATAGAGCAGCCCAAAGGCATAGAGCGTGGAGTACAGTAGAAAATGGGATGTTTAGGTTCAGTTTCTCCCTGGAGGCTAAGAAATTGGCCAGGAGACAGCTCCACAGCATAGAGCATAGAGGTTTGGATCGTGAGGATCCCATTTAGAGGGTGAGAAAGGGCAGTCAGTCCTGGTAGAAGAAGTGTGCCAACAAAGGGCATCCTCTCTGTTGTCCACCTTCTTTTCAAGAGAAAAAAACCCACTGACCAGCTAATGAAGCGTCCTTCAATAGCTGGGGGACATGAGAAGGGTTCCCTTGGCCAGGCGCCTGGGCTTTGTAGAGACCTGAGTTGTAGAGACAGTAGACGGGGGAGCCATAGAAGTAGGCAGGACAGACCTACTGACTCACCCTGAATTGAGGCTGATGTTGGATGCATTGGTCTGAAATGGCAAAAGGAGAGAGAGTCCCGAGTGTACCCAGTTCCAGCAGGTCCGGGAAGGGCGGCCGAGGGCCAATCACCCCAAGAGAGGGGATTGTCCACAACGTTGGCCAAAACCCTTTCTGGGTTTCGGCACCATAATGAAAGAAAGTGAGCTGAGATGCCGGGTACCGTTCAAGCTTTATTAAAGGAAGAAAATCTGGGCTGTGCTCAAAGTAGCAGGCAGCCCAGGGCTGCCCTGAAAAGGGGACAGCACGAGGTGTGGGGGTGGTAGAGCTTATATAGTGCACCAAGGGTTGGCTGATACCATCAAGGAGGGGCATTATGCTAATGTGGATCGAGGTGGAGAACTGTGTCCTTGCACAAGCAAAAGGGGTTTCTGTTTAAGTCCGGAGGCTTCTTGTAAAGGGAAGGGGAGGAGAGAGGAGGGGAGGAGGTGGGTGGTGCCATTTTGTACTTGGGCTTGTCTAAAGTGGCACTGGTTATGTTGCAGATCAATTAGTCAAAGGGCAGGATCCCAGCCCTGTGGGGTGGCTGCAGCCCTGGGGATCCCAAGCAGCTGCTGCCAGACCAGATGTTCAAGACCACACCTCTGGGCAAGGACGGCACCCAAACATGTCTGTCGGCATCTGGCAGAAGCAACGGCAGGCGAGGCACAGGCCCACATGGGCTGCTCAGAGGTTCTCCTTTCTCTAAGCAAGAAGCAAGAGGGAGAGACAGAGGTGGATGACGGTCTTCCTGCTGATCTGGGAGGTGCAGCTAAATAAATAATTTGAACATGAAAAATAGACTTTATTTGCTAGTAAAGTTGGTGTATTAGCCCATTTCTTTAAAAGGAGAGCACATGAGAGTCTCTCTCTCTCTCTCTGCACTGCCATTTTCTGCCATGTGAGACCCCTGCATTGCTGTAGAACCACCACCAAAGAAGACTCTCACCAGATGTGTTCCCTGGACTTTAGACTTCCCAGCCTTTGAAACTGTAAGCAATAAATTTTGTTTTCTTATAAATTATCCAGTTCTGGGTATTTTGTTATAAGTAACAGAAATGACTTTTTCTACCCTGTTTCTTCAGATTCTTTCAGCCTCTGGTCAACAACCAGTTCCAAAGCTGCTTCCACATTTTCAAGTATTTGGTGTAAGCAACACCCCACTTTTCTGGTACCAATTTTCTATATTAGTCTGTTTCTGTTGCTTATAACAAAATATCTGGAACTGGGTAATTTATAAGAAAACAAAAATTATTGCTTACAGTTTCAGAGGCTGGGAAGTCTAAAGTCCAGGGAACACATCTGGTGAGGGTCTGTCCTGCTCCCAGGGCCAAGCTCAGGGCCTGACACCCAGTGGGTGCTCAGGCAGTATACATTGAATGAACAGGTGACCTGGGTATTGACCATTTCTGAGTCATGATGGACAGAGGCCTGCAGTCCTTGATCCTGGGCCTGGCCCCCTGGTTGCCCAACTTGAGCTAGCCCTGAGCCAGGCTTGGTTTTCTAGCTACTGCAGGCCCTGGGCACAGGCCTGGAGCGGGGGCTCTCTGCTTGCTCCAAGCTACTCAGGGGGAGGGTGGCAGCATGTCATTCTCCAAATCCCATGCTAGACAGCCTCAGTTGGAAAGATCTTTAATTTCTATCTCTTTCACTTGTTAAACCATTTAAAGGCCTCTTCCATGTCTTGGAGAGTGGGGGAGTAGGTTACTAACTGCTAATGTATACTGTGATGACAACATGTTTGGCCCAAAGAAAACAACATATAGAAGCTGACTAGTTCTCAAATCAGCACCATGTCATCAAGCATGAACTATCTTGTGATTAAGGTTGGCTTGGCTGGCTTCCAGGGAAGTTCAAGTTGCTCTGGTTTAAGAGATGTGCTCATGCGTGTGTGTGTGTGTGTGTGTGTGTGTGTGTGTGTGTGTGTGTGTGTGTGTTGCTATTTATGGTCTTGAATGAATGATAAGGCTCTTATTCAACAAACCCTTACCAGACAGTGACGTTGAGGATAATTTCCATTTGTACAGTGGAGCTCTTCTGTCTCCAGATCTTTTTCATATTGACTAACTCCTTTGAACATCACAAAACCCAGGAGATGAATATTATTGTAGTTTTATAGATGGAGAAACAGCAGCTTAAAGAGGCAATTTCATTTCTTTTTTTTTTTTTTTTGGTGGCTGGCCAGTACAGGGAAAGAGGCGACTTTCGATAACACCAAGGTCAAAGGTTTGGGTCCCTGTACTGGCCAGCCACCAAAAACAAACAAAAGAAAAAAATTTTTTTAAAACAGAGGGCAACTTAATGTCACAGAGCTAGGACGTGGTAGCCAAGACTTGAATCCAAGCTCCACGAGAGATTCCTCTGCCCTTTCTTTCACATTGTGTGGAGGCATCTTGTCAGGCACTGGGCTGAGAAATATGGAGGGCACCTGGGCGAACAGGGTGGGCCTGCTCCAAGAAGTTTATATTTTATTGTAGGTGATGGACAGGTGTGTCTGATGATCTAAAAACACAATGTTTATTAACAGCAAAGATGGAAGCACCAACCATGTGTGACAGCAGAGAGCAACAGATTAAATCTGGCGGAGGAATCCAGTGGGACTTGTTGGAGGAGGTGCCTTATGAACTGGTTGTAGTGTCAGTCAGGATTTCAGTCAGCTATTTACACCAGCAACTGATCGTAGTGGCTTCATCATTAGTGATTAATTACTCTCATAAAACAAGAAGGCTAGAAGGAGGCAGCCTAGGGCTGGAGCAACCACTTGAGGAGGCTGTAAAGGACAAGGCTCCTTCTACCTCCCTGGTCTACCATCTTTGGAGTGTGGTGTTTGTCCTCATGCTGCAAGATGGCAGCTCCATTTCTAGGCTTTGTATTTGCAGGCCAGGAACGAAGGGGGTGGGGGAGGGTGAAGGTTGAAAAGCAAAGGGTGCGTCTTAGCTGAGTTGGTCGACTTCTGATCAAGAACAAAGTCAGGGCTCTCTTAGAAAGTCAGAGGAGAATGGATACTGAGAGGACACTGGGCAGGGTCTGCCTCTGTCTTGTGAGCTCGGTGGGAAGCAGCAGTCAGTACATGGGTACAAGATGAACCAATGAGCCCTGATAAAGGCAGAGGGTGGGGAAGTTTGGGGAGGAAACATGGAAATAGGTGTGCTTCCCTGTGGCTGGAGAGATGTGGCGTTTCTGTGTGTGGTTGTGTGTGTACACACGTGTGTGCATGTGCACGTGTGTGCATGTGTGTCTATGTGTGTGTATGTATACACATGAGAAGTTTGAACTGGTTCCATGTCAAGTACCCCGCCCACACTGGGGAGTGACTTGATTGGATCACAGTGGTCGTATGGTGAACTTGGCGAGCGGGGCCCTGGTGGCAAGGAGACTGGTGAAGGGGCTGTTAGAAGCTCAGAGCCATAAAGCAAAAGCTGATAATATTTTCAGATATGTGGTCCCAGGTAGGAAGACTCAGGGAGCTTTTCTGCAGGCGTGCTGTAGGCGGTACAACCTTGTAGCCTCTCCCGTCGGCCTGGAGTCAGGCTGCCTCAGTTCAGATCCCAGCTCTCCCACCTCACAGGTGGCCAGCCATTTAATTCTCTGTGCATCATTCTCCTTACTGTCAATCAGAGATAATCATTTTGCCAACACCTGGGAGATGTAAACGAGATGACTTGAGCAGAGTGAGTGGCATATAAATGCCGAATAAATGTTAGCTGCTGTTACGAAAATGCACATACAAAAGGCCCCATCATCATCAGACAGCATATCCGGTCTCCTTCAGAGGCACTCTCCTGTCAAGTCCTGGGGGACAGCATGCATGGGGTACGTTCATTCTCCCTCCCACACTCCAGACCACTGAGCCCTGCAGGCCTGGCCATCCTGAGCAGCTGCTCTGAGCTGGGGCAGCCAGCTGGCACCATTTCCCTGGATGCCCTGAGAAGTTGTTTCCAAGAGTCATTCATAAAAAACCCAAAAGGCTGACACGGTTCTCTCTGCTGCCCAGTACCCAGTTTGCCCTGATGTTTGCTTCTTTTCATTCCCAGGAGCCTGTGGTCTCCGTGGACAGTGGGCAGGCAGTGCTAAGTGGGTGGTGTTTAGTCTCATCATTCTGGGCCCCACCACGTGTGCAACTCCACATACAGCCCTGTCTCCGCACTCACTCAGTGTGCGTTTGCTCCCAGCCCCTGGCTAACCTGAAGCTGCTCACATCTTGCGGGGAGATCAAAGATTTTAAGAGCAACGGCAATTGGTGGATGCCAGGGTTGCTGGAAGGGGCTGTAGGAGTGCAGTGGGGAAGGGGAGTGATTAACCCAGCCTTGAACTCAGAGAAGACATCCTGGTGGGGACAATGTCTGCACCAAGGGATCCTGGTGGCGGCAATGTCTGCACCAAGGGAAAGAGACTCAGTCCGTGTCCTTGAGGAACTGATGTCCAGTTGGGTGCACAGGCTTTTACAACACTGCCTTGTGATTTCTGCTGCCAGTTATCATGTAGTAGTCTGTATCAAAACCAACCCTCTTGCAGAAAACAGATACAAAGAAAAAAAAATACAAAATAAAATCTATCTAAGAACTTAGTAGAATAACTAAGGGCTCCTGGAATTGAGGGGCCAAGAACCTAGAAAGGTCAGGGGTGCAGGCATGCTGAAGTCAGAGTGACCTTCTTTATCACTTTCCCCCTTAGGGCATACAATCCAATTCCAAGTGTGAGACACAGAGACTAAACATTAAGCCGTAAATCTTTTGCAGCCTCATAGTGTTGGAAAGACAATGATCAGAGCTCAGGGCTGTCAAGCAACTGGGGCTCAAAGATCCCTGAATAAAGGAAACCAAAGGGGAGGGAGACCAACATTCTGTGCAGTTATTGCCCTCAAGGTGTTTACTGAATCCTGAGCTGCCCAGACGTGAGTGTCCAGAAAAAAGTGGCTGCTAAGAGGCTAAAAAAGGTTAGGGCAGTCTCAAGATGCAGAGGGAAAAGAACTGGAGGTCAGGGCCGTCTGAGGAAGACGGGCCTAATAAACACCCCCAGTTTTCAGTTGAGACCTCTGTAAACACCCTGTCTCAAGTGGTTGCTCCAACTCAGGCTTTTTGTTCTGTGAGAAAGATAAATCCCCAATGGTTATGCCACTATGGTTGGTTGCTGACATATGCAACTGATTGAAATTCCAGTTGGCACAGAGACCAGTTCATGGGACATCTCTTCCAGTAAGCCTTCCTGGATTCTCCTGCCAGATTTGATCTGGGGCTCTCTGTTCTTATCACACATGGTTGGTTCTTTCATCATCACAGTTAACATACATTGTCTGCAGATTGTCAGGCACACATGTTCGCTCTCAAAATAAAATGTAAACTGTGCTCTAGGAATAAGGCAAATCTGAAATAGACTCATCCTCACAAAGCCTGAAATCCAGCCTCAGTTTCTCTCAATTTCTAGTTGGTACCAAATAATCTCACCCTACTCTAACTGCCAACCAAAAGAAACTAAGCCCTTTTTGGAGGATAAAAATCCTCCATGGCCTCTGTGATTTTTCAAACACAGAGTTTTGTATGCAATAGAAAATTACCAGGCATATCATCAAACAGTGCCAATGAAAGAAAAGCAAGGGGGAAAAATAAAGACAATAGAAAGTAACAAACCCACAGGTGATCCAAATATTGGATTTGAAAATACTGTGATTAATATGTTTAACACATAGCTGTCAAGATGGAGAATTTCCAAATACTAGAATTTATAAAAAAGAACCAAATAGAAATTGTAGAACTAAAAAATATAATAACTAAAACTAAGAACTCAATAGGTGGGTTTAACAGTAGATTGGACATAGCAGAAAAGAGAATTCGTAAACTAGAATTTAGGTTAATAGGAAATGCTGAGGCTGAAGCACACAAAGAAAAAATAAGATGTAAAATATAAACAAGAAACGTGAGGCATTGTGAGAAAGTTTGACATATGTTAATTGAAGTCCCAAAGGAAAAGAGAGAACGAGCCAAAAGCAATATTTGAAGAAATAATGGCTGAGCACTTCCAAATGGTAAGACATTGAGACACAAATTCAAGAAACTCTAAGAACCCCAATCAAGGTGGACTCAAGATCCCACCTAGGCATATCATTGCCAAACTAGTGGAAAATAAATTCAAAGAGAAAATCTTCGTACCAGCTCATGAAAAAGAGTTTAAGTGGAGCAAAAATAGAACTGAAGGCTGCCTTCTTAAAAGAAGTGATGGAAGCCAGATGACAATGGGTAAGACATGTTTAAAGTGCTGAAAGAAAACTACTGTCAACCTGCAACTCTAAACTAGACTAAAAGAGACTTCAAAAATAAACATAAGGGCCGACCGCATGGCGCACTCAGGAGAGTGCGGAGCTGGGCCGCGCAGGTTCGGATCCTCCATAGGGATGACTGGTGGTGCGCTCACCGGCTGAGTGCGGTGCAGACGACATCAAGCCAAGGGTTACGATCCCCTTACCGGTCACAAAAAAAAAAATAAATAAATAAACATAAAATAGATACTTTCAGATAAATAAAAGCTGTTGGAATTTGTCACCAGCAGACCTACTGATAGAGTTTGGATGGGTTGTCCCCACCAAAACTCATGTGGACATCTGATCCCCAATGTGGCAGTGCTGGAAGTTGTTTGAGTCATGGGGCGGATCCCTCATGAATGGATTAATGCTCTTCTGGGGGTTGGGGATCCTGAGTGAGATCTCGCTCTGTTAGTTCCTGCGAGAGCTGGCTGTTTAAAAGACCCTGGCAACTCCTGTCTCTCTCTTGCTTCCTCTTGCCATGTGATTTGCTTGTACCTGCCAGCTGCCTGCTGCTTTCTGCCATGAGTAGAAGCAGCCTAAGGCCTGTGCCAGATGCAGCTGTCCCAGAATCATGAGCTAAATAAACCTCTGTTCTTTATTAATTACCCAGTCTCAGGTATTTCTGTTATAGCAACACAAAACGGACTAGTACACACACACAAAAAGAAACACCAAAGGTAGTTAGTTTGTCAGGCAGAAAGAAAATTATCCCAGATGAAGATAATAATGTTGGAAATAATAAAGAGTGCCAGAAAAAGTAAATATGTCGATAAAACTAAATGAATATTAATTGTTTATTACAATAATAGTAACATCTTATGGGATTTAAAACATATATTGAATAAAAATAATTAAAAACAATACAAAAGTCAGGAAAGTGGTTCATGAAGTTAAAGTGTAAGGTTCTTGTGTTGTCTGGGAGGGAATACATGAAAAAAGTTATAGTAAACTCTAAAAAGTCAAGGATGCATGTTGTAACTTTTAGAATAACCACTAAAAATAATCATAGTATGCACAATTAACAATCTAATGAAAGGGGAAATAGTCAAAAATATTTAAATAATCAAATAAAAGGGCAAGAAAGGAGAAAAAAGGAACAAAGGACAGATAGAATAAATAGTAATATGGTAAATTTAAACCCAACTATATATTAGTAATTGCATTAAATATAAGTAGACTAAATACTCCAGTGAAAAAACAAAGATTGCCGACTGGATTTAAAAAAAAACAAAAAACACAATTATATGCAACTTTCAAGAGACACATCTTAAATATAAAGACATAGAAAGATTGAAAGAAGAAAGATGGAAAAAATATGCCATGCAAACATATACATACACAAACAGAAAGAAAAGAAAAAAGGAAGGAAGGAAGGAAACTGGTATAATTTAACTAATATCAGACAAAATTGGCCGTAAGAGATAAGAAAGACATTTCAAAATAATATAAGAGTCATTCCAACAGTAAAATATGAAACCCTAAATCTGCATCACCTCAAAAGATATAAAGTAAAAACTGACAACCATAGGTTAGGGACTATAATACACAGAGGAGTCAGCAACTAATTGTTGCTAGGAGGTTAATGGAGACTTTGCTGAGGAGGAGATATTTGAGCTGAGTTGTTATGAACTGAATGCTTGTGTCCCACCAAAATTCATATTTTGAAATCCTAACCCTAATGTGATGGTATTAGGAGGTGGAGCCTTTGGGAGGTAATTAGGTCATGAGAATGAAGACCTTATGAGTGAGATTGATCCCTTATAAGAAGAGACGTAAGAGAGAGAATCTCAGCTCCTGCCATGTGAGGATACAACTAGATGACGGCCATCTGCACACTAGGAAGCAGGCCCTCACCAGATACCAGGTCTGCTGGCACCTTGATCTTGGATCTCGTAGCCTTCAGAATGTGAGAAACAAATGTTTAAGAAGCCACCCAATCTATGGTGAATGGTGATAGCAGCCCAAACTGACTACGACATGGGTCCTCAAGGATGGGTAGGAGTTTTCTAGGTGGAAATGGCAACAAGAATAATAAGAACTGCTATTTCCTGATTTCTTTACCTACACCATTCCACTCAACTCTTCCAACAATCCTGTGATGTGAAATCCATTAAATCCCCAGCATATAAGTGAGCGTGCTGAGGCCAAAAGAGGTGAAGTAGTTTGACTAAGACGATGAAGCAAGTGAAGGACCGGAGATTTGGATTCAGATTGATGAAGTTGGGATGTGCTGTCCCCTCCAAAACTTATGTGGAAATCTGCTCTCCAATGTGGCAGTGTTGGAAACTGATTGAGTCATGGGGGCGGATCCCTCATGAATGGATTAATGCTCTCCCTGGGGGAGGGGGGATTGATGAGTGAATACTCGCTCTATTAGTTCCCGTGAGAGCTCGTTGCTTAAAAAGACCCTGGCACCTTCTGTCCCTCTCTTGCTTCCTCTCTCTCGCTTCCTCTCACCATGTGATCTGCTTGTACCCACCAGCTGCCTGCCACTTTCTGGCATGAGTAGAAGCAGCCTGAGGCCCATGCCAGATGCACCTGTCCCAGAATCGTAAGCCAAATAAACCTCTTTCCTTTATAAATTACCCAGTCCCAGGTAATTCTGTTATAGCAACACAAAATGGACTAAAACACAGATCTATCTGCTTTCTAAGCTGGGGTGCATCACCTCTGGACTGTCTTGCCTCATGTGCAGAGGCATCACATTTGTTTGCTTTCTCACTTGTTTGACTTGCATCTGAAGTAGTTATTTGAGGAAGCCTTGACTATGTTATTAATCATAATGTTCCCAAACTTAAAAGAAAAAGTATAGAAACAACAACAAAACATGTTAGCAACAGAAACTTATAAATCTGTTATAGGGGGCTTGACTGAAAGTCTTATCTGAAACATGGACAAAACTTGAACCTCTCGGAATACTGATATGCATACTGCCATCTAATGACAATGTATAATAATTGCAGGGAAAGTGCATGAGAAATGAGAAAAAAACTTTTAGAGTGTAGTAACCAAAACCCAAAAGTCATAAAATGACAGTAAATATTGGAACCTGACATCGAGTTGTTCGATAAATATTTGTTGAATGAATAATTCATTGCCAAGCTGTTCTATCAGCTGCTTTTGTTTCACAATCTCCATGATTTCTTTTTTCCCTGATTTTAAAACTAAAATTTTCTCTTGCTTATAGATATTTTTAAAGTACCCCAAATAAAACAAAACAAAAAGATTAAAAAAAATAAGAAATAGCAGCCATCCGTGGTCCCAGTACTCAGTTTCCAGAGTTAATTCTGTCAAGAATGTAAATGGACTGGCTGGTTAGCTCAGTTGACTAGAGTGCAACCTTATAACCCCAAGGTCATGGGTTCAGATCCTGAACTGGCCAGCCACCAAAAATAAAAAGTGAATGTTTTTTTCAGTCCTTCTTTGTAAGGAAAAAGCCCCAGAATTTGCAATTTTTAAAAGTTAAAAATTTAAAATAAAAGTGATATCCGTTCATTATAATGAATTCAAAACATGCTGAAAATTCCAAAGATGGAAGTGAAAAACCAACCCAAATCCCACCAGCTGGAAATAACCATGAACATGAGGTAAACAGCATTTCGGACAAGTCTATCTGCAAATACACAGAGGGACAGAGGAAGGGACAGATGGGGCGAAATGCTTCCATAAAACCAGAAGAATCATATTTTGGATGCTATTTTAAATTTAATTTTCTTGAATTTAACAGAAGGAAAAGAAAGGGAAGTCAATGGAAATGTCGAATTCATATAAATATTTCTTCTCTTATGAGAGATAGTTTCCCAAAAATATCCCTCTAAGTTAAAAAAAAAGAAACTGTGGAAAAATCAACAGGTTGAAGTCATTATGATTTCTTTTGAGAATGTATTTCTATTTTTATTTGTATAGACTGACTTCTTGCTGTGAAAGATAAGTTAACTGGCCCCACCACACTGGCACGAACATACAGTTAAGATATTGAAATCCTTCCACACCGGCTGGTAAGAGTGGCCCCTGGACTCCTCCCACCCCAGTGCTACCCCTCTATTCTGGCTACCCTGAGCCCACTGCCAGGACCACCCCCTACCCTCGTCCCTCTAGGATCCAGAGCTAAAGAGCAAATTAGCTCAGTTTTTACCTGTTCTATATATTAGGTGTCCCTGTAAGGCATTGTTTGCAGAAAGTATTCAGCAGCCAAGAGGGTTAAAAACAGTTTGAAAACCACTGCTCAAGGCTAGCTCTCAGACCCTTGCAGCTGGCATAGTCCCTGCCTTTCAGAGAATAGAGCCCTTTCTGCCTAAGCACCCTTGACTCATTAAGAAGTCAAAGTACACCATCGTTAATCACAGAGTAATTACCTTGCTTCCTAATTGGCAGCAGACGCAGGCCTGCGGGTACGGAAAGTCCCCGTGAGTTGGCTCTGAATAGGACGAGGCAGAAGGTGCCTGAGTCCAGGCACACGTGGAGGCTGCAGGAAGGGAGTGAGCTTTCTGCAGACTCCAGTTCTGCACCCCGCCCTGTGCCCAGGGCTCACACTCAAAACCTTCACTGATCCCGCCAGGGTTGTTGTCTTCCCCTGTTACAGACAAGGCAACTGAGGCTTGGAGAAGTACATGCTTACCTGAGACCCCCCCATCCTGCCCGCCCCCACAAGTTGGCAGATGGCTGGACGTAGATGCAGGGCTGTCTCATGCCAAGTCTTTGCTGTTCCACCCAGGCCTCTGAGAGCCTCCTCTCCATGGAGAGAAGGGAAAAGGCGGGCTGCTGCCACAGGCAGGGACTGGCACCGGAGGGCTCAGCGCACGCCTTCCACGCTGCCCTTGGAGACAGTCGCTCCCAGACACTACCCAGTGCCTTTGTGTCCCCCAGCACAGCAGGGCACTGGAGGGTGTGTTGAGTGAACGAGTAAAGGGGATTTGGGAAGCATAACCCCCCAGCTGTGCGAACACAGAGCCGTGTGGCCTGATAGCAGGCAGAGGTTTGAGTCAGGGTGTTCAGGTCCCAGCTCTGCCCCTCATCCCTGCGACCTCAGGCAGATCACTTTCTCTTGGAACCTCAGTTCCTTCTGAAAATCTGGAAAATCCACCACTCAGCAGAACCGTTAGAGGGTACATCAAGTACCCCAGCAGGGACCCACCAGTGGCAATGTGTCACAGTAAGTTGGGCTCCTCTTTACCGTCCTGTTCCCAAAGCTGTGTGTTCATGTGTGTGTTGGGGTGGGAAGGGGGTGTCTCAGTCCTTCCCCTCCCCACCTGGTCAGCGACTTCAGCTGTGCCTTGTGTGTGTGTGGAAGGAGGAGAGGCCACAAGTCAGGGCTCAATCAGAGAAGCAGATCCCACTGGGCTGGGCCCGTGGGACATGTGCACGCGCACACGCACACGTGCACACAGGACTGGATGTCACGCCGTAGTGGGAGCTGGCTCGCAGTGTCTGTAAGGCTGCTTGTAAGGCTGCTGTCCCGAGTCTCACGCTGAGGCTCTAAGTGCACAGGACAGGTAGCGGGGAGGGACTAGGGACGAAACACAGGCAAGATTGAGAGCAATCCAAACCACAAGTGTGAGCTGGAGCCCGCAAGGCTGGGGAGGTGCTGAAATCCGCGTCAGTCACCTCTGGCCCGGGTGGTGTGGGTGCTCTGTGGAAGCTGGGGCCTTTGTCACACAGCTGAACAATTGTGCCTGGTCCAGGAATCCAACAGGGGAAAGGTGGGCCAGTGGCAGCCCACCCCTGCTGCTTAACACCAAGGAGGTGGTCTGCAGATCAGCAGACCAACCTACCTCCATGTCACCTCTGCCATGTCACCTCCACCCTCCAAATCTCCCACAGGAGTGGCTCCTGTAGCCCATCCTAACCAGAAGCATGCAGGGACAGGGGAATTCTTGAGGCTAGTTGCTCCGGGTGGGAGGGGGACACCCCCCTCCTTCGGCCTCCAGAACAAATGATGTTTTGAGAGATGCATCTGGGGACAGCAACCTGGGGTCATTAGTGCTGGTGGGTGGCTGGCTGAGGGCTTGGCAGTAGGGATGCAGGGTTAGTGGGGCACAGTGGCACGTGCCTCAGCCATCTGTCTCTGCCCTTTCCCCAACCCAGACTTTAGGGGTCCCTCCTCCATGTTTCCAAACCCAGCCTCTTCTCTCCACCCACCCCCATCCCCACTCAGCCCCTGCGGACACCTTATCCGCAAGTCATCTTCACACCAAGGCTACCCTCTGACCTTGCTACTCTCCTGCTCCCACATTTTCAGTGGCCCCAACTGTGACAGTGGATACCAACCCTGGCGGTCCATCAGAGTCAGCTAGGGAGCTTTTCCAAAGAATGTAGAGTCCAGCCTCACCCTGGTCCACTGGAGCAGAGTCTAGAGCCAAAAGCCCTGCCCTCTGCAAGCAAGTCCACGGCCATTGGCCCAAAAGAGAAACTCAAGCCCTTTGCTGGGCATCCAGGCAGTTTGGAATTTTGGGTGCCACCCTCATCTTCAGCGTGATCTGCCCCCTCAGCCCCACACCCTGGATTTCAGTCACCCCAAACTCCCCCTGGCACCTGGATCACACACCACATTTTTGCTCAGATTCTTCTTACTGCCCTGAACATTTCCCCCCTAGTTCCTTTCCTCCTAGCAAACTCCTTCATACTCTCCAAAGCCCCACTCAAAGGCCACCTCCTCTGTGAAGCCCTCCCTGCCTGCTCCCACAGCACCTTCTTCTTCAGTGCTCACCACGTTGTTTGTGGTGTGTGGTCCTTGCACCTGTCTCCCATAAGACTGGCAACTTTCAGGGGGCAGGGGCCTGACTCTGTGCAGTACCCCAAGCAGGGCCTGGCAGAGCAGTGAAGGAATGAATGAGCACATGAATGAATGAATTGTCACCTTTAGGTGCCAAGTGTAGCTTGCAGGACATGTTCCCAAGGTCCATTGAGGGCTGGTGGAAGACAGAATCACTGGGACTTTGTCACAATAGCCCTTAAGAGGCAGAAGATTCCAGAGAAGGAGGAGACCTGTGATAATCAGACATTCATTTTTTTTCATTTAAAAAATATGTATGATCCACGCTCTTGGTAAAAATTCAAATCTTCATAAAATTGTGCAAAGTAAACACTGCCAGTCCTCCTCCCCACCCACAGTCCCCTTTCTGTTTCCAGAGGTAACCCCCGCTGGGGACGTTTGTTTCCATTTGTGGAAAGTTTTGGGAGCCCAACAGATCTGACCGGTTTCTCCCCCATCTTGAGCTGGCACCCAGCTGTCGGGGGGACTGTCAAGGGGGACTCCCAGGGGTCTCCCATGGCCTGCACCCCCAGGCCCCTCTTAGCGCCATCTGTGTCCCTTTTCACACAGAGTCTGACTGGACAGTGACCTCACCTCTCTGACCCTCGGTCTCTCCATCCATGTCCTCATTTGTAGCTCTTTGCCCTAATTGCCAGGGGGTCACGAGGGCTGACCGAGGAGCTGGCTGTGGACGCCCAGCTCAGGACCTTGATCCACGCTCACCCTTCGCTCCCTTTTCCACCTCGAGCCCACCCTGTGACACAGGCTTCACAGCTGGCCTGCCAGTGCCGAGTCCTGGAGAAGTTTCAATGAACGTGTGTCTTTGCAAAGGCCTCGCGAGCCCGCGGTGTGCCCGGCGTTCAGTTGTTCACCCCAGTGTTCTCCCAGCACCCTCTCTGGACCCTCAGAGAAAGGGGCCGAGTGAGCTGGGACCCCCGGGGAGAAGCCTGTCATGGGACAGGAATTCGGGTGTGCAGGGAGTCGTGCAGGACCACCGTGCCTGGGCCCAGGGCGGGTGTGGGAGGATCACTGGGGGACCCGCATGTCATCAGCTCACATCCACCCATTCATTCCCCCTCACGCCCGGGTGCAAGCGTCAGGCCCGCAACAACCCCGCGGCGCTACGAGAAATGGCTGTGACGGAGCCGGGTGCAGAGTGCA
This sequence comes from Cynocephalus volans, assembly GCF_027409185.1. Taxonomy (NCBI): domain Eukaryota; kingdom Metazoa; phylum Chordata; class Mammalia; order Dermoptera; family Cynocephalidae; genus Cynocephalus; species Cynocephalus volans. Next base: position 93,399,082 of record NC_084474.1, read on the forward strand.
AGGGGAGCCCCGAGAGACTCAGGGAAGGTGGGCATGCAGCTGGAGCTGGGACCCGAAGGATGAGAACGGCATTCCACGTGGAGCGAGGCCACGCTGACCCAGGGCGACCTTATCTCAACCAGTCACGTCCGCGCGCGGCCCATCACGGTGGGGGCGACGGGAGCCCCCGCGAGTCTGCGGTCCGTGGCCCAGGAAGCCAGGGCCCCCGCGCTGGGCTGGGGTCCTCTGACACACTTCCCGGGCCCCCTGCCTCCTCTGTTCCCTCGCTGCTTTGGGAGGAAGTGGCCCTGTCCCCCGTGCGGCACAAAGGGAGCTTTGACACTCCGTCAGGGACAGGGACTGAGGGCGGGAGCTGGTGTGTATTTTTGGACGTGGCTCCGGAATCCGCTCCTCCTCCGTCCAGCGCCATGGCAACCAGGGTGGCGGGGGTGGCAGGCGGGAGCCTGTGACAGCTGCTCATCGGAGGGTGGGGCTGGACGGGGGCTCACGCAGACGGAGGCTGAGGGCAGCTCTGGGGCCCTGGGCAAGTCGCTTCCCCTCCTCTGTATCACGGGGATACGATGCCAACAGGGCGGCGGTGGTGTGGGTGCGGGACAGGCCAGACGCAGCGGCAGGACTGAAGGAAACTCCGCAGGTGTCAGAGGGAGGCAGAGAGGGAGGCAGGGGCTGCGGGAGCGTCCTCTGGGGCCCTGCATGCAGAAGGTCCGGCAAGGCCGCTGGGGAGTCCCTGAGCCAAGTTAGCCCACCAGAGCTGGCCTGCGCCTCTCAGGAAAGGGCTGACTCCGTGTCCCAGCCACACTCAGTCCCTGTCCAGAAGCACCCGTGGGAGGTGGAGCGCGGCGGGAGGCAGGCCTGGCTCTCAGAGTGGGCAGCGGTCCTCGGGCAGCCCCTGGAGCTGGAGGACTGAGTGGGGGATTCTCATGGCTGCCCCACTGCACAGCACTTGTCCCCAAAGTACCAGGGTGACAACTAAAAAATCTGCTGTGACCAGGTCAGCTGAACTGCAGTGCCTTGGGAAATCTGGAATAAGTTAGTAGTCATGAAAATGTTACCATAAGATTGTTTCTAGACATACAGTCACCAGAAAAAAGAAATAAAATAATCTAGAAAACTTCTTGGAACCCCTACGCTAGATTCCTGCATGTAGGTTGTAGCCTTGGAACAATCCAAAAATCTATGTGTACCAGCCAAGAGCAAGCCTGATGTGTGATTAGGGGACTGTCCTCTCCTCTCTCCTTCGATTCTCCCCCTTTCTTGTGATTATCAAGTGCTCAGATTGCTGGCCCCTTCAGAGCACATTTCTCAGAGTGACCCAACCTATGCATTTCCCCAGCTGCAGCTGTCATATTGGCTCAATAAATTCCATGCTGTATATGTTTGGCCTCAGTTTCTTTTAGGTTAGTAGGGGTTTGTTGCTGTTTCTAGAGCTCAGTCAAAGCAGGAAATAGGGAGATAAATGCTGTATTTGTTTCCTAAGGCTGTCATAACAAAATGCCACAAATTGGCTTAAAACAATAGAAATTTATTCTCTCGGATCTGGAGGCCGGAAGTCTGAAATCAAGGTGTCGGCAGGGCAGGCCACCTCTGAGGGCTCTGGGGGAGGGTCCTTCCTCGTCCCTTTCAGATGCTGGAGGCTGCAGGCGTTCCTTGGCTTGCGGCAGCATCATTCCAGTCTCTGCCTCCTTCTTCACGCGGCCCTCTCCCCCGTGTGTTTCTCTGTCCTCTCCTCTTCTTATAAGTTCACCAGCCATTGAACTTAGGGCCCACCCTAATCCAGTATGACCTCTTCTTAACTAATCGCATCTGCAAAATCTCTTTTTCCAAATAAGGTCACATTCTGAGGTCCTGAGTGGACATGAATATTGGGGGGACACCATCAACCCACTACAAGTCCCCTTGAGCAGCCTGGGTGCGGGAGCCAGGCCAGCGTTAGTGAAGGTGGAGGGTTGTGATAATCCCAAAAACAGGTCTTGAGCGAGTCTGTGGGCCAGCACAGGGACAGAGTGGATGTGAACTTTAAGGTAGAGGCAGGGACAGACAGACTGACAGATGGGACCTCACCCTGACCTCACAGAGGGCTGTGTGGGGAAATTACACATGGCAGTGTCCCTCCCACTGTCTATCACTCAGGGACTTTGAAAACCTCAGCCCAGCCTACAGCCTAGACCATGTAATCAGAGCCTGGGGAGGCCCAGGCATTGGTATTTGTGGAGCTCCCAATGGTTCCTAAGTCAGCTGAGATCTCGATCCAGGGCCATGGGGGGCTCCGGAGTCAGACACCCCATGCCTAAGTCTCCACTCCAGTTACTGACTGAGTGGCCCTGGAAGTGCCTTCACTGCTGTGTCTCCTGTCCTGTCTGTATCATCATCACTTCTCTCATGGAGACCAGAAGAAGTAAAGAGAGCCCCTGGCTCTGTGCCTGCACGACGGAGCGGCTTGACAGATGGCTGCGATCGATTGGTGTCAAGGAAAGGAAAATGGAGGGGGCCTAACTTAAATTGGGAGCCAGGGAAGGCCTTTCTGAGGAAGAGACCTTTTGGGGGACACCTGGAAGGTAAGCAGCGACAAGCCAGGTGGGATAGGGGAAGAGCATTTCAGCAGAGGGGACAGCGTGTGCGAAGATGCTGAGGTCTTGGAGCTGCTGCCTGGCAGCCCCATGCAAAGAGGAGGACAGCCACGAAGGAAACACAGTCCTTGTCCCGGTGCAGTGAGAGAGGCGAGAGTCATGGGCAGACATAAAACTCCAGGACATCATTTCAGCCACAGTTAGTGCTTTGAAGGTGGGAGTGGAGGAAGTGGGGAGGGGGGGCCAGGTGGGAAACCAGGGACAGCCTCTCAGAGCTGAGACCTGAACGATGACAGGTGCGGCGGGGGGGCATCTGGAATCTGGGGGCAGCCATCTGCCAGCACAAGGTGAATCTGAGGGATCAGGAGAAGACCCGCAGGCTGGGGTGGTCAGGGAGCTGGGAGACGCCGGAGGAGAAGAGGCGGGTCAGGGGAGGCCTTGAAGGCTGGGGAGCAGGTGGATTTTGCTCTCGTGGATGGGAAGACTTTACATTGTTAAGTGGATCAAGTCATGGTCTGCTTACCCTTTCAGAAGATCCCTGCTGAGTAAAGACCAGACCAGAGGGGGTGAGGGTGGAGGCAGGGAGACCAGGGAGAGGCTACTGCACTGGTCGGTCCAGGGGGAGGCGAGGTGGGGTGGGACCAGAGTGGGCAGGGCAGGCTGAGCCAGATTCACGGTGTGTTTCGCAGGCAAGTGGTCAGGATTCGCTGATGGACGGGCTGTGTGGTGGAAGAGAAGGGGTCTGGGCTGAGTCTGAGGTGTGCTTGGGTAGCTCCTGTGATTTGGGTGGCTCCAGAACCGCCCAAATGAGACTGTGAGTGTGTGAGCGTGTGATTGAGTGTATGAGTGTGAGGCTGTGTGTGAGTTTTCACGTGCCTGAGTGTGTGAGGGCGTGTGTGCTTGAGAGTGAGCTTGGGAGTGTGTAAGCTGTGTGTGAGTGGGGGGGGAGTGTCGGGACGAGGGGCCAGCTTCCGTGGAGGCCCTGGCTTTCCTGAGGGGCCACCAGGACCCCCAGCGCTGAGGGCTCTGTCCAACGCTCTGCCAGCTCAGCCCCAGGGGCAGGACCCTGCGCCCGACAGGGATGCTGATCTGGCTCAGACCCACCTTCCTTTGGCTGGTTCTCCTCCTGGCCTCAGAAACAGGGGCATCCCTGGGAGTCCACGGCCTTCACAGCTGTTGCCTCCCCTGGGCAGGAAGTGGGCGACATGGGGTGAGACTCTCTCCTGTCTTAGCTGCACCCTCAATAGGAAGAGCTTCAGTGGCCTCATCCGTGAAATGGTGTGATGCCCGGCTCTGTCCCCTAGCCTCCGACTGGTACAGCCTGGAGCAGCCGAGGGGGGGACGGGCTCTCTCTGCCCCACGAGGAAGGCGCAGCTCTGAGAGGAAGGTTGTCCCCTTCTGGAGTCCCTGCAACTTAGGGCATGGGCTTAGGCTGGGGCCTAAGAACCCAGATGGGGAAGAGACGAGGAGGGAGGTGTGGGGACAGGGTGGAGGCTGGGAGGCCCCGCTGCTCATAGGCCCCAACTGACCACGGAGTGTGCACTGGCCCCGGGCAGGTGGCACTGGAACCTGCATGACCCTCCCCTCCTTCCACAGATGGTTTGAACTCCCATTTTGCAGATAAGGAAACTGAGGTCCAGAGAGGCTGGGAAGCTTGCTCAAGTCTCCTTGGAAAGCCTGCTCTGCCCCAGGTCTCTCAGGCTCCGAGCTCACCCCTCAGCCTGCAGGGCCCAGCCTCCCTTCTCAGGAACATGGAGGGCTGCTGAGTGCGATGGACCAGCCCCTGCCCAGGCAGCCTGGGGATGTGCGGAGCCCAGACACACACAGCAGGGGTAGCATGGCCTCAGGCACGGCAGAGAGCCAGCCCCACGGGTCCAGGGTGCAGCCTCCGGACTTCGGGGAGCCGGGAGTGGGCCGAGCAGGGCTCTGCACGCTCCCTCCTGAGCCGGCTGGGCAGAGCAGGTGGGCAGGTGCACACCCACGGGTCCTGCAGCATGGCTTCCTGCATCTTGGTCAGGCCCACTGGACAGATGGGGAAACTGAGGCTCAGAGAAGGGAAGTGACTAGCTCAGGGACCCCTCTGAAACGTAACAAATGAGTTTTAACCCACCAAACCACAGTTCTGAGGCTTCTCTCAGGTCAAACCCTGGAGGCTCAAAGGGCAATTCTGCCTGTGATGGCTCTTTTTTGTGAGGAATATTTTATTTTTAAATTTGTGTTTTGACCACACCCCAATATTCCCTGATGTTTTTCCCCCAGAGAGCTGTGTTGATAGGTCAGACCCTAAAGGCCTCTGGGGGCAGATTTCACAATAAATAACACTATTAAACCTAGCACCTAAGGCTAAAATAGGGCTTTCAGGTCACAAGATGTTTACAGAAGAGAGTTATGTTCCACTGCCCATTTGTTCACTTAATGTAACCCACATATCCTGCTGTCCCCAGTGCCCTCACCCCCATGCACCCTGCTCCTGCTGTTCCTCTCATTCCCTGAGAAATGTCTACCCATGCATTAGTTGAAGACAAAAGAATAGCATCGTGTGAGAAGCATTCTGCACATCCCCGACAGAACAAGGGGGGTACCTCCTCTCAGCCACCACAGTCTGGATGCCTCCCTGTCTTTATGCTGTGGTCATGTTGCATTATCATGGAGCATTAATGTGGGTGTCTTCCCTTCTCCTCTCATCCTTGCTACTGGGCTACATCCTTTCTTACTTACCTATGTGCCACTGGCCCACAGGAACTGGATCTGACACACAGTGGCTGGTCAGGGCATTTGATTAAAGATGAAATGAGATGGACTGATAGGCAGGTGGGGGAATGGCTGGATGAATAGAGGAATGGATGGGTAGATGGATGGTGGGTGGATGGATGATGAATGGTGGGTGCATATGGTGGATGAATGGATGGGGATGGTGGATGATGAATGGTGGGTGCATATGGTGGATGGTGGATGATGAATGGTGGGTGGATATGGTGGATGGTGGATGGTGGATGATAAATGGTGGGTGGATATGGTGGATGGTGGATGGTGGATGATAAATGGTGGGTGGATATGGTGGATGGAGGATGATGAATGGTGGGTGCATATGGTGGGTGGGTAGATGGTGGATGGTGGATGATGAATGGTGGGTGCATATGGTGGGTGGGTAGATGGTGGATGGTGGATGATGAATGGTGGGTGGATATGGTGGATGGTGGATGGTGGATGACGAATGGTGGGTGCGTATGGTGGATGGATGGATGGTGGATGGTGGATGATGAATGGTGGGTGCATATGGTGGATGGATGGATGGTGGATGGTGGATGATAAATGGTGGGTGGATATGGTGGATGGTGGATGGTGGATGGTGGATGATAAATGGTGGGTGTATATGGTGGATGGTGGGTGGTGGATGATGAATGGTGGGTGGATACGGTGGGTGGGTGGATGGTGGATGGTGGATGATGAATGGTGGGTGGATATGGTGGACGGTGGATGGTGGATGGTGGATGATAAATGGTGGGTGGATATGGTGGATGGTGGATGGTGGATGATAAATGGTGGGTGGAAATGGTGGATGAGTGGATGGTGGATGGGTGGATGATGAATGTTGGGTGGCTATGGTGGATGGTGGATCGTGGATGGAGGATGAGGAATGGTGGGAGGATATGGTGGATGGTGGATGGTGGATGATGAATGGTGGGTGGATATGGTGGATGGTGGATGGTGGATGGAGGATGAGGAATGGTGGGAGGATATGGTGGATGGTGGATGGAGGATGATGAGTGGTGGGTGCATATGGTGGATATGGTGGATGGTGAATGGTGGAGGATGAATGGTGGGTGGATATGGTGGATGGTGGATGGTGGATGGGTGGATGATGAATGGTGGATAGATGGACTGGTGAGAGGATGGGTACTGAATTGCTGGGTGGGCGGATGGATGAATTGGTGGATAGATAGGTGGGTGGGGAAATGAACGTGGACAGACGGTTGGGGGATGAATGGTGGCTGCACAGGTCGGTGGATGAGTAAATAGGTGAATGGATATATGTGTGGGTGGGTGGTAGATGGATCAGAGTAGATGGGTGAATTTTATTTATTGAACCTATCTACATCTGAGCAACACAGTGAGAACTAAGGGTTAGAACCAAGGACAGAAAGAGGTGAGTTGGATTGGGTGGGGGTAGGTGGTGGATGGATGATGAATGGGGGAGGGGAAACAATAGGCTGGTAGGATCTGTAATTATTCCCCCAAATGGGGATGTAGCAAATCCAGTTCCAGATGGCTCCAAGGACTGACCAGGGTGGATGGGACAGGGTGGGAGGTAATTGGAGATACAGCCAGACAGGATCTGCCCAGAGAACTATGTCCGAACAAGACAGGGAAGGGTGAGAGCAGGACTCAGCCCCAGGAAATGGGTGGCAGATAGGACCCTGGGGCCGGCTGGGGTACAGGGTGGAAGGGAGGTCCACAGATCCTGCAGACCTGCAGTGCATCCAGCTCTGTGAGGGCACTCCCTCTGTGCCACTTCCCCCAGCCTGCCCGTGTCTCGGCTCAACCTCGCCCAGCACCCCGCTCTGCTCAGCTTCTTCCATCAACCTGGTTTTCTTGCCTGAGCCTTGAACTCAGCTCCTCTGATCACTAGTTGGTAGCGTGTGCCCCTGCTTCATGCCGTGCCCACCCCAGGCCTCTCATCCCTGGCCTGGCCAGGCCCCCACTCTATGGGGGGAGGGAGAGCCCCACCACCTGGGGGGTAACCATCATCTCTCGGATATGCCCACCCTCTAGGTCCCCCTGCAGTGGGCAGTGCCAGGGGGCTCCTCCCATACGGACTATACCTCTGGATTTCAAACATCCAAAGAGCCAGTGCCTGATCTTTGCTTTGGGTGACTGTGACTTTGTTTCTTTTCTTTTTTTTGTATTTTAAACAGAAAAGGGATTTGCACCTGTGGGGTTATATCTTAGGAAGACAGAGTCAGTCAGGAAGAGAAAAACCGACCTGGGTTAGCACCTTGTCTCCCTACCCACAGGGCGGAGGGGCAAGTCCCCAGATCTTAAAGGGGTCATTCCAGGGAGGGGTAGACTGAGTCAGGCAGGACAGAGGGAAGCTTTGAGATCCTCCCCTGGGTTGGGAGGGAGACAGAGCTGGGGCTCTGTGCCTGTCCTCAGGTGCCTGGGTATGGCAGGTGCCCCTTGGGACATGGACCCCAGCCCCTGTCTTCTCACTCTGGAAAGGGTCTGAGGTGTGCAGCTGCCCACGTGGGCATGGCTGGGGTGGAGACAGGCTCAGCCCTGAGGGGGTCAGGAGCAGATGACTGCACTGAATTTCCCACCAGCCTTGTAGAGCGGGGCTGGATAGAGCTGACATTTCTTTTAACCCACATTGTAGAGAACAATTCATTCTCAGTGCACATTGACTATAATGAAAATCAGAACAATTAAAGTGCTTTGTCAGCGCCTGGATCCAGAATTGGATTCAGAAAAATCTTGTTCCCAATACTGTCTGGGATATAGCTTCTCTGGTCTCCCCCCAACATCCTGCAGGCAGGGGCCAACTTGGGGTCGGGGGTGGGGTCCTCTCCCTCGGGGCACTCTGGGTGCCAGGGCTCCTGGCCACACTAGGAGCTTCTGAGGGTTTGGCCTGTTGGGCCTTGTATTAGTCTGTTTCTGTTGCTTTTTAGAAAATATGTGGAACTGGGTAATTTGTAAGAAAAAGAAATGTATTACTTACAGTGTCAGAGGCTGGGAAGTCCAAAGTCTGGGAAACACGTCTGGTGAGAGTCTTCTTTATGGCAGCTTTACAGCAATGCAGCCGTCTCACATGGCAGGAAATGGCGGTGAAGAGAGAAACTCTCATGTGCTCCCTTTTAAAGCCCTCAGAACCACGCCCCTGACCACCATTATTAATCCATTCACTACTTCATGGTCCAACAATCTAATCACCTCTTCAAAGCCCCACCTTTCAATTATCATAGTAGGATTTCCCACCCTGAATGGTTACAGTGGGGACTAAGCTTCTAACATATGGACTTTGGGGGACACAATTCATTCAATCCATAGCATTGTGTTCCTGGCCCCCAAAGTTCATGTCCTTCTCACAGGTAATTATATTCATTCCATTCCCTAAGTCTTAACTTGTGTGGAGCTAGACTAATGTTGGAATCCTGCTGACGTTGCCAATTGTAAAGCTCTTTTTACCTGCCCATAATCCTGCACCGACTGGGCCAATTGTGCTAGGGCTGGGTCTTGGGCTCACAGACCCCTCAAGCCCATTGTCCAGACTGGGTCACAAACCCTTCACATGCCAGGCTGGGTCACCAGACCCCTCCCACACCAGGCTGGGTCACCAGACCCCTTACGCGCAGGTCTATGAGCTAGGTAACTGGCAAACAGGTCCTTGGAAGCCGTAGGTTGGAAAGCGTGGCTGCGCAGAGCGGACGCCCGAGGCAGATGCCAGCCAAGGTGGTGGCACCACGCATGCCCACCAACTCCACCCACCCACACACAATTTGTTTACTGAACTGCCCCAACCAGCCCTGAGGTGAGCGGAGCCTGATCAAATTATTCTATTTTCCCAACAACTTGTTTCAATTCAAAAAGTCCAAAGTCTCAAGGACCCATCTGTGAAATCAAAACAAGTTACCTACTGCCAAGATACAATGGTGGGACAAGCATAGGGTACATATTCCCATTCCAAAAAGGAGAAATAGGCCAAAAGAAAGGGGTGCAGGTCCTAAGCAAGACTGGAGCCCAGCAGGGTAGGCACAAAATCTTAAAGTAGGTGAATCATTTACTTGACTCTATATTTGGTGTCCTCTCCATGCAGGTGTGGAGGTTGGGTCCCCAGGTTCTCAGGCAGATACACTCCTATGGCTTTACCGGTTTTTAGCCATGTTTAACTCTTGCAAGCTGGCGTTGCATGCTGCTAGCTCCACAATTCTGGGGTCTCTCCATGGAGGTCCTGCTCCCACGGCGCCACTAGGCATAGCCTTGGTGGGATTTTTCTGCTGCAACTCTGACCTCACATTTCCTCTTGGCATCACTCTAGCAAAGGCTCTATGTGATGAATCTGCCCCTGTGACAGATCTCTTCCTGGGCCCTCAGGCTTTTCCATATATCCTTTGAAATCAGGGTGGAGGCTCCCAAGCCTCCACAGCTCTGGAGTTCTGTGAGCCTGCAGAGCTCACACCACGTGGATGCTGCCAAGGCTTCCAGCTTGTATTTTCCAAAGCTGCAGGTCTAGCCACACCTGGGGCCAATTTAGCCGTGGCTGGAGCAGCCAAAGCAGCTGGGGTGCTGGTGTAGGGCAGCATCTGGAGGCAGCCCTGGGCAGCGAGCCCATAGAGAGCATCTCAGGCCTGTTTCCCAAGACTATTCTGTCTACCTAGGCCTCTGAGCCTGAAATGGAAGGGTTGGCTCCAGAGGCTTCTGCAATGCCTTCAGGGCCTTTCCCCCTTCTCTCGATATTCCCTTCCTTTTGTACCATCTTAGCACCATGGCATTTTTCTCCTAAAAGTGCTCTCTGCTTCTCTACCACATGGCCAGGCTGCAAATTTTCCAAATCTTTACACTCTGCTTTCCTTTTAAATTCTGGCTTTATGTCATGCCTTTGCTGCCATAACTCAGTGGAGACTGTTATAAGCAGCCATTCAGCTTCCTGAATGTTTTGCTTAGAAATTTCTGCCAAGTACTCTAGGTCCACACCTTGAAGTTCCACATTCCATAAAGCTTTTGGGCATGAACAGAATGCAGCCAAGTTCCTTGTCAGTTCACTGCAAGAGCGATCTTTGCCCCAGTTTCCGATAAGTCCCTTCTCATTTACATCTGAGACCTTCTCAGAATGGCTGTTACTATCCACATTCCTATCAGCATTGGGCTCGCCACCATTTGACCAGTCTCTAAAACGTTCCAAACTTTCCTTGGTTTTCCCGTCTTCTACCCACCAGCAGCTGGTTTCTTTCTACCCTGTTTATTCAAATTCTTCCAGCCTCTCCTCAACACCCAGTTCCAAGGCTGCTTCCACATTTTCAAGTATTTGTTATAAGCAACACCCCACTTCTCTGTACCAATTTTCTGTATTAGTCCATTTCTGTTGCTTGTAGCAAAATAATTGGAACTAGATAATTTGTAAGAAAAAGAAATTGTATTGTTACACGGTCAGAGGCTGGAAAGTCCAAAGTCCAGGGAACACATGTGGTGAGGGTCTTCTTTGGGGGCGGCTTTACAGAAATGCAGGGGTCTCACATGGCAGAAAATGGCAGAGCAGAGAGAGAGAGACTCTCATGTGCTCTCCTTTTAAAGCCCTCAGAACCACGCCCCTGACCACCATTTTTCATCCATTCACTACTGCACGGTCCTACGATCTAATCACGTCTTCAAGGTCCCACTTTTCACTTACCATAATAGTATTTCCCACCCTTAACAGTTGCAGTGGGGACTAAGCTTTTAATATATGGACTTTGGGGGACACAGTTCAGTCCTGGAGACAGGAGACCTCTGACCTATCTCTTGCTGAGGAAGAGAGGGCTTGGGGTCCCCCATCACTTCACTGGCCTGGATGGAGGCTGAGAGAGAGCAGCCCAGGCTGGCCCAGAACTTTGTGTTCTGGCTCCCAGATTGGACTCCCACAGTGAACCACTTTGTGGGAATGTGGGGAGGTGAAATATACAGATTAGGAATGAAAAAGGAAATTCAACTATAGATACAGAGGATATAAAAATGATTATGAAATATTACAAGTTTTAAAATTTCCAAACAGTGGGACTTTTTGGGGATACTATAGTACCTTTCTAGTGTTATGGGATTTTGATCAGAGACTGTGTTCTGCAAGATTTCCTTTATAGCCAAGTACATTGATAATATATGTGGTTGGGGGGAATTAAAAACCCGATCAGATTTCCCCCCATTGTTTCCAATTATACTTAAAGAAAAACTCCAACCCTCACCATGGCCTTCAAGGCCCCATGTAACAAGACCCCTACCTGCATTTCCTTGTGACGTCCTACATTCCTCACGGGTGTCCTTCCTCACCACGTGACCTCCCCCAGCCCCTCCCTCGTGCCAGTGTCTTTCAACCTCAGGACGTCTGCATGTGCTGTCTCTCTGCTGGCACTCTGTTCTCCCAACTTCTCTGTGCCACACCAACTCTTACCTCTCCTTCAGATCTCAGCCTGAATGTCACTTCTTTGGAAAGTCCTACCCGTACCCTCCACCCCCATAACCTCTCTCACGGAATCCAGTGACCTGCCAGGAGGCATTTAAGAAAATGTGGCCAATATATTTAGGCATTTCCTGATTTTCTACATGGCCCCTCTGCTGCCCATAACTTCACTGAGGGCAGGAATGAGGAATCTCTTGTTCACAGTGCTTAGCACAACATCTGGCACATAGTAGATGCTCAATAAATAAATGAGACCTACTGGAAACCTGGGGGCTCGTACAGAAAAAAGCTGACGTCTCAGGGACTGAAAGTCACTGGCCCTCGAGGGGGCCAAAGGCCTCCAGACTCCAGCATCACAGGGAACTGACTGGTTCAGGCCACGTGGCCTGCGCTGGGCTGGCTCTCAGAGCAGACGGACAAAGCAGGTCACAGTGGGTGGGGAAGAGCCAAGCTGCAAAACCCAGGAGAGTGTGGTCCCAGGTCCTGTGGGGCGGGGCAGGAGGTGCCCCAGAGGGGCTTGTCGGGCAGAGGCTGGGAGTGTAGCACCGCAGCACATGTATCCCTTGGGGTGAGCCCTGGAATGTCATTCGCAGTGTGTCCCCATCCTGAGCCCTGTGGTCTGGGAAGCGTGAGGACTTGGGGTCAGGCTGACGTAGTCTGAATTCTCCCCCTGCCCTTCACTGACTGTGTGCCTCCATTTACATGACCACAATACCACTCGCACCTTTCTGAAAAAACATGGGCTCTCATCTGATCACTCTCTGTGAAGCTCAGACCGGATTACTCCGATGTGATGGCTTATACGGCCAACGCTTAATTTTTAAAAATAGAATGCATCAGAAGCATCTAATAAATAATGATACCTGATATTTATTAATGAAGGCTCAAAATAGATAAGTGATTTTGAAGTGATTTCTAAACATCACATCTACATTTCCAAACAGGAAAGTATCCCCAGGAGAAACCCCCACGCTTTGACCGTGATCTTATAGAGGTCGTTCATTCATTATTGGTAGAAAATTCCTGATAAAGTTTCAGAGAGGAGGAAGGGTCAGTGAGAACCCCCTCCTGGGACCCGAAAGTCACCCTTGGCTCCTTCACTCAGCCTTCCCCGGCCCTGGGACCAGGAGGAATTGGGAGAGTTGTGGGGGCTGAGGCGCCCTTGAACTACAGACGTCGGAGCCAGTGAACCACAGACCGGTCCTAGACGCTCTCCCTTTCTCGTGGGTATCTCCCCAGAAGTGTTGACCCAGAAGATGAAGGCAGGGCTGCACAGTGACTCAGAAAAGGATCCGATGAAATACAGTTCTTATGGTTACAGGAGAACATAAAACTGCTCAAAAGTCAGCTTGTTTTGTTATCCAGTTCAGACACCTGGTCACATAAATGTTTCTGCTGCATCGTGGTCGTTGGCCTCCAAGCTCGTGTCCCCGTAGTTTCCTCCCACATGGGGCAGGCTGACCAGTGTAACCAACAGGGCACTGCGGAAATGACAGAATGTGACTTCTGATGCTAAGTCATGAAGACACAGTGGCTTCTGTCTTGCTCTCCCGGGTCACTGCTCCAGGAGAAGCCAGCGGCCATGCTGTGAGGACACTCGGGCTTCTCTATGGAGAGGCCGTGTGGTGTGGACCTGTGAGTGAACCAGCTTGGAAGAGGATCCTCCAGCCACAGTCAAGCCTTCAGATGATGGCGGTTGTGGCTGACACCTTGACTGGGAATTCTGGACCCTCAGAAACTACAAGATAATAGATGGTTTATTGTTATGCTACTCAGTTTTGGGGTAATTTGTTACACAGCAATAGAAAACTAACACATGTAGATTTAATTATATCATTTTCTTTTCAGGGTCCCCTGATTCTGAGAAAAAAGCTTCTGAATGGTGTTCCAGTGTGTTACTCCAGAATAAAGAGCCCCTGTGAGCCCCAGCTCGTATGGTGCTCTGAAAGGATAATTGCATTGTTCCTGTCTTCACTTTATTTTAGTTTCAACTGAGTAAAAATGGTGGCTCTGAGCCAAGGGACCAAGAATTGTTTGCTCAGGGACGCCTGTCTTTGCAGCCAGCATGGTCTGGAGTTACCACAAGGAAATTCAAAGAACACTTTGTTGGTGTCTTAGTGTGTTCCTACTGCTGTAACAAACTACCACAGACTGGGTAATTGATAAATAACAGAAATGTATTTCTCATGTTCTGGAGGCTGGGAAGTCCAAGATCAAGGTGCTGGCAGGTTTGGTGTCTGCTGAGGGCTGCTTGTTGCTTCATAGACAGAGACCTGTTGCTGTGTCCTCCACAGGGGACAAACAGTGTGTCCTTCTATGGCTTTTTTCAACCTCTTTTATATGGACGCAAATCCCATTCATGAGGAAAGAGCACTTATGACTCAGTCTCTTCCCGGGAGGCCTCACCTCTTACTACTGTCACTTTGGGCATTAGGTTCCATCATATGAATTTGGACAGACACATTCAAACCACAGCAGTTGGGGGTCACCAGAACCAGAGCCCAAGGCACAGAACTGGGGGTAGGAGCTGGGACACTGCTCTCACCTGGGAGCTGCTCTCAGGGAGCAGGAGAGAGGGGACAGGGACAGCGAGACAGCTACTGAGGAAGAACCAATACACGGTTGTCAACTTGGCAGCCGCTGTGGGCATTCCTGGGACGCCTGTGACATGCATCCAGAACCATCTGCCTGGGGTTCAAAGGGGGCAGCTTTTACCCTTCGGCTCCTCTCCTGCAGTGCTCCGGGTGGTGGTGCGGGCGGTCTGGACTGGCGTGCGTAGGCGTGGAGCTGCTTCCCAAGGGCCCCCCACCCGGGAGCAGCCCCTGGGGGAAGCTGGAGCCATGTGGCCAACCTTCGGGCTGGCGCCTGCACAGAGCTGGTCACCTGCAGGCCCCCACCCCCGAGGCTGCTGTGAGGAGAACGGACACGCGTTCCACTTTTATCCATCTCTCTGCAGAAAGAATGTAATCAAAGAATGCGCAAGCACTTTTACAGTAAAGAAAACCCTGGGAAGAAATTGCTGGGTCTCACCTTGTCAACCAACTCTGGCCTGTTGGGAACGGCCGCCTGGAGGGCCGGGGTAAGGAGGCTTCTGAGGCTGCATCTGGGCCCAGTGGGGAAAGTGCTGCAGTCCTGCGTAGACGACAGCCACAGGCAAAGGTGCCCCCACGGCCATTCGTGCACTGTGGTAGGCTAAATAATGGCCCCCCAAAATATCCGTATCCCTATCCCTGAAGCCTGTGAATGTTACCGCACACAAGTATGGCAAAGAAACTCTGCAGAGGGGACTGTGTTAAGGGTCTTGACATGGAGAGGTCTTCCTGGATCATCTGGGTGGGCCCCAAATGCAATCACGGGTGTGCTTATAAGAGAGAAGGTGATGGAGATTTGCCACAGAAGTCGACGTGACCATGGACGCAAGATGCTGCACTGCTGGCTTGGAGGATGGAGGAAGGGACGGAGCTCTGGGAGCTGGCAAAGGAGACAGACCTCTCTTGAGCCACTGGGGGGACTGTGGTCCTGCTGGCATCTTGATTTCAGCCAGCAACACTGTCTGGGACTTCTGACCCCCTGAACAGTGACAGAACACTGTGCGTTGGTGGTGATGTGTTACAGCAGCGATTGGAAGCGAGCGTACACACTGCCCTTGGTGCTTCCCACCTTGACCTGTCTTTTTCCTTCTCACCTGTGTTAGATCAGGCTGCCATCAGGAAATGCCACAGACTGGGTGGCCTAAATGACAGAAATGTATTTCTCAGTGTTCTGAGGGCTGACGTCTGAGATCAAGGGCCTGCTGACTAGGTTCCCGGAGGGCCTGCTTCCTGGCTTGTGGACGGTGGCCTTTCCACGAGGTGGAGAGAGCTCGCTCGCTCGCTCGCTCTCAGGTGTCTCTTCTCACGAGGACACTGATCCTAACGGAGCCCCACTTTTATGATTGCATTTAACCTTCATAACTTCCTTACTCCAAATGCAGCCACACTGGGGGTTAGGGCTTCCGCCTCTGAATTTGGGGGGACATAATTCAGTCCATAGCATAGCCTTTCATCTCTCCTCCCTTTAGTGATGCATCTGCTGGTGCACTGTAGCCACATTTATGAAGCACCTCCTGAATGCAAGGCGCTGGGTGACTGCAGGCTGCGTCCGCTGGGCGCCTGCATACTTCAAACACTGCTGGGTGCTGTCCCCACTCCTGGCTGTGCTGATGTCGTGCAGCAAGCGAGTAGTTACTAGAGGGCACTTGCCAGGCTCCAGACCTGTGACTGCGTGCCCAGACAGCCTGCATATTTTCTAAAGAGAAAAAGTGAAGTTCCACTTGGGCTGGCACTGACCTCAGAGGGTCTTTGTTTGTGGGGTGCCGCCTCCCTTGCTGTTCTCTTAACCCAGCTCTCAGACCTGTCCACAGCCCCTTCGCCAAAGCCCTTCCAGAAAATCGTTTGTGTGTGCCATCTGTTTCCTGCTGGGATTGTGACAGACAATTTGGAGAGGAGCCAAGGAGGACAAGGGCCTGATTCCGAGTCTCTGGAGTCCAGGGGAGCCCTCTGTGGTCCTGGGCAGGCTGGAGAGGCCCGTGAGGTAGGGCCGTGATCAGGAGGTGGAAAGTCCCCGGGCAGGTGGGGCGCACACATAGTCACCCTACTCCCCTGTGACAAGCAGCTGTGGCCCACTTCACAGGCGAGGCTACTTCAGCACAGAGAGGGTGAGTGATTTCCTCAAGGTCACACAGTAAGAAAAGGGCAGAGCCAGAAATGGAACCCTGGCCTGCCCACAGCCCAAGTGTCCTTGGTGGTGACCTCTGGGTGCCTGTTAGCGTTCCTCCTGCACCATGTCTGCTTGCTCTGGTCCCCTCATCCTCCTGCCCCCACCCTCCATTACATCAATACACTCCCCTACCTCCTGCCGCCTGCCAGGCCCCAGCTGAGTGTGCGGCGCTGCCTTAGCCATGGGAGAGCACAGTCAGATTAAAATGAATCATGTGTCCCTGTCCCAATAAAAAAGGTTCAGGAATACTGGGGTCAGGCTGCATCCTGCGCCCAGCAAGGGGACCCCCCTTACCCTGACATCTGGGCGTCCCTACCATCCTGTGACCTTAGTGACCTTGAGGTTCAAGGTCACCTTGGCACTGTGTTGGAGCTCTCATGTAGAGAGCTCCCGGCCTTCCTTTGCCATCTGTTTGTGGCTTAGATTACAAGGTACCATTATTTGTTCTTTGTCTGGCTTCTTCCTGCCTGCCTGCCTTCCCTGGCAGATTGTTTTCTGTTTTGCTTTTTTTTTTTTTTTACCTTGAAATGAAAATTGATCTAGGCTTCTGCAAACCTCCCAACTGACTTCCTGCATCAACTCGATGAAAAATGGAGCTGTGGATGGGAGCCAACAGATCCCAGTTCCCTGATGCCACCCCATCTCTGGGACTGCTTCATTTGTCCCATAGAGTAACCCACCCAGCATGCAGTCCCCATGTCTCCCCCTGCAGCCTGAGGAACCCAGCTGAATGCTGAACCCCATCCTGTCACCAATCCCCAACTCCTGCCTGCAGCCCCGGGGTCCTCAAGCCACACAGGGAGGGGCAGGGGACATATTGGGAGGAGACCCTTAGACACAGGGGTGCAGATGCCTTGGGGGCACTGACCCCCCTCCCCCACACAAAGCTTTTGGTGCACTGAGTTGGAGCTGACGCCAGCTTCTGGAGGGCACTTCCGAGCTGGTGTGTTTGCTGGCAACCATGGCCCATCTGGAAGAGAGTGGGAGGGACATAGGCTGGGCAGGTCTTGATGGGCAAGTGGGGGACAGGGATCCCTAGGGTGAGGATGGGCTCAGGGGAGGGGACTTGGAATTTCAGGGGGACCCAGTTCAGGGTCATTCATTTCAACTCCCCTGTCTGAGCGACTGAATGGGGACCCAGAAATAGATGGGGCTGACCCTGCCCTCAGGGAGTTCAAGGTCAAGTGCAGCTGGGGACAGGTAGAGGAGTGAACTGATGGGCTGGTGCAAAGGTGGGGGGCAGGGGCCAAATGGGAGACATTTACATGGTGAGGAATCCGGCCTGCTGAGGAAGGGGAATGAGAGGACGGCCTGTCTTCAGAAAGCTGCTGCAGCTGCCAGCGACTGACCTGTGGAGGGAGGCCCAGAGGCAGGGCGTGGGCAGGGTTGGGGCTGGGGCAGGATCCCGGGCAGAGGCCAGCAGCAGCGTCTGAGCTAGGCCTGGCCGTGGGGAGGGAAGGAAGGTGGGGGATGGGGAAGGCTGCCTGCTTCCTCCTTTGGGGCCCGGTCCCTTGTAATCACACTTAAGTCCTCCTAGGAAGCCAGATGGCCCATTCAGATGCTGGCTCCACCTCCGGTGCACTGGGGGTCCTGGGTCGAATTGCTTGCCTGCCCCGTGCCTCAGTTTCCCCATCAGTACCAGGTTAATAACAGTACCTATGCCATGCCTGCAGTGCTGTGTGCTGGGTCCCCTGTCTGCCTCCTAATGTGGGAGAGAGCTCTGGTGGTCGCCCCGCTCCTTCTCAGGCCTTGGGTCCTCAGGACCTGTTCCCATTTGTCCATGGAGAGGCTCCAGGGCTTTCCCTGCAGCACCCCCGCCCCACTCCCTCCACGCAAGGGCGGCCCCTCCTCCTCTGCCCTCCCCTGCTGGCCCCTCCCTTCCTCCTTTTGCCCTCCCTAGCCCTCTCCCCTTCCTCTTCCCTTCCCCTTTCCCTTTCTGTCTTGCCTGCCTCCCTCCTCCCCAGGACCACCTCGGGATTCTCACCCTCTTTGGGGCTGCTGGGTAGAGAGAGGATTCCTGGAGGGGGATGGGGGGCAGAGAGAGGCAAACTTAGAGAACCCCAAATGCCCTCACCGGCCTGGGAGAATGCACACTTGACTTTAAGACTGTGCCTGCTCACTGTCCCCTCCTGTCCGCCTTTCTTCTCTGGTCACCTCCCTTGTCACACATAGCTGTGATCACCAGACCTGTCCCACACTGAGCCCCCTCATGTGGGTGCTACGTGACCCCACAAGGCCATTCCCCTCTCTGAGCCTCTCCGGAAGCCATGATCCCTGCCCTCAGCACATGTCACTGAGGCCACCAAGGCCTTCCCTGTGCAGATGCGGTGCCGAGGCCACTCAGCTGGCCAGAGCACCAAAGGGTAGCATGAAATCTTCAGGAATAAGGACAACCCAGGTAACTTGGATCAGAGCAGAAATCAGGAAAATAAAAAAACAAAGTTGGTTCTGTAGGTCAGTACTGTCGCTAAACCTCGAGCCAGACTGATCAGGGGAGAAGAGAGAAGACACACTGTGCGCTGACAGCTCACCTCCCCCGAGCCTGGGACTCAGCCGGGGAGATAAAGCCTCAGGGGACATGGGGCTCCTGACAGCTCCCGCACCCCCACACCACCCTCTCCCGTGCATGAGCAGCTGCTGTGTCTGCTGCCTCATGTGACCTTCACAATAACCCTGGGAGGAGGACACTGTCACCCCCGTTTTAGAGACACGAGACCGAGGAGGCTGAGGCTCTCCCAAGGTCAGCTGGCAGAGTTCAGTTTTGGGTCCCTAACTCCAAAACCCCACACTCTCCACAGGTCAAGGAGGCGCTAGACAAGATTCGGGTTAGGCTGCCCAGCCCAGACCTCGGGCCAGGGAGATGTCACCACAGAGCAGCACTGGTGGTCCGTGAAGAAAGTTGGGCTGAGGCTCTGCTCCATCGGGTTTGCGCACTGGCCTTGCAACCTGGGGACAGAAGCATCGCCATAGCCATTCTCGGGGAAATGGGATTTCCTGAGAAGGAAGGAGGCTTCTGGAAAAGGAAAGTCAGCAGGACTGGGAGGCCCGAGGGGATAAAAAGAAGGAAGCCCATTCTTGGGAATTGTGTTTCGTGTCCAGAAAGTTCTGGGGCTGCCTTTTTATCCCTACCTGGGTTTGAATCCTGCTGCTTGCTGGTGTGTGACCTTGGACAAGTGTCCTCCCCTCTTCTTGGCTTCCTTGCCTGTGACGTGGGGGCTCATTTATTCAACACAGTTTTAGGTGTTGGGACCCAGCCCAGAGCACAACAGCTGCAGACTCAGGCTCCCCCTCCAGGAGAAAGCAGGGCTCACAGTCATCATGTGACTATCCTGTGCCCGAGCTCCAGGTGCACTGTCCTCACCAAAATCCTGCAAGGTAGATGCTATCTCCACTTTTCGGAAGAGGAACCATGTTTCAGAGAACTTTAATATTTTTCTGAGGGTCACATGGGTGATAAGTGTTCCAGTGCTCTATTGTGTAACAAACCACCCCCAAATTCAGTGACTTAAAGCACGTCATAAATCATTTCTTTTTGTTCCTAGATCTGCAGATTGGGCAGGACTCACTGAGAACAGCTTGTCTGTGTTCTGTGACATCTACTGGTGTAGCTCATCAAACTGAGGGACCCACGTCTAAGCTGGCCCACTCCACACCAGCAAGTAGGTGCTGGTGGAGTTGGCTGTGGCTGTCGGTGGGGAGCCTGTTGCTTGGGCTTCCTCACAGTATGGCAGCCTATTTCCAAGAGCAAATGCTCCCAGAGACAGAAACCTGCCTCTCTCTTCAAGCCCAGACCCAGAAATAAGGACATTGCTTCTATCATATTCTATTGGTCAAGCAGTCACAGGGCCTGCCTCTCAACGAAAGGATGCTGAAGAAGTTGTGGCCCTCTCAAATCTACTGCAGTGACAGAGCCAGGATTTGAACCTAGATCTTTCTGAGGATTGTACACCCTCCTACACAGAGTCATTGGGGTGACATGTGAGCTAACAATGGTAAACACGTGCCCAGGATTGACCTGTTCAACTGGCTGGGCCGTCTCACAGTCACATAAACCAGGGGAAGTTAGGATTTTAAAACCTCACTTTTACTACTAGGTCTGAATGGGGTAGGGGTCTGCCGGTTCCAGAAGTCTGATGTGGCTCCTTCCTTCCAGGAGTTACTCATCCCTGCTCTACCCACATGGTTCCCAGGGACCCGCCATGTGTTTGCCTGACTCTGTCCCCGGCCACAGTCTAATGGTCTGGGACGGGCATCTGCCCCACCTGGGACGATGATTTCCTTCCCTGGGACTTAAACCAGCACTGGGAGTTGTCAAGGGCCACCTTTACTGCCACATGGAGAAAGACCGTCTGCAAGGAGAGAGAAGGAAGCAGCCACTGAGAGGAGCACACAGGAGGGACAGAGCTGGGTGTCACAGCCTTCCATGCCTGATTCTGGTTTCCTCCAGGGCCAGCTGTGTGGCCACCGTTGGAGGAGATACCCTGGTTCCTCTCACTGAATTGCCCCTTGCAGGTTTCTGGTGCTGGCCACCTAGAGACACCTGACTGACAGCCTGGTCCGAGCAGCCTGGTTGGTCCTGAGCCTCCTGGAGAGCACTGGCCTTCCCACTGACCTTCCTGCCTCCCATCAGGCTCCCTCCAGCCCTTCTCCACCTGCCCATTCCATCCCCAGTGTCTACGCCACAGCGGTCCCCAGGACCTGCCTCCCGCTGGCCTCACCACCGTCCTTTCTGCGCCCCCTCCCCCTGGGCAGCTCCTGGAGCGACCTGCCCGTCTGCCCGCGCTCTCATGCCTCTGCGCCTCTATGCACTCGGTTTCCCTGCTGAACTCCCTTCCTCTCCTTCTCACCTGGCTGATTTCTCCATGTCCGTCACCCCCACCTGGCCAGGAAGCTGGGGTGACTCCTAGCAGGTGTAAGACGTGGCGGTAAGAGTGTCAGTATTGCCACATCACCTGCGTTCAAGTGCCAGCTCTGCCACTTGCTGGCTGTGTGCCCTCAGGCAAACTCCTAAACCTCTCCGTGCCTCAGTTTCCTCGCGTGTAAAATGGGGTGATGATCATCCCGGCTGCCTCCCAGGGAGGATTAAAAGAGTTCAGCGTGGCCTGGACATGCGACGCGCCACAAAGCACCAGGTCTTCTGACATCGGAGCCCCATGGCGCAGGCAGACACTGCCTGTGGGTCCGTGAGACGCTCCTGGGCGGTGACCCCTGGGGCAGACACCGCTTGCACCCCGCGCTGTCCCCGGGCCTGGGCTGGGGACCTGCGCGCGGCGCCGCCATGGGCTCCGGAGCCGCCGCCCCGCCTCGCCCGGCCCCGCGCCCCCTGCTGGCCGGCGCTGGTTACTGCGGGAGGAGGCCGGCCGGAGGGGGGCGCCAAAGGACCGCGGGCGAGCGACCTCCGGGCCTGCCCACTCGCGTCCCACACCGCCGGCGACGTCAGCCTTCGAGCCGGCCAGGCCGCCGGCTGCAGAGCGGAGGGAGTCAGGACCGTGCCCCGCCGAGTGCTTCCCAACACATGGTGGCCCCCGTTTTCACCAGCCCAGGGGTCCCGTCGTCCTGTCGTCCCGTGCTCCCGTCCTCCCGTCCTCCACCCAAGGCCCCACCCACGCTCGGAAAACGCCCCTGATGCCCAAAGCCCGGCTGGGCATGAACTGGGGCTGAGCCAGGGCTGCGGGGGCGCGGTGGGGGTGGCCAGAGATGACTGAGGTGCTGTCCTGTCCCCAGGGGCCACCCTGCGGTGAGCCTCAGGGCAGGCGTCGCTCAAGACCTGCTTGTTGAATGAATTCACGACTGAATGAATGAAATCAGTGGCTGGGGCAAGCCAGCAGACTCTTCCTTATCCTTCAGAACCTTGCTCAGGGGGGCCTCTTCCAGGGGGGAAACCTCTTCTGAAACCCTCCAAGGAGGCCACGAGCACGATTCACCTTAGGGCAGAGTGTGACACACTTTCGGGTGGGGTGCGAAGCGCTGTGGGAGGCTGGGAAAGCAGCAGGCGTTGCAGAAGTGGCAGGGTGGGGACGGGGAGGGCGCTCGGACACGCCTTCCTGGAGGAAGAGGCCTTGGAGACCACCCTGGAGGGACCAGTGGCAGCGCGATGGAGGAAAATTGAAGGGCAGCGATGTCGTGGAGGGAACAGGGTAAGCGTGTTAGTGTCCCAGGCCTGCGTGACAAAGTACCACAAACCAGGAGGCTTAGAACAACAGAGGTTTATTCTGTCACAGTTCTAGAGGCCAGAGGCCTGACAGGAAGGTGCTGGCAGGGCCACGCTCTCTTTAAAGGCTCTGAGGAAGGATCCTGCCTTGCGTCTTCCTGGCTCCTGGCAGTTGTCGGCCATCCTTGGCGTCCCTGGTTTGCAGACGTGTCACTCCAGCCTCTGCCTCCTTGTTCACATGGACTTCTCCCTGTGTGTCTCTCTGTGTCTCCACATGACACTCTCCTCTCCCTGGATCTCTGTGTCCAAATTTCTCTCTGCTTATAAGGACACTGTGACTGGATTCAGGTCCCACCCTACTACAGCATGACCTCATCTTAACTTGATGATATATGCAAAGACCCCATTTCCAAATAAGGTGACGTTCACAACTACAGGAGGGTAGAACTTGAGCGTATCTTTTTGGGGGACACAATTTAACCCACAATGGTAAAGGCGTGGAGGTTGGAGAGACTTGTTCACATTTGGGAAGTGGGGAGAGAGGGATTCAGTTTGGGGAGAGCCTGAGGAGAGGGAGCAGATGAGGGAAGGTGCTGGAGACGTGAGTGGGGTGGTCACAGAGGGTCCTGGAGGCCCTGTTCCTGGGGCAGGAGTGTGTGGCGGGCATCAGCTAGGAGTCTGGAGAGGTCATATGGGTCCCTGCAGCCCCTAGGGGTTGAGCCCTGGCTTTGAGCTCAGCAGTCATTTGCCTGTCTCATTGAAGCTCCTGTCAGCCTTGAGGCTGGCAATATCTTCAGCTCCAGGTGACAGACAGGAAACTGGGTTCAGCTCAAGGCTGCACAGCTGCCAAGCAGCGAGCTGAGATTTGAAGCCAGGCCTGGCCATCTCCACGGCCTGCAGCCACATGGCTGAGCCAGTGAGGTCGTGCTGGGCACTTGCCTGCAGAAGAGAACATTCTGTGTTGGGTTCGTGAACCCGGGCACTTTCACAGCTTCCACTTCTTTTTGTGTTTGCAGGCTCAGAGATAATGGCCAGAAGCAGTGGCCTCTTTGGGTTATGTCATGGCCTTACTTAACTCCCTTTGAGGTGTCACATGTGATTTTTAAACTTTCTGCTTGGGAAATCGGGCTGGTTGTGCCGTTGTGAGGCTGCGCCTGAGATTGCTGCGGTGGGCCCATTCCCTGGCAACCGCCATTCTACTTTCTGTGTACGAATATGACTCTTCTAGATACTTCAAATAAGTGGAATCATACATGCATACGGAATGGGGAGACATCCAGCGGGGGAGGCAGGAGCTCCGCGGAGACCACATGCCCTGCGGGGCCGCCGTCTCAGGATCCGGCAGATAGGCTTCACCTCTGCCACCTGGCTCCATTCCCAGCCCGGCCCAGTGCGCACAGAGTGGGGAGACGTCTGGCAGGGGAGGCAGAGGCTCCGCAGAAACCACACACACTGTGGGGCCGCCACTGCGTGATCCAGCAGGTAGGCTTCACCGCAGGCACCCGGCTCCATTCCCAGCCCAGCCTAGTGTGCACAGAGCAGGGACATGTCCGGCAGGGGAGGTGGGAACTCCACGGGGACCACACCACTGCTGCATGATTCAGCAGCCCGGCCCAAAGCACACGGAGCACAGAGACGTCCAGCAGGGGAGATAGAAGCTCCGTAGAGTCTGCACACCCTGTGGGGGGGCCACCACCATGTGATCCAGCAGCAGCCTGGCCCAGAGTGCACGGAACAGGGAGAAGTCCAGCACGGGAGGTGGAAGCTCAGCAGAGACCACACACCCTGCGGTACCACCCCATGATCCAGCAGTCCAGCCAAGACCAAGCTGACCAGAGAGGTGGCTCCTCAGAGAGGCCCAAGACCCGAGGCAACCACACATGCAAGGCACTAGTGGCCAACCGAGCAGTCACTGAGGTAGCCATACCAAATTAGCAACCACAGCAACATCTTAGTCAGTCAATAGTGTCAAACCTGTGGACTGTGAAACCCCCTGCCACAATGAATAAACATCAAAGAAAAGATACCAGAAATACGAAAAATCAAGAAAGTACACCACCAAAGGATAATAACTCTCAAGCTCTAGATCCTATAGAACAAGAAGCCCTTGAAATGACTGACAAGGTATTTCGCGTGATAATTCTAAGGAAACTGAATGAGATACAAGAAAACTCAGCTAGACATCATGATGAAATGAGGAAAAGTATACAGGATCTGAAAGAGGAAATGTACAAGGAAATCAATGTCCTGAAAAAAAATGTAGCAGAACTTGCTGAACTGAAGAAGTTATTCAACGAAATAAAAAACACAACGGAGAGTTTAACCAGCAGGCTTGTCAAAGTTGAAGAGAGAACCTCTGAACTTGAAGATGGGCTGTTTGAAATAACACAAGCAGACAAAAAGAAAGAAAAAAGAATCAAGGACATGGAAGAAAATCTGAGAGAGATATCAGACAACCTTAAGCGATCAAATATCCAAGTCATGGGTATTCCAGAAGGGGAGGAAAATGGAGATTCCATTGCCACTTCCCAGGTATAGGAAAAGTCACAGATCTTCAGATCCAGGAAGCTCAATGATCTCCAAACATATTCAACCCAAAAAGGTCTTCTCCAAGACATGTTATAGTCAAATTGGCAAAACTCAAAGACAAAGAGAGAATCATAAAAGCTGCAAGAGAGAACTGTCAAATCACCTATAAGGGAGCCCCAATCAGACTAACATCAGACTTTTCATCACAAACCCTAAAAGCCAGAAAGGAATGGGATGATATATTCAAAATACTAAAAGACAGAGATTGTCAGCCAAGAATACTCTGCCCGGCAAGGCTATCCTTCCGAAATGAAGGGCAAATAGTATATTTCTCAGACAAACAAAAACTGCAGGAGTTCACCACCACATGACCACCCTTACAAGAAATTCTCAAGGGAGTACTGGGTTTGGTTCCTGAAAAATAACTACCACTGCCATAAAAACCCAAGAAAAATCTAAACCCACTAGTATAAGAAAAATGGCATTCATGAAGAGAAAACAAACAAACAAAAAGGCTAGCTACAACCCAAGGAACCAACAAACACAGAAAACAAACAGTAAATCAGAAAGCAAGGAACAAAAGACACCTAAGACAACCAAACAATAATCAATAAAAAGCTAGGAATAAATCAACACTTTTCAATAACAACTCTTAATGTAAAAGGCTTAAATTCCCCAATCAAAAGACACAGACTGGCTGACTGGATTAAAAAGGAGGACCCAACTATATGCTGCCTACAAGAGACTCACCTCACCCATAAAGACTCACATAGACTAAGAGTGAAAGGATGGAAAAAGATTTACCATACAAACAGAAAAGAAAAACGAGCTGGAGTAGCTATTCTTATATCTGACAAAATAGACTTTAAACTAAAAACTATAAAAAGAGACAATGAGGGACACTACGTAACGATAAAAGGATTGATCCATTAAGAAGACATAACAGTCATAAATATGTACACACCCAATGTTGGAGCAGCCAGATTTATAAAACAAACTCTATTAGACCGAAAGAAGGAAATAGACACTAATACCATAATAGCAGGGGACCTGAACACCCCACTGTCAATATTGGACAGATCATCTAAGCAAAGAATCAGCAGAGAAACACAAGATCTAAACAATACTCTAGACCAATTGGACTTGGCAGATATCTACAGAACATTCCATCCAACAACCCTAGACTATTCATTCTTCTCATCAGCACATAGATCATTCTCCAGGATAGATCACATATTAAGTCACAAATCAAGTCTCAATAAATTCAAAAAAATTGGAATTATCCCATGTATCTTCTCAGACCACAATGGATTAAAATTAGAAATCAATAACAAATGAAATTTTGGAAACTATACAAACACATGGAAATTAAACAGCATTCTACTTAATGACATATGGGTCCAAGAAGAAATCAAGCAGGAAATCAAAAAATTTATTCAAACTAATGAAAATAATGATACATCATACCAAAACCTGTGGGATACTGCAAAAGCAGTACTAAGGGGGAAATTTATTGCATTAAATGCTCACCTCAGAAGAATGCAAAGATGGCAAGTGAACAACCTAACACTTCACCTTAAAGAACTAGAAAAACAAGAACAATCCAAACCTAAAGTTAGCAGACGGAAAGAAATCATTAAGATCAGAGCAGAACTGAATGAAATTGAAACCCAAAAAACAATACAAAAGATCAATGAATCAAAAAGTTGGTTTTTTGAAAAGATAAATAAAATTGACAAACCATTAGCATGGCTAACAAAAAAAAAAAAGAAGAGAGAAGATTCAAATAACAAAAATTAGAAGTGAAAAAGGTGATATTACAACTGATTTATCTGAAATACAAGGGATCATTTGAGACTACTATAAACAACTATATGCCAACAAATTTGAAATTCTGGAGGAAATGGATAAATTTCTGGACACACACAAGCTCCCAAAACTGAGCCATGAAGACACAGAAAATCTGAACAGACCAATAACAATAAAGGAGATTGAAGCTGTTATCAGAAGGCTCCCAACAAAGAAAAGCCCAGGACCAGATGGATTCATAGCAGAATTTTACCAGACATTCAAAGAGGAATTGACACCGATTCTTTACAAACTATTCCAAAAGATTGAAACAGACGCAAATCTCCCAAACTCATTCTATGAAGCAAACATCATCCTGATACCAAAACCAGGTAAAGATATAACCAAAAAAGAAAACTACAGGCCGATATCCTTGATGAATATAGATGCAAAAATCCTCACTAAAATACTAGCAAACAGAATACAGCAACACATACGTAAAATTATTCACCACGATCAAGTGGGATTCATCCCAGGGATGCAAGGTTGGTTCAACATACGCAAATCAATAAATGTGATACACCATATTAATAAACTCAAACACAAGGACCGTATGATCATCTCTATAGACGCTGAAAAAGCATTCGATAAAGTTCAGCACTCATTCATGACAAAGACCCTCTGTAAGTTAGGTATAGATGGAAAGTATCTCAACATAATTAAAGCTATCTATGATAAACCCACCGCCAATATCATCCTGAATGGGGAAAAGCTGAAAGCTTTTCCTTTAAGAACAGGAACTAGACAAGGATGCCCACTCTCACCACTCCTATTCAACATAGTATTGGAAGTACTAGCCAGAGCAATCAGAGAAGAGAAGGAAATAAAGGGCATCCAGATTGGAAAAGATGAAGTCAAACTGTCCCTGTTTGCAGATGACATGATCCTATATATCGAACAGCCTAAAGCCTCTACAAAAAAACTCTTGGAGTTGATAAATGATTTCAGCACAGTAGCAGGATACAAAATCAACACACAAAAATCAGTAGATTTCTATTCTCCAATAGTGAACATGCAGAAAGAGAAATCAAGAAAGCCTGCCCATTTACAATAGGCACCAAAAAAATAAAATACTTAGGAATTGAGTTAACCAAGGATGTGAAAAATCTCTATAATGAGAACTACAAACCACTGCTGAGAGTAGTTAGAGAGGATACAAGAAGATGGAAAGATATCCCATGCTCTTGGATTGAAAGAATCAACATAGTGAAAATGTCCATACTACCTAAAGTGATATACAAATTCAATGCAATCCCCATCAAAATTCCAATGACATTTTTCTCAGAAATGGAAAGAACTATCCAGACATTTATATGGAATAACAAAAGACCACGCATAGCCAAAGCAATGCTGAGCAAAAAAAATAAAGCTGGAGGCATAACACTACCTGACTTTAAACTATACTACAAAGCTATAGTAACCAAACAGTATGGTACTGGCATAAAAACAGACACACTGATCAATGGAATAGAACAGAGAATCCAGAAATCAACCCACACACCTACAGCCATCTGATCTTTGACAAAGGCACCAAGCCTATACACTGGGGAAGAGACTGCCTCTTTAGCAAATGGTGCTGGGAGAACTGGATATCAATATGCAGGAGAATGAAACTTGACCCATACCTTTCACCATACACTAAAGTCAACTCAAAATGGATTAAAGAATTAAATATACACCCTGAAACAATAAAACTTCTTAAAGAAAACATAGGAGAAACACTTCAGGAAGTAGGACTGGACACAGACTTCATGAATACGACCCCAAAATCTCGGGCAACCAAAGGAAAATAAACAAATGGGATTATATCAAACTAAAGAGCTTCTGCACAGCAAAAGAAACAATTAACAGAGTTAAAAGACAACCAACAGAGTGGGAGAAAATATTTGCAAAATATGCATCTGACAAAGGATTAATATCCAGAATATACAAGGAACTCAAACAACTTTACAAGAAAAAAAAACAAGTAACCCTATTAAAAAATGGGCAAAAGAGCTAAGTAGGCATTTCTCTAAGGAAGATATACAAATGGCCAACAAACATATGAAAAAATGCTCAACATCACTCAGCATCCAGGAAATGCAAATCAAAACTACACTGAGATACCATCTAACCCCAGTTAGGGTGGCTAAAATCCAAAAGACTCTGAACAATAAATGCTGGCAAGGTTGTGGAGAAAAAGGAACTCTCATACATTGTTG
Organism: Cynocephalus volans; assembly: GCF_027409185.1. NCBI lineage: Eukaryota > Metazoa > Chordata > Mammalia > Dermoptera > Cynocephalidae > Cynocephalus > Cynocephalus volans. Next base: position 93,428,281 of record NC_084474.1, read on the forward strand.
GTGGGACTGCAAAATGGTGCAGCCTCTATGGAAAATGGTATGGAGGTTCCTCAAACAATCGCAGATAGATCTACCATATGACCCAGCTATCCCACTGTTGGGAATATACCCAGAGGAATGGAAATCATCAAGTCGAAGGTATACCTGTTCCCCAATGTTCATCGCAGCACTCTTTACAATAGCCAAGAGTTGGAACCAGCCCAAATGTCCATCATCGGATGAGTGGATACGGAAAATGTGGTACATCTACACAATGGAATACTACTCAGCTATAAAAACGAATGAAATACTGCCATTTGCAACAACATGGATGGACCTTGAGAGAATTATATTAAGTGAAACAAGTCAGGCACAGAAAGAGAAATACCACATGTTCTCACTTATTGGTGGGAGATAAATAAATAAATTCACACACACACACACGCACACACACAAAAAAAAAAAATGGGGGGGGAGAAGAAGACATAACAATTACAATTCCTTGAAGTTGACACGACAAGCAAACAGAAAGGACATTGTTGGGTGGGAGGGGGAAGAGGGAGGAGGGAGGGAGGTTTCGGTGAGGGGCCACAATAATCAACCACATTGTATATCAACAAAATAAAATTAAGAAAATAAATAAATAAAAAATAAAGCTATAGTTTTCCCTGCAAAAAAATAAAAAAATAAACTTTCTGCTTGGAGGTGCTGGTTTTGTCTCTCTGTCTGAATTTTGAAGGGTATTCAACAAACCATTAAGTACATTAACATACAATGGCTGTGGTGCTTGGAACCGAGAGAGCCACCTGGCTGGGTCGTCTCTACATACTGTCTCCTTGAAACCTCTCCCAGCCCTAGGAGCTTGGGGACATAGTGAGAGAGCTCCTGTCACCAGTGGCAAGGGCAGGATTCGCCTCAGGCTGTGCCTGTCTACAAGCCCATGCTTGCTGGTCCTGTCTCTACTGGGGGTCTGTGACCAGGTGAGGCTGGCTGAGCAGAGACCTGTCCCCTCCTCCACTGTGAGTGTCCAGGGAGAGCCGTCCTGTCTGTGAAATCCTCAAGATGCTTGGGCTTCTCTGTGGAAAACAGTATGGGGGTGCTTCAAAAAATTAAACATACAATTACCATATGATCCAGCATTCCCACTTCAGAGTTCATACTGAATTGAAAGAACTGAAAGCAGGGTCTCGAGGAGATATTTGCACACCATGTTTATAGCAGCATTATTCACGATAGCCAAAAGGCGGAAGCGACCCAAATGTTCATCAGCAGATGAATGGATTCACAGAATGTGGTACATACAGTGGAACATTATTCAGCCTTAAAAAAGGAAGGAAATTCTGACACGTGCTACAACATGGATAAAGCTTGAACACATTATGCTGAGTGAAATGAGCCAGCCACAAAAGGACAAATGCTGCATGATTCCACTCATGTGAGGTCCCTAAAGGAATCAAATTCCTAGAGACAGAAAGTAGAAGGGTGGGCGCCAGGGGCCGTGGGGAGGCTGCGAGGGGGAGTTAGCGTTTAGTGGGTACGGAGTTTCAACTCGGGAAGGTAAGAAAACTTCTGGGGATGGATTATGGTGATGGTTGCACAGCATTGTTAATGTACTTAATGCAGCTGAACCATACACTTAAAAATGGTAAAAGTAGTAAATTTTACGTTATATATATTTTGTCACAATAATAATTTAAAAGGCTTTTCCTGAGGCATACGCCTGCGAGACCAGGCTGGGCCAGCCCTCTCTGTGCCTTGCTCACGGGGGCAGACCGCATTATTAGTCCCAGCTCTTCACCTCTCCCTGTGTCTGTGTCTTTTGCCACGTGACTTTGCAACCCCACTTCTAGATGGGGACATATTTCCCTGACCATTGGTGGTTGGCTTGGCCATGTGACTTGCTTTGACCAATGGAGTGTTAGCAGACATGACATGAGCCAGGGCTTTAAATGTGTGTGCGTGCTTGGGTTGCCCTCTGAGCTTCCACCATCACCATGAGAAGAAATGTCATGACCAGGAAGATGAAAGTCCCCTGGCTGCAGTGTGCAGCTGAGCCCAGCCAACCTGCAGATCTATGAGGAAGAATAAATGATGGTTACTGTAAGACACTGGGTTTTCCAGGGGTGTTCTTAAGCAATATATTACAGCAGTAGCTAACCCCCACAGTCACCCATAAATCAGTGGTCATGGCCTCTGAGGTCCCTCCTGGTTCCAAATCCTATAGCCATGACCTTATTGTATAAAACAAAGTAAGATCAGTTAAATTCTCCTCCCAAGATTGGTTTTGTTTTTGAACAGCTTTATTGAGATATAATTCATATGCCATACGGTTCAGCCATTTAAAGTGTACAATTCAGTGGGTTTTGGTATACTCACAGAGTTGTGCAACCATCACCACAATCAATTTTAGAACATTTTCCTGACACCAGAAAGAAACACTGTACCTTTTAGCAGTTACCTCCCAATTCTCCCATCACCTCCAACCCTAATCAACCACTGATAGACTTTCTGTCTCCATGGACTTGCCTACTCTGGACATTGCACGTAAATAAAATCATACAAGGTGTGCCTTTTTGTGTCTGGCTTCTTTTGCTTAGCACAATGTTTTCGAGGTTCACCCATTGAAGGTTATGGTATGTTTCAGTACTTCATTTCTTTTTATTTGCAAATAATATACCATCTTACGGATAGTGCACATTTTATTTATCTGTTCATCAGATGACACATGTGTTAGTTCATTTCTGTCATTTATAACAGAATACCTGAAACTGGGTAATTTATAAAAAAATGAAATTTATTTCTTACAGTTTTGGAAGCTGGGAAGTCCAAAGTCCAGGGAAGACATCTGATGAGGGCTGTCTTCCTGCTGGGGTGACTCTCTATAGTGACTCAGGGTATCACATGGTGAGAATGGGCTAAGCAAGAGCAAGAGAACCAAACGCCTCCCCTGCTCTCCTTATGCAGCCATCAGAACCGTGCCCATTACTCCACGAGTGGATCAGTCCGTTCACGAGAGCACAGTCCTCACAATCTCATCACCTCTTAAAGGCCCCACCTTTCAAATACCGTAATTGGATTGCCCACCCTCTTAGCATGTTACAGTGGGGTCAAGTTTCCAATAAATGAGCCTTTGGGGAGCACATTTAATCCATAGCAACAGACATTTGGGGTGATTTCTCATTTTGGCTCTTATGAATAATACTACTATAGACATTCATATGCAGGCTTTTTGTGTTCACGTATGTTTTCAGTTCTCCTGGGCATATGCCTATGTGTGGAATTGCTGGGTCTTATGGTAACTACGTTTAACTGGGGAACTGTCAAACTTTTTTCCAAAGCGACTGCACCATTTTACATTTCCAACAGCAGTATATGAGGGTTCCAATTTCTCTTCTCTTTCTACAACACTTGTTACTGTCTGTCTTTGTGAGTAAGCCAGTCTAGGGGGTGTGACTGTGTTATGGACTGAATTGTGCCCTCCCAAATTCATATGTTGAAGCCCTAACCTCCAGGTGACTATAGTTGGAGACCCTAATCTCATAGGACTGGTGTCCTTGTGAGAGGAGCAAGAGATACCAGATCTTTCACGCTCTGGCCATGTGAGGACAGAGCAGGAAAGCAGCTGCTCTGGAAGAGAAGCCTCGCCAGAGACCAGCCCTGCCAGTACCTTGACCTTGGGCTTCCTAGACTCCGGAAATGTGAGAAAATAAATTTCTGTTGCTTAAGCCACCCAATCTGTGGTGTTTTGTTTTGGCTGCCCGAGCAGACTAATACGAGTGGTGTCTCATTTTAGATTTGGTTTGCGTTTTCCTGATGGCTGATGGTGCTGAGCATTGTTTCACGTGCCACTTGCTATCTGCGTATCTTTGAAGAAGTGTCTATTCAGAGCTTTTGCCTATTTTTAAATTGGATTATTGGCCTTTTTATTTTTAAGTTGTAAGAGTCCTCTATGTTCTAGATGCAAGTCCTTTATCAGATATACGACTTGCAAATATTTTTTTCCATTCTGTGTGTTGTCTTTTTACTGTCTTGACGACATTCCTTGAAAAACAAAAGTTTTTACTTTCAATAAAGTCTAATTTGTCTGTTTTTTTCTTATCTGTGCTTTTGGTGTCATATCTAAGAAATCATTACCTAATCCAAGGTCATGAAGACTTACCCGTATGTTTTCTTCTAAGAGTTTTATAAGTCTAGCTCTTACGTTTAGGTCTTTGAACCATTTTGAGCTAATTTTTGCCTATGGTGTGAGGTAGGAGTCAACTTCATTCAGTTGCCTGTGGATATCCAGTTGTCCCAGCAACCCTTGTTAAAAAGACTACTTTTCCCCCATTGAATTGTGTTGGCAACCTTGTCAAATATCAATTGATCATAAATGTGAGGGCTTATTTCTGGACTTTTCAATGATATTCCATTAATCTGTTCATCTATCCTAACACCAGGACCCCACAGTCTTAATTACTGCATTTTCGTAGGAAGTTTTGAAATGAGGAAGTATGAATTCTCCAGTTTTATTCATTTTTGTGGATTGTGTGGGCTCTTCTGGCTCCTTTGAATTTCTGTATGAATTTTAGTCTCAGCTTGTCAATTTCTGCAGGGAATTCAGCTGGGATTTTGATAAGGACTGCAGAGAACTTGTACATCAGCTTGGGGGAGTGTTACTATCTCAACACTGGTGAGTCTTCTGATAGGTTTTCAATGCAGTTTTATTTTTTGAGTTGGTAAAAGTTATATGTGGTGGAAAATTAAAAAAGAAAGTACAGAAGAATGACAAGAAAAAGTGAGCGACCTGCCCTGGCCCCCGCATCCTGGGGCCTCCCCAGGGGCAGCCGTGGATGCCAGATGCACCGAGTTCCCCAGCCAGGGCTCATGCATGGGCGAGCGCGCCCCACGTGTGTTCTGCGTCCGTTCTTGGGCCCACGCTGCATACCTGTGCTCGCTGCTCCACACTCGCTCTTCACATTTCACAGCTGCAGCGGACAGTATTGGTGCTGTGCCCGGTCACTCAGACTTGTGAGTGTGTGCGCGTCCCTCTCCCGGCTTTGGCAGCCCCTCTCTCTTGAGGGCTGGAGCCTGATGCTCTTATGTGGAGGACTGACCTTGACCTATGGGATTCTGCTTTGTCTATGCATGTGGAGAGTTGGATGCTGGGGATTCACATCTCCCAGGGGCAGCCCTTGGCCCTGCTCCCTCGCCTCGGTGGGATTATAGCTACCCCTCCAGTGTCCCCTGCAGGGATAGGCTCACTCCTTCCTGTGACTTGCCTTAGAGCACTGCCTGCTGGGCACCTGCCCCCCCACAGGAACCCTCATCTCAGGGAGGGCTGCCGCGGACCCCGCCTAAAGCAGGAACTTGGCACAGCGCATTTCAGTTCATAAAGAATCTGCCCGCCTTTTATGACTGCATCAGGCTCCCTTGGTTCACTGTCTTGATCTGCCCTCGTTTATTTACTCAGTGGATAACCTCTATGGGTGCTGACTCCACCTTTCTCACATGCGTGTGGATATGTGTGATACCTTCCTAGAAGCAGCATGGCAGGCCAAAGGGTAACTGCGAAAGATGCTGTTACATTGCCCTCCCTGGAGGTTGCAACGGTTAACGCTCCCATCAACCCCAAAGATTTGGGAAAGACACAGGCAGAAACAGCTTTTGTTCAAGGGACAGAAGGCTGGGACGCGGCCTGGCCACTTTCCGCTGGGGCCTCTAGGGGGCGCGCACACCATTCTCCACAGAAGGGAAGCCCCGGTTGCTGCAGAAGCGGAGACCACAGCCTGGATTTTCAGGTGGAAAATCGGGACGGATGTATGTAGTTTTCTCATGAGGAAACCGAGGCACAGGGAAGAGAAGGGACTTTCTGTTTGTTCTGTTCACCTTGCACTGCCCAAGATGGTGACAGGAAGCACTTGTCACGCTGCTCACAGTCCGCGCTGCATCTCGCCTCCTGGTCTCCTACCACAGTCTCACCTGCGATTCCCAGCCCACCTTGACCTCGACCTTGATCTCCCTGGTGTCCTGTCCCAGGCAGGCTGGAGGTGGGCAGTACAAGCTGCTGAGCGAATGGCTGAAGGATGAGTGTACGAAGGGATAACTGCAGATGCCACCCACGTCTGCCATGCAAAACACTGCCCGTGGTCAGGCCAGGCCTTCCTGCCACCCTGGGAGTGTCTGGACTCAGCTGGGGGCCTTGCCCCAACCCCCTTCTTTCCTTTCGACTTGTCGTGGTGCTTTTAATTTGCTGTTTAATGTTGTAGTAAAGAAAAATTAAGAAGTTAAATCTTAGCATGGATTTTATTGTTCATCTTTATATTGTGTGATGCCAATTTTACATGCGAAGTATTTCACACGCCAAAGTGACTCAATTTGTGTTACATGGTTTGTGCATGTGAATGTGTTTCCGTCTTACTGGCATGGCGGGCAGGCCACACAAGTCTCACTCCGCTGTTTCGGTGCCACCTTTGGGATGTGCACGTTCTACCGAGACTCAAGGGAAGCTGGTGGCATCTGTCCACACTTACCTTGTCCTCGCCTTGGGCGCACTGGAGTTCTGTGCTCACGGGACACGGCAAACACTGCAGGTGTGTGAATGGGCTGCGTGGGTCTCCTGTGCTCACGTACCCCACCATTGTCCCACCGGACGCCACCTGCAAAACACAAGTGTAAAGATGAGGTTGTTGATGCTTCTGTGATGGTGAGGGCAGAGCGTGAGACCACACGAGGGCCTCTCCCAGGCATGGGCCTGCAGCTGCACACACGTGTGTCTGTGAAACGGGCCCTGCAGAGACGCCCCCAGGGAGAGATCAACTGTGCCCTGGACAGAAGGTGCTGGGGCTTGGAGGAAGGAGTGGGACAGCGATATAAACGCGGGAGTCACTGACATGTAGGTCCAGTGAATGTAGATATGTCGTTGCATGTGCGGGAAGCAAGGCACTGACCTTATCCAATGGAGAAGTAGGAAGCGTCTGGACCTAAGTTGGACCCTCGCCAGCTCTGCCATTGACTAGCTCTAAGTAGGCGACTTAAACTCTCACCCACCCACTCACCTACCTGTCCACCCACCGATTCACTTAACCCCATCCATCCACCTGCCCATCCTCCCACCCTCCCACCCACCCATCTGTCCTTTATCGATCTGTCCGTCATCCATCTCCCTCCTCTGTCCATCCCTCCGTCTATCCCTCCATCCATCCCTCCATCCATTTGTCCATTCAACAGGTATTTTTTGAAGTCTGCTAGGAACCAGACACTGTGGCGACCACGTGGTTAACTTGGTCTCTGCCCTCAGAGCCCTTTCAGTAAGAGGAGGACGACTTACAGGGTGTTATGACAAGATCGTACTTGTAAGGTGTCTGGCACGGGGCAGGAGGTCAGCATTTAGACCGGCACTAACTCTCCAAGGTTCTCCCCTGTATTTACTCTTTTGCTCCAAACTGCTGAGAAGTAAAACAGGCACGAATGGGATCCAAGCCACTTGTTTTTGGTGTTGAGAATGAAGAACAAAGGCCTGGTTTGCTCGCACCAGCCCAGGGTCTGCCAGGAAGGGGACAGGACAGAGAGGCCAGAGCCACAGAACGAAGACTGCTCAGGGGGCGGGGGCAGAGGGCCCGTCAGTGGGAGGCCAGGGTGCTGAGAGCCGGGACGACTGTGCCCGCTTACAGAGGGCCAGGTGCCCGCTGCTGCGTGGCAGGGCTGGGACCAGCCCAGCTGAGGGTCCTCACCCGGTCCTCCCCTCTAGCCCCCTCCTCGGGCCAGCTTCAGTGACATGGGGACTGGCCCTTCTCAGGTGCCTGCTGCTATGGGCTCTGACCTTGGGGACAGTAAACAAGCGTGGCAGAGCCTTGCGTAACCCCGTGAGCACAGGGCGGGGAAAGGGAAGGAAGGAGGCCTCCTGTGCACGGGGTGTGAGCCCGGCGGCTTCAGCTGCCTCAGTGGCACTGTCACCGCTTCGCAGCTGGGGAGCTGCTGCCGGCCGAGCCCCTCCCCCGAACTCCTGCACTGCGGCCCCTGCTCGCTCCCTTCCCGAATTGAGCCGATCGATCACCCCAGCAGTGCCATGATGGTAGAGGAAATGAGAGAAAGGAAGAAAGTCCCGACCCTGGCTGTCCACCACCCATCTCTCTCCGGGCCACATCCACATCTTGGCCATGTGCAGATGTCACACTGGTCACCAGAACTGGGAGTTAGTCACAGGGCTGCTTCTGGCCAAAAGTCCCTTCATGTCTTTTGCCCAAAAGTCCCTTGTGGCTACACCAGCTGTGCAGTGACAAGATTTTGAAATAACTGGGCTTTTTCCCTCATATTAGAAGCTATATATAGTTATTGCAAAAAACAATTGTTTTTAAGAAGAAAATTAATCACCTGTAATCCCACAGCCACCCGGCAGTTAAATCCTTTCCATCAAACCTATTCATTTATCCATCTACTTATTCCTTCAGTACATATTCATTCAGTACACTTACTATGCGCTCAATAAACAGCGAACAAACGTGCATCTGCTGAGATGGATGGACTCAGGGCTCAGGGCTCAGGGCTCAGGGCTCAGGATGAGGGCTTTGTCATCTATCCGCTCACTTGCCAATGTGTCACAGTGTGGCTGTCTGCACTGGTAGGTCTCAACACAGGCACCTCCCTCCACGTGTCTCGCTCACACTGGAGGTGAGGAAGGGTGGCTCCACACTGCAAATCTCTTGTCTGCCAAACCCACCCAGGTTCAACCCCACATCCGGCCCAGAGCAGACACCCAGCTGCCAGGGTGAGTCTGGCATGGTCACCTGCTAGGTGACAGAGCCAGACTGCCCCTCTCTGGGCCCCGACTGAGGGGCCCTGGGTTCCCCATCCTGGGGCCTTGTCTACTTTGCCTGTGGGGGAACACAGCTCCTCAGCTGTTCCTGCTTCTGTGGCCGAGCCCCTCTGCAGCCTGCCGTGGCTGGCCTTTTCATGTGCGCACAGAACCCCAGCTTGCTGTCTGGTCCCAGCAGGGTGTGTGTGGGGAGGGCAGCCAGCCTGACGGACCAAGGCTCCCCAGTGGACATCAGAAGGCAGGAGGACAGGGGACTGAGCCTGCTGGGCCCAGGCTGATGTGAAAGGAGGTCAGGAAAAGGGGCTGCGGTATGTGGTGGAAGGAGGAGGAATGGATGTGAATGTTGTCACAGTCTGGCCACCCCGATCCCCATGGCAACTTTCTCAGGGGAGCGTTGTGGTCCTTCACTTCACAGATGCAGAAGCAGAGCTGGAATTTGAATGTGTCCCCAGCAATATGGTTTCCTCCCTTCAGGCTGGGTGTTCTTCTGGACTCCCAGCGTCCCACCCGCTGCATAGTCTGGAAGAATGAATGAATGAATGAATGAATGAATGAATGAATGAATGGGCCATCTCTGGGTCCATCTGCCTGTGCTGCAGCAGTAAGGCACCTGGCTTCCAGTGCGTGGGCCTTCCCTGGTCTGGGAGCATGTGGACACTGGAGCTGGAGCCTGGTCTCTATGGCCCTGGCCATATTCCTTCTCTTCTATGAAGTATCGGATTCCTCATGTTTCAAGTGGGCATGATGAGGACTTCCTGGGGAACCGGGGGGATTAATTGAGCTGCCTTGAGGGCACCAAGCACAGTTGTTGGCACCATAGATGCTGTTGGCCTGGTCCTCTCAGTTTCTTCACTGCCAGGTATGCTCTCCACGGCCTGATCCAGCTCTAGGCCTGACAGAAAATTCACGGCCCCCTGGGGGGCTCCCAGCCTGGTGCATGGATGCAGAGGGGCTTAAGTATAAAGGAGACACAGAGCCTGCCCCAAGTGCCTGGAAGAGACCCAGGCACAAGCAAGGCCAGGTGGGAGCTCCCTTACCAGAGGGGCAGTTCTACCCCCAGACCAAAGTTCCGGAAACCAGCAGCCAACGTCCCCCAACATGCGCACACACACACACACACACACATGTGCAGATGTACACACTTAAAGCACATGTGCATACACCTTCCACAGACACGCATTTATATATGTGCACACACGCACATGCACACACAGAAACATAAACAGACATAAATATCCCACACAAACACGAGTACACTGATACACGAACACATACTCACATGCGTACATGCACAGGCACGTGTCTGCAAGCATGCACACATACGTGCAGACACACCTATATGCACACATGCACACTCATACACACTCCGTATACACATGCACACAGACACACTCACATGCCCATACTCACAGATACATACATGCACACATGCACGCACGGACACACACACGCACTTACATACACTTCTCTGTCCCCTGCTGCTCACTCTTCTGCTCTGCAGTTATCCCCACTTACCATTTATTTTATGCGTTTATCAGGGACTCTGGGTTCAGAGCCTGATTTCGCCAGTTACTAGCTGTGTGACCCTGGGCAGCTACTACACTTTCTTTCCTGTGTCTCAGTCTCCCATCTGCAGAGTGGTGCTGTGACCACCAAGTGACTTCATACAAACAGAACACTTAGAATGACCCCTGGCACATTATTCTTAATGCCCCATCTCACTTGGTGCCCAGGTCCCTCGTGGGATGCCCGCTGTGTGAGGAGGGTCCTGTCAGCTGGCTCTCTGCTGCACTCTCCCCCAAAGCTGTGACTGACACATAGTAGATGTGCAGCCAGTAAGGTGGATGAACGAGCAGCCCCTGGCAGCCAGCCTTGAATTCAGTGTGGGAGGGCCCAGGTGCCCCTGGACCCCTCCCCTCCAAAGTAGCAGGAAATCAAACCTGGCTCAGGCCAGGAGGGTGGACAGATAGGGCCCAGGGCCAGGCCAGACCCTGGGAAACCGGTTTGCGAGGTTCCTCTTCTTCTGGATACCCATGGGATGGACGATGGATGGGATGGATGGGCCCGGAAGGATCTGCTGTACTGCTGGGATGGGGGATGGGGTGCATCCTTCTCTCCTGAAAATTCTTGAAAGCAGACCCCTATATCCCTCACACAGTCCTCTTTCCCACCCCCTTGCTCCAGTGAGGGGCCAGGCCTCCTGGGACAGGTGACCTCCCTGGGGATTAGCCAGGCACCTTCTCTTGGCCTCCGGGCCTCCTTGGCCTGTCCAGACCATGTTAACCACATGCAGACCAGCCAGGAGCCAGGGCCAGAGGCCTGCTCAGTTGTGGCTCATGAGGAGGGGGATGGTGAGCTGGGCTCAAGAATCCCTGGCTCAGACCCCAGCGTCCCACTTTCTTGTTAAGTGACTGGGTGAGTGACTTGGCTTCTTGACCCGTCAAGTAGAGTAAGCTTGTTCTTCTGTTTTGTGAGCAGGGATTTGCAGTTGTACAAACATCGATCAGTTCCTGCTACGTGCCAATGCTGCACACAGCTCTAGGGCTGAATGTGACATGGGTTGGGCCAGCTTGTTCTTAACCATCCACTTATTCTCAGTCCCTCTGGGGCTTCACCTTTGTCCTGGGCTCTCCTAGCTCCAGGCTGTGGATCCGCATGGGGGTGGGGCCTCTGACCCTCCATGTGTCAGCTGCCCTTGCTGACAGCTGCCCAAATGGCCCCATCCTTGTCTGTCTCTGGGAATTGTTCCATGCAGGGAATGGCTGTGTCCAACAGCAAGGCCCCTGTGGGTCTGTCCGCTGCTGTGCCACTCTCGGGACCATGGTGGCACGTGCTCTGTCACGTTCTGAGATGCCTGGCATGAAGGTGCAGGACAGGCGGTTCTGGTCCCCTCTGCTCTGTTTCCCCAAACTTTCCTGGGGTTCCATCAACCCCACCCCACCCTCACAAAGGATGTGACCTGGGATGGGGGCAGAATGGCCTTCTCAGGGAGCCACCAGAGTCTGCCTTCCTCCGTCCCACTATAGCTGTCAAGGTGGGCACCGGGTGACAGGCACATCACCTCCAGAGCCTGGATTTTTGAAGCAGCCCAGATTTGGCTCTTCTGTCCTCAGTGAACTACACTGTCATCCCTTCCCTGGGCCAGAAGTTTTGAACACTCACCCTGCTGTGGCCAGACACGGGAGGCTTGTGGGAGAAGGCTGTCTGCGGGAAACCCACAATGGTTCCTGGCTCGAGAGTATCAGCCCACTCAGAGCAACAGCCCTGATGTGGCCAGAGAGACAAGAATGAAGCCGCGGAGTGAGACGACACGGCTCTGCTCTCGAGTGGCCGTGTGCTGCGCCGAGGGCCGGCCGTGCTCCTGTCGGGGTGGGGAAGGGCCCTGGCTGCGTATGCGCGGGCTGGAAATGCGGTGAACCCTTGACGTGGGCAGTGTCCGGACAACGAAGGGTTTGGGGCAGAGTCAGCAGGCAGGGTGCTCGGGAGACAAGGACATCCCAAGTTAAGCAGCAGGAAGCACTCGATGACACTGATGGCTTTCTATGAAATGACCACAGTAAAGGAACAGAATAAATACTAGCAAATACACCTTCAGAAACCTTTTCTAAAACAGAACGATTTGAAACTACGTATTGAAAGAACACACCATGTATTTGAGAATATTGACCCAGAATAACCAACCTCAAGACATGTTCTAGTAAAATTACCAATGTTGAAAAAAGAAAAGAAAAGAAGAATCCTTGGGGAATCTAGGTGAAAAGAGCAAGGGACTTCTAAGAAAATGAAAATTAGATTGTCTTCAGACTTTTCAGCAGCAACTCTTTCTTCCAGAAGAAAAAGGAGAAACATATTTAAAACACTCAAGGAAGAATATGAGAACTGCTGTGGTTGACTGAACTGTGTCCCCATATAGTTGGAAGCTTGACCCCACTGTGACTCTTAAGAGGGTGGGAAATCCTATTATGGTAAGGAAAGTGGGGCCTCGAAGAGGTGATTAGATTCATGGGACCCTGCTGCAGTGAATGGATGAAACTGGTGGTCGGGCTGTGGTGCTGGGGCTTTAAAAGAAGAGCTCATGAGAGGTAAGTCTCCTTCTGCTCCACCATTTTTTGCCATGTGAGACCCCTGGGTCACTGTCAACACCATCAAGACCCTCAACAGATGTGTTGCCTGGATTTGGACTTCCCAGCCTCTGAAACTGTAAGCAATAAATTTTCTTTTCTTATAAATCTCCCACTTCCAGGTATTTTGTTATAAGCAACAGAAATAGACAAATACAAGAACCAAATACTGAACATCCAGAAAAACAAACTTTCAAGTTTAAAAGGCACATACCAACAACGGCCCTAAAAACCTCAAGACGTGTGAATCCCAGGGTGTGAGGGCCCCAAAGATTCCACCAGAGAATGACCTTCAGGCAACCAAGGAAAGTCATTAATAAAAGCTTAAATGTGGACTCAGGCTAAGTGACGGCTAAGAAGGACAGAGTGTGTGGTGGCTGCGCCCTCTGGCAATGTAGATGGAGGTGAGATGTAAAAAATGCACCTACATTTTTTATATAGAGGATTTTTATTTTTTATTTATTATTATTATTTTTCAAAGATGACCGGTTAGGGGATCTCAACCCTTGGCTTGGTGTTGTCAGCACCACGCTCAGCCAGTGAGCAAACCGGCCATCCCTATATAGGATCCGAACCCGTGGCCTTGGTGTTATCAGCACCGCACTCTACCGAGTGAGCCATGGGTCGGCCTATATAGAGGAATTTTATATTTTATATTTTTATATTTTATATAGAGGATTTTATATCCTCTACATTTTTATAGAGGACAGAGAGAACATATGAAAAAAGTTTAACTGTTTTCTGTAATCCTATTTTTGGTGGTAGTACTGGCATTGTTATTCCAAGACTGTTGTGTGTGGAATGTGGAATACAGCAGATGAAAAACTGCGATCCTGTGATGTGATTATTATTCCGTGTGTCCTGAGAACCAGAACGCGAGTGTGGAAGAAAGGAGACGGGAGATATAACACAGAGAGGTCAAGTCAAAACGCTAGTCCTGAGTTTTAACTGGACTCATGAGGCACTTTATATTTAAAAAACATATTGGCCTATTTACTAGTTCTGTCCACTGCAAAGGCCTTTAAAAAGAAAGAAAGAAAGACCCGCTCAGTAGCAATGAGCATTCCTAGAATCCACATCGTTGTCTTCAAATACAATTTCCTACAAAAATAAATCAAGGCTTTTTGGAGAAGTGGCCGATTCCAGGTCTGGGGCAGGAAATGCACAGAACAAGCAGAGAGGCAGGGGCATCCTGCCACACCCGATTACAAGGAAGTTGTCAAAGGCCACCAGGGTCACGCTAACGCTCCCCGGAAAGAACTGAAGAGGCAATCACCGGCCATAGACAGGACAATTTGAGCTTGAAAAAGGATAGTCCGTGCGATTGAGGGAAACTTCCGAATATGTTTAAATCTACGTGTTTGTAGCATATTGAACAAAAAGTCCTTAATTGGTCACCTGTGGAAGATGGAGAGGAACTGATGCTTTATCCCCAAACTGGTAAAGGCAGGCTCGAGTATTTCAGTCCCCTTTCTCATGTGAGCAGTACCACTGGGTAACCAAACAGAAAATGAGAGGAAGCATCTTTTATAAAGGCATGCCAAAGAATAAACGAAAAAGAAACACCAGAAGCAGAAGCTCGTCATCTGGCCAATGAGCCTCAGTGGCTACTGCGGCCGTCAGGAGAGAGATAAGCAGACCTTCCCGTGCCCCGGTGCAGGATCACGAGACCACCCTTGGACTCGCCGCAGGACTCGGGGTGAGCGCGCGGGAGCTTCTGAGCCCGGCTGCCAGTTTGCAGGGGCTGCGGGGGTGCTCAGCTGCACCACGGGCGTGCAGGCGACCGTGCAGGTGACCGGGCACAGGCTGCAGGACTGGCGGCAGGGAAAAGAGAGCAAGGGAGAGACTGAAAAGACAGAATTTCACTACAGTGTCTAGAGAAGGAGAATCGGGTGATAAAACTATAAAACACACCCTGCGATGGGGCTATTCCTGTAAAAGTCGGGACGGTGGTTACTTAAGGGCAGGCAGGGCTATAATTGTGCTGTGTATGACAGGGGGTTCCAAGAGGGACAGCGGCCTCCTTCTCGGCCTGGAGAGTGGTTGAAGGGGTTACTGTATGAAAAACTCACTAAGCCACACGTATGCCTGCTGTGTGTCTCTGGAGCTGTGTTTTATTTTACTGTACCAGGTGAACAAATCAAAGAACGATTTGCAAGGTGGTAGGAGCTGTTCCGCTCGTGAGAGAGGGCTGGTGCAGGAACCACCACCACGAATTACTCCTCTGGCCTTTAATTGGGTTTTCTGATGTTCTTGGTGGCAGGTAAAGAACATCAGAAAACCCAATTAAAAGCCAGTGGAGTAATCGATGACAGACAGTGGGCAGGGATGGCTTCCCGGAGGAAGTGGAATTGAAGCAGGCTTTGCAGAGTGGGTGGGGTTTGGTGCAGGCTTGACAATGACACTTGACATTTGTGCTGGATCATCCTCTCTGGTGGGGCTGTTCTGTGCACTGCAGGGGGTGGAGCACCATCCCTGGCCTCAACCCACTTGATGCCAACAGCACCCCCCCCCAGTGTGACAACCAAAAATGTTTCCAGAAATTACCAAATGTCCCCAGGAACAAATTTCCCCCAGCTGAGAACTACAGGTTTAGAGAACCATAAACAGATTAGAAGTGAAGAAAAAGCCCAAAACATCTTGGGGGGGGTGTCTCTACTTGTAGGGGCTCCTTCCCTTTCTTTAGGCATTGGCCCATGAGGGACCGGCCTGGCTACTGGCTCAGGTCCTCACGGGAGTCCACTTCCTGCCCAGTGTGTTCCTGGTTCTTGGCCCCTGACTGTGGGCCTGCCTGCACTCTAGGCTGGAGCCTTCTCATCGAGAGGACCCGTGTCCCCGGCTGCACCCAGGCCGGGATGCAGGGTGGTCACAGACCATCTGGTGTCAGAACACATGACCCCACCCTCCCCAGACCAAGGAGGAACGTGGGGCCGGGGAGGGAAGTGCCCTGCCCACAGTCACACGGAGGGGAGAAGAAACATCTGACCCTAGACCGCCACAGGATCCCGCAAGCCCTGTACATGACAGCAGGGCAGACACGGCATCAGCGTCAGAAGGGCCCTCAGAACACCCAACTTAAGCCCCTCATGTCACTGTGGGGATATTGAAGACCCAGGTTGGTGGGGGGTGGGGGGTGTCTTGGCTAGTTACAGACAGAGCCAGACCAGAACTCACATGTTCTGACTCCCAAGGGAGGTGGGACTCTTGTTTGAGCGTGTCATTATTAAGCACCTACTGTATTCTGAGAACTTTCTTTCATATGTCATTCGTTAGTACCTCCTGCACTTTCTACACCACTTTACCCCAGAAGGTGGTTTCCAGGTAGGGGCAGAAACTGGAGGGGTGAGTGACTAGGACCTAGTCTGTGTCCTCGAGCATGGGGACAGAGCCGGCCAGAGGGTGGCAGGAAGCATGCAGTGGGGTGCTGGAGCAGCAGAGGCATGGCTACTACTGTCAGGACCCTTGTCACTATCACCGACTGAGAAGTGAGGGAGGCCCCCCATGGTCAAGACCAGGGAGAACCGTGTTCGTGGGGCCCTGAGCTCATCTGTGGGTGTCAGGGGCTGCTGTGGCTGCAGGACATAGCAGGGAAGGTCGAGCTCCTGGCTCCCCATCCAAGCTCCACTTGTATTTCCTGAGATTTTGTTTGAAACAAAGAATCCTATTTGTTTAGAAAATACATTCTCACACCAGGAGCTGGGGCTGGATGCTGCCTTCTGGAATTCCCTGCAGCCCCTGGAGGCCTCGCAGACCCTGCAGTGCCCTCCAGCCTTGCCCCTTCCACACACCAAGAGGTGGCCCACAGTGTGCCCTGGTTAATGGGGCCTGACATCTGAGGAGCCATCCCCGGAGGCAGCTCCAACGCTTTAGAGAGAAAAGAAAGCCCACAGGCCCCGTTTCCGGGAGAGCTGTCCAAGGGCTGCTCTGTGCCAGGCCAGCGAGGTGCTCCCAGGGGACAGGCGGGCCGCCGACTTGCAGGTTCTGCACAAAGCGAGGAAGTGTGATGTCACCAGAGGGAGGTAAGCAGAAGGACGCTTCCTCTTTTGCTTCCACGGGGCTCCTGACCTATCCAGAAAGTTCTCAAACTAGTTTCCTTCCCAGCCTGGACAGGGGCTCAGGTGGCTCTTCTGGAGTCGCCCCCCTTGTGGGGAGGAAAGGGATAAAAACAAACAAAACAGGTGAGAGGACAGTGCTAAAATCCCAGAGGTGAGCTGGGAGGGGTGCCGAGGACCGACCCCCCAACTTTACAGATGAGGACACTGAGTTCCAGAGGGCTTACATGACTCCGGAACAGATGACTCATTGACACGGTGCACAAGGCAATCCTCACACTGTGGCTTCAGAGGATGAGAGAGCTCAGCTTACTCCCAAATTGCTTCCTCGCCGTCCTGTGGCAGAAGCCTCAGTTTCCTCCACTAAATGCTGCTCCTTCGGGGTGGCTGCGCCGGACAGGAAGGACCCCAAAGTCAGGAGGCCTTCAGTTTGGCCTGCCTACCTACCTAGGCGAGTCATTCCATCTCGGACTCAGCCTATAAAATGGGGTACCAATCCCTCCCTCACAGCGCTGCTGTGGGAACTAAGACAGTAGTCTCTGACGTTAAACAGCAAGCTGTTCTGTTCTCTCACCTGTCACTCGCTGCTCAATGTGGACTATGTCACCTCTGGTCCCCACAACGTGTGTGGGGATTTCCCCAACAACAAGCGATTCTTTTCTCCATTGAACACAAGCTGGGTATCCTCCAATCCTATGCAGTTCTGAGGTAACTTCTAATTCCAACCTGTGTGGCTTTTTTTTTTTTTTTTTTTTTTTGGCAGCTGGTTGGTACAGGGATTGAACCCTGGACCTTGGTGTTATCAGCACCATGCTCTGACCAACTGAGCTAACCGGCCAGGACTAATCCTATTCAATTCTGACACTCTCTACCTAGAGACAGTGTCAGGTCCCACAGGTTGAGGGCTCAGTCCCACAAGACTGCCACAACTTCAGGTGCCAATTGCAAGCCCCAGGTTGTGACCTGTGCTTCTGACCAACGGGCTGTAAACTGGGATTCCCACGACCCCCTCCTCCAGTTTGATTAATTTGCTAGAGCAGCTCACATAGCTCTCTACTTACATTAACCCACTCATTATAAAAGATCTGATGAAAGATCTAGATGAACACAGATGGAAGAGACGCAAGGGCAAGGTAAGGGGGAGGCATGGGCTTCCAGGCCCTCTCCTGTGGGAGACCCTCCCAGGAACTTCCATGTGTTCAGTTATTTGGAGGCTCCCCGAACCCAGTCCTTTTGGGTTTTTAAGAGGCTTTATTATGTAGTGTGACTGATCCTATCACTGGCCATAGGTGAGCAACTCAACCTTCAACCCCCTCTCCTCTTCCTGGAGGTTGGAGGTGGGACTGAAAGTTCCAACCCTCTAATCACTTGGTTGTTTCCCTTGGCAACAAGCTCCTGTTCCTGAGGCTATCCAGGAGCCCTCAGCCACAGTCATTGCATTGGCATACAAAAGACACTTTTGTCACTCCAGAAATTCCAAGGGGTTTTAGGAGCTGTATGCCAGGAGCTGGGGGCAGAGACCAAATATGTTTTTCTTATTACATCATAATATCACACATTATATATAAATATCCCAGCTTGGAGCCTGGCTCAGAATAAGTGCTAAGTATTGATTTTAATAACATGGAGGTGAGGATTATAACTTCTGAAGCAGCTGAGACTGGATTAGGCAACATATAATAGAAAACCTTTTATCTGCTTAAGCCAGATAAAAGTTTGTTTCTCTCTCACATTAAAAATCTGTAACTACACAGTCCATGGCTGGTGTAGAACTCCCTGGTCATCACAGACACAGCACCTTCTATCTTTCTGCTTTGCCAGCCTCATCACTTCGTGATGCAAAATGGCTGCTGGAGATCCAGCCATCACGTCCCAACTCCAGGAAGCAGGAAGGATGAAGAAGGAGGGTAGTGCATAAGAACTTTCTTGGAAGCCTCGCCTATAGGCTCCTAACTCACCCTATGTTCCAGAAAGGCTGGGAAGTGGCACCATTGTAGGTGGGTGCACTGCCTTCTCAATAACAGAAGCGTTTTGTTAATAGGGAAGAAGGGGAAACGGATATTCGTTAGGAGACCAGAAGTGTCTGGCAAACTTTCTTCACAGAGTGGTTTTGGAAAATAAATAATATCATTGTCACCAAAGTGCTTATTAACTGTAATCATTAGACAAGAAAGGAGCTATTATCTGAGTATGGGAGAAAATAAAATTAAAATTGATTTTGCAAAATAACCCTAACAAAATAGTTTGCAAGTGGCCCAGAATAGTGTCAGGGTGAGAGTGTTAGAGTCTGGTCTCGGTTCCATGACCATGACCTCTCACAACTTCTGCTTCCGTCTGTTCAGTGGAAACCGCGGTGCAACAGGAACTGATGCCCCACCCATCCCTGTGACATTGATCAATCCCACTGGTGCCAGCCCTGGGTGTTATAACAAGGTCAGGGGTTCAGATCCCCATACTGGCCAGCCGCCAAAAAAGAGTGCTCTCCAGCAGCCCTCGAAGGACAGAATGTGTGTGCCAGGGAGTTATGCCCCAGGAGCAGCTCTGTGCCGCAGCCGACCCAGGGTCAGTGCAGGACAAGGAAGAATACGGCAGCTCCCTCAGCCCTCGGGTGGGACAGCCCTGAGGCCAGCTCTGCACCATCTTTCTTAGAGCTCCCATGGACTGAGCCCTACTTGCTCACAGTGGAGATCTGCTTGTGAACTAAGGTGACCGGCTGTCCTGGTTTGCCTAGGGTTGTCTCAGTTTTAGCGCCGAAAGTCCCATGTCCCAGGAAACTCTTCAGTCTGGGTGAAGGTGGGTGGCTGGTCACCTTATCCTGACACCCCCTCCATCGGTTCCCTTCCCTGCGCTCTTCCCCAATGCTGCTCCCAAGGGTCACCTTTCAAATAAACAGCGAACACTTGGGATCCTGTTGTGGGATGGGCTTCTGGGGACCAGTCTAAGGCAGGTGACCTCTGCCTTGCTTGTTTCAAGGGTGTATTGGGGTCAAGTGAGCTCACAATGTATCTGAACACGCATGATAAAGAACGAAGCGTTGTAACATGCCTGTCAGCGTCTTCGTCGTTGTCAGAGCTGTGTCCATGGGTAGGACTCGGGATAGGCATGTCTTGAAGGGGAGTTGAGGGGAAAGGGGGAGACAGAGCAGGACCGTCTTTGGGGAGATCTGAGCCTGGGTAGGGAGGCTGGGCATCCAGGGGCAGCGTGTGGGGACCGTGCCGGGGTGCTGGGACATCCTCAGAGGAGAGGAAGCCCCAGAGCACGCATTGGTGTAGCTTTGACGACCCGTCAGCGTCCCTGCAGTGGGAGGGCGAGCTCAGCTTTCAGGTTCCACTTTTCTACTTAGGGACTCTCTGGTGCACAAGTTTTCAGGTGGGGCAGGGGTCACAGCCTCACCCCAGGACACACTGATGGATTCCAGTGCCTTTTGTTCACCTGCCCCCCCACCCCATGACAGTGGTGACAATTGGACAGTGTCCAGTTTTCACAACTACAGGATCCTGGCTATAAACATTCTTCTGTGCTGAGAGGCCGCCTGGGGCAGCACAAAAGCCCTCTCCATGACGCTTGAGGCCCTAGGGTTTTGTACCAGCGCAGGTAGTTTCACTTCTCTGGGCCTCAGTGTTCTCACCTGAGAAATGGGGACACTTCTCCCCATGCTGAGAGTTGCAGTGAGGACAAATGGAGATAAGCCACGCGGGGGCAACCCCTGACACCGGAGGCTTCTCTGTCCCTCTTTCCCTGCGTTTTCCTGGGACGTTCCCAGCCCGGGGTTACACCCCTTCAGTACTCCTGGTACGTGCAGAAGCTGGTGAGCGTCGGGGAGGAATGGTGGGCTGGAAGCGAGGCGGGCAGGCGGCTCTCCCCAGGCCTGGCTTGACACAGGCAGGGCTGGGTCGGGTTTCCACCCGGTGCCACCTGCACCTTCCTCTGTCCCTTCCTTGAGGCATCAGTAGGCAGGACCTATGGGGGTGGGGCTCCCTGCACCCCCACTGGGCCCAACATGGAGATAGTGGTGGCGTGTTTCTCACGCAGGTTTCCTTAGGTTGCCAGTGATAGAAACTAAGGTGACCAACGTCGCTTCTCGGGCCCCTCTCGACCACTGGGGCTGCCCGGGGACCCGAAGACCCTGGCCCTTGCACTGCTCTGGGCTGGCCTGAACCAGCTCCCCAGGCCTTGCCAAGAAGTCACCTTCAGCTGGAGGAGCCGAGACTCAGCCTTGGGTGGGGAGGTTGCTGGTGTGCCAGGAACTGTCCCTGCAGTGCAGATGACTCAGAGGTGGCCCAGGGTGTACCTGGCAGGGCCTCACCTGTGTCTACACACCTGCCAGACCCGTGTCTGCTCAGCAGCCGTGTGTTACAAATATGCTTCTGCCCAGGCTCCCACAGGGGCTCCCTTTGCCTCTGGGACTGAGGCCGCACGCCCTCTGGGTCCAAGCTTCAGAGTGTGGCCTGTCCCCTGCCTCCCAGCATGTCCCAGGCCAGCTGTTTACAGGTCCCTGAACAAGACAGGCTCACTCACCCCCACTCTCTTGAGCACCCACCCCTACTTTGGGAACAGCCCCCCTCTCTCCCCACCACCATGGTCCCTGAACCCTTGGACCCCTGTTTGGGGCTGTGGATTCTGTAACAATTCATGTTTCTACTTGGAGCCTCTAATCCACTTGTAATAACCATGTGACCCCTAGAAATCAAAAGGAATTCCAGAAAAAGGCAGAGTTGATCTGTTTAGGTGGAGTCTCTATTTTAAAGCATGTTTTGAGAATCGGCCTCTGGGTACTGAGTTCATCGAGACGTTATCTCATCTTGTCCACCCACAGCCCCTCCACAGTCAGACCATAGCCATCCCACTTGACAGGGGAGGGGACCGAGGCCCAGAGTCACACCAGCACGTGGCGTATCTGCATGCATGCAACCGCTGCCTGGGCGACCAGGAAAACTCGCCGTTTCTACCAGGACCACTGCCATGTTGCAGATGCCCCATCCCTGTCTCTGGGAACACCTGGGGTTGGGGTCCCAGCCTGGATCTGTCCAGTCCTGTGCTTGTCAAGTGAGGATGCAGACCCAGGGGACGAGGGCTGGAGGGGAGGGACAAGGTCACAGAGCAAGCGTCCTCACCCTTAGCCTAGGCCTGCAGCTTCCCAAACCTGCTCACGGTTCTAACCTTGGGTCCTGAAGAGGCTGCCTGAGGGTCCAGAGGACCTCAGGGGTATGAGGTACGGGAGCCCAGGCTGCAGGAGGGAGGTGCTGTAAAGCCCTGGTCTGCCAGCTGTGGCTTCTTCTCCACCCATGTTGGGCAGCCGCTCTGTCTCCTCCCAGCCCAGCCTCCCCTTGCGTCTCCTGGGCCACATCCCAGAGAGAGACAGAGCTCCCCTTGGCGAGCCAGGACACCCCAGCATAGGTTACAGAGACCCCCGGTCAGCCACCATCCCTGGTCCAATCAGTGGTGATTGCGGCTGTAGGAACCAGGATGTGGCTCGGGCTGCTCCCTCGAACACAGCTTCTCAGGCCTGCTGTGCACCCACGTGGCCACACATGGTGGGTGTGGACCGGGCCTGCGGTTCTGAATTCTTGACCAGTTCTGGCTGCTGCAGGCACTGCTGGTCCTCAGAGCACACCTTGAGCAGCGAGGCCTACAGCGTCACCCAAGATTTTTTCTAAAAGGAAAACTCAGGGTTTTTTTTTCAGTTGGGGAAAAATTCACATAACAAAATGAATCATTAACCATGTTGACATATATTTTTCGGCAGCATTCAGCGTGCAAAGTCGTGCCACCAGCACCTCTACTGGGTCTAGGACAATTCCATCGTCCCAGAAGGGAGCTCCGAGCCCATCAGCAGTGACCCCCATTCCTCTCTCCTCCAATGCCTGGCAACCACCCGTCCACTTTCTGTCTCTGTGGACTTGTGTTCTCCGGAAGTGTCAAATAAATGGAGTCATACAATACGAGGGTACTTCAAACAGTTCGTAGAAAAATAGAATTAAAAGATAATACAAATCTTTCCGTGAACTTTTTGAAGTAACCTGGTATATGGCCTTTTGTGTCTGGCTTCTTTGACTTAGCGTGATGTTTCATGCTTCAGAACTTCATTCCTTTTTATGGCTCACAGTATGTTACTGTGTGGATATCCCCCAGCCCCTGGCACCCACCCTCCCGCTTTCTGTTTCTGTGGATCTGACTCCCCGAGGGGCCTCATAGGAGTGGAATCGCACAGTCTTGGTCCTCTCGTGACTGACTTATTGCACTCAGCACAACGTCCTCAAGGTCATCCGTGTTGTCGCATGTGTCAGAATTTCCTTCCTTTTTGAGGCTGACCACTTTAGTTGCCCACTCATCTGTTGATGGAAATTTGGGTGGTTTCCATGTTCCGGCCATGACGAGTAATGGCACTGTAAGTATCCGTGCACAGGGACTTGTCTGAATGCCTGTTTTCAGTTCTTTTAGTGATAGATGCCTAGGAGTGAAATTGCTGGGTCACATGGCTGCTCCATATTTAACTTTTTGAGGATCCAACAGTCAGTTTTTAAAGCCATAAATTTGCTGTTAGTTGCTACTTGATTACCTGTGACTACATCTCCCCAAATTTCATTAGCACACATTCTACGTCGATATTTGATAGTGGCGTGGTATTCATCGTGGACGTACCCACTGAGCACTGTCCTGACCTTGGCTGACTGTTTTCGAAGGGTAAATTCCAAAAGCGAAGGTGCGAAGTTGAGGTCAAGGTCAACCCACTTTTGTTACGCGGCACATTCCAGCGAGATGGCACCGAGGCCCTCCCCAGCGGCATCTGCGAGGCCCGGTTCCTCATGCTCTCTCCATGTGTTTTTTTCATCTTGCCAATAAAATAGCAGGAAACTTGGCCTCTGCAGATGTGAGCCATTTCTCTAAAAACGCTTACCTGTGCTTGTAAGCACAGATCTGCATGGTCACACATTGGCGCTCCTGGCAATTTCTCCAGGTACTGGGATCAGAGGAGGTCTCTATTGGTTTTGCTTTTTGGTTATCTGTATTTTCCACTTTTTCTACAATGAACATGTATTACTCAGGCAATAAAAATGAGTTTAAATGAAGTGGTGCTGTGTCTGGTGCCTGTCCTCGGTGGAACCTCAAAGCAGCTTAGACCCAGAGCTGATCCTGCCAGCCCACCTGTCCCCTTTGGTGTGTTTTGGAGGCACAAACCCATCCTTGCCCTTGGCCGTGAGGCTGTCCTGGCGGTGCCCACCAGGAAGAAGAGATGGCCCGTGCTGGGGCCACAGGCTGCCTGGGACCCCAAAGAGTTCTCCAGCCTCCCCCTGTGCTCCCGGACCAGCAGGAGGGTGGGAGGGGCCGTGTGACAGTTTTTCCATTGTGGTAAAATACACATTACGTGGAATTTACCATTTTTAAGTGTGCAGTCCAGTGGCATTGAGCACATTCACAGTGTTGTGCAGCCGTCACCACCGTCCGTCTCCAGAACTATTTCATCTTCCCAAACTGAAACTCTATACCTGTTAACCACTGACGCCCCGTTCCCCTGCCCCAGTCCCCAGAAGCCACCATCAAACTTTCTGTGTCTATGGATTCAACTCCTGGGTGCAGTCGCACAGCATTTGTCCTTTTGTGACCAGCTTATTTCTCTTAGTGCGATGTCCTCAAGGCTCATGCCTGTTGTGGCACATGTGAGAACTTCCTTCCTTTTCGAGGCTGAGTGATGTTCCGTCGCATGGGCACTCCACAGTTTGTTTACCCACCTGTCTGTTGATGAGGAGACGCTGTTTTAAGCACTCTAAAGGGATTAACTGAGGTGCAGTTTCACAAATTCTCAAAACAAAAAAAAGAAGATGAAATTGCATATAAATAGCACCTACATACTGCAATGTCGAGCCCGAGCCCGGCCATGAATCGGGCTCACTCCAGCCAAGAGGCACCGAGCAGCTCTCTGGTGAGCTGCTCCTGCTGTGCCCGGGAAGGACGCAGCGGTCACCAGCCCTGCGCCTGCTGTCGTCCGGTCAGTGCTGAGAGGCCAATACGTGGGTCAATGGAGAGAGGTGTCCTGCAGGCCGTTGTGAGGAGTCCAGGAGATTCCTTCAGCCTCATTCCACGAATTCCCCCGAGTCTCTATTATGCTCCTGCTTTGGCTCTGAGTGAGGTGGGGGCCATCGCAAGGGCCGGGCCAGAGTCAGGTTCCAGCAGACATCTCCTGGCTGCGTGCTGAGGACAGAAGGAGGCAAGGGCGGAATCAAATGAAATTTCGCTTCTGTCACGGGGAGGCAAGAGCCTGCCAGCCGCGCTCTGCCCTTTCATTGCCAAGTGTCTCTGAAGAGAAAGGGGAGCTATATGTTCATTCATTTGTTCGCACGTTCACTCATTCATGCCAGACCACCCCCGGGGCCCCGACTGCTGTCTCAGGTGGGTCACACCTAAACTCACCCTATGGGAACCTGCAGTCCATTGTGGCTTGTGTGTGTGGGGTCAGGGAGAACGGGCTGGTGTGTGTGGAGAATGGGTGGGGGGCACCCAGCTCTGAGGTCCCTGGGGTTCTCCGTGAATTGGCTGCTAAACCTACCCATTGCTGAGGTTCCTGGGCTGCTTCCCTGTTGATCCTGCCTCTGAGCAGGAAAGGGGACTCCACATGGGCCTTTTGGCTCCTGCTGGGGAGACTGACCCTTCTGGTTTGCCTGGGACCATGGGGTTTCCTGAGAAGCAGGACTTTCAGTGCTAGATCTGGGACAGTCCTGGTTAAAATGGGATGGCTGGCCGCCCCAGCTTCTGCTCACATGGCCTCACCTGCAGGAAGACTGCATTGAGCCTTTCCTGGCATGGCCTGACACCCTTCTCTGTGTGCAGCAGCCGTTACCGCTTAGTAAAGGGTGTGGCATGAGCTGTTTCTGCATCTGTTTCCTGAACCAGCAGTTCAGCCCCTCAAAGGTAGAGACCCTACCTCATTCGTCTCCTGACCCCAGGGTCCAGCCCAGCGCCTGGGTGCCTACCACTTCTGGACCTGGACTTAGCGTCCTGTTCTCCCATTTGCTCCTTCTAGTCACAAAGCAGTGTGTACAAGAGGTAAAGGCACAGGGGAGGGAGCACTGCACAGGTGAGTCAGGGAGCAGGTGCTGTGGGGGCAGGTGGAGAAGGAGCAGATGTGTACTCAGGTAAAGGCAAGGAGGGGCCTGGAAGGGTTGGAGAGTTAGACGTTGCTGCAGTCATCTTAGTTCGGTGGGAGTTGGGGGTGTGCAGAGGGGGCTGGTGGGAATCGAGACTGAAGGAGTCAGCCTGTGGAGAGCCTTGAACCTGCTGAGGGGCTGCAGTTTCTCTTGAGGGCACAGGGGAGCCAGTGAAGAATCCTAAGCAGGGGAGGTGCGTGGTGATCTGTGTGCTTCAACGGGGACAGCAGCTGGAAGGCAATGCTGTACTGGGAGCTGGCCAAGAGGGTGGGGAGAGGGGGTCGGTTTGCTCTGTGCTGGCGGTCACTTCCTGGAGGAGGAGACAGAAGTGAGGGCCTGCACCCCTCTGCCAGGTCATGGCCTCCCGGCCAGGAAACCACTACTAAAGGGGCACAGTCAGCTCTCTGTGGCTACAGGATCGGTTCAGGAAGACAGCAGGGTCAGGCCAAGGCCCCAGCTGGGCACAAAGGGGGCTCCACCAGGCCAGGCTCGGGAGAAGGGTAGCCTGGGGATGGTCACCCATAGACATGGACAGGAGGCAGAGTGGGGGACCTGCCAGACTCTGAGCCAGGGCAGTGGCCAGTGGTGGGGATGAGGCTTCCCAGCAGAGCATCAACACTCCACTCTGCTGAGCCTCTGAGGACACTGGGCCTCTGCGGAGAAGTGGACACTGGCACTGGACGCCTGGCTCCAGACCCACCATGGGACTCCTCCGGGCCTCAGTTTTCTGAAGGAGGCCTCGCGGGGGGCCCGGAGAATGGCCATGAGGGTCAGTGGGAGAAGTTCCTGGAAGGAAGCAAGCACCCAGGACACACCAGCTCCCAGGGTCTCCACTGTAGGTGCCGCCCAACTCTCCAGCTCACAAAGCGTGGCGAGGATGCTAAAACCCAACAAAGGATGCTTTGTCCATCTGCAGATATCTCGGCGCATACCCGTGCTAAACAAGGAGCTCTGCAAAGTTTGCAAATGGTGGAGAAGCCGCTGCTTCCCAGCACGTATTGTGCACGTGTTTCTCTGGGTATTATTCTCCATTTAGAACCACCATTGAGCATTTGTCAAATATTTCAAGTATGGATGAGTCAGGAAGTTTAAAATAGAATGTAGATGCAATGAGAGCAGGTGCTCAGCCTGCGTGGTAAGGCAGCGAAGATCAGGGTGAGAACGAAAGGCTTTCAGGAACACTAAACCCGGGAACTCAGAATCTATCACCAAATGCCCGCCCGCGTGGTGAGGCGACTGCAGAGTCTGGGGATTAAAAAGACTTGTGCAGCGTTCAGAGCAAGAGAAGCACTTGGTCTATTCAAGGAAAGCTTATTTTACATAAAGGAATTTTATTCTAAAGAAAGACTTCACATTAAGAGAAGAGCAGAATTGCAGGTTGACTTGATACTTCATTTACATTTCTTTAAAAGGGATTAATAATAATAGGTTCGAAATGATTGTAGGAAAAACCCCTTAGTAAATACAAAACTACAGAAGTCTTCTTTGTAAGTCTTCCTCCAATTTCTGTGTTTAGGGTAGTGGGATGCAGTTGGGGTGTCCGTGACACAGGAGGCTGCTAGAGGCCTGTGCCATGCAGGTGTGGCACCCACCCTGGTTCAGTTTCCCCCTCTGCGACCCTAGGGGCAACCATCCCTGTTTGACTTAAAGAAACACAGTGGCACATGAAGGTCTCCCAGACAGGATCAAGCCCGGAGCCAGGCTGGCTCCAGACTGTGCCACTCTCTGCTGTCGCTGTGGAGCCCGAGCATCTCTGAGAAGGAAAGGCCACCATCCGCTCTGCCATGGGTTGGACCGTGTCCCCAAAGGCTCATGTGTTAATCCCACCCTCACAGTGCTAAGAGGGTGGGAAATACTGTTACGGCAATTGAAAGGTAGGGCCTTTAAAGTTGGTTAGATTGTGAGGACGAAGCCCTAGTGAGTGGGTTGATCCATTCGTGGAGTAATAAATAAGCTGATGATTTAGTGGGTGGTCGCGGGTGCGGTCGTGATGGCTTTACAAGGAGAGCAAGTGAGCGGGTAGCTCTCTCTTGCTAGCCATTGTCACTGTGTGATACCCCGTGTGGCTGTAGAGTCACCACAAGAAGGCCCTCACCAGATGTGTTCCCTGGACTTTAGACTTCCTAGTCAATGAAACTGTAAGAAATAGATTTTATTTCTTTATAAATTACCCAGTTTCTTGTATTCTGTTATAAGCAACAGAAACGGACTAATACACACTCTCAGCAAAATACTAGCCCACTCTGGGGCAAGCAAGAGGGAGCAGCCCCCAAGACCTGGGTCTGAGTCCTGTGTCCCCCTCAACCATGGGGTGTGGCCTGGAGCAGATTACCTGACCCTCTCTGGGAGGTCCCAGAGGGCAGGAACCTGGCTGACTTGTCTCTGCGTCCCTGACATATAGTAAGTGCCCCATGAATGTTCAGTGAGGTGCGTTCGTGAATTTGTCTTCCAGACTTCCTTTCCAGGAGACTCACTAGTAATGGACTTGTGCTGTCCAAAAGAAACAGAATTCAAGCCACAAATGTAATTTTAAAAGCCACATTAAAACAAATAAAAAGAAATGGATGAAATTACTTTTAATAACACATTTGATTTAACTCAGTATATTGAAGATATTATCATGTCAATACGTAATCAATGCACAAGTTAGTAAGGAGATATGCTACGTTCTTTTCCCATGCCGTCTTTGAGGTCTTGTGTATTTCACACCTACAGCGTGGCTCCATTCATACCCACCACGTGTGGCTGGTTTCCAGCATCGGGCAGCTCAGTGCCCTGTGCCCAGTGAAAATTGTGAGGGTGAGATGTGGCAGTGTGTGTGGCTGTGAGTGGGGGTGCCAGCGACTATTGCAGCAGGGACGGGGGAATGCACAAAAGGCAGCAGTGGGTCCCAGTGTGCCTGTCAGACAGAGCACGGGGGTCCGACCCCTGGGGAGGGCAGTGCATGGTGCAGCTCCTAAAGCTGATGTGTGTGAGTTGTGCAGTGACAGAGAAGCACCAGGGGCTGAGGGGGCCTGAAGAGTGTCTCACACCCCTCAGCAGCACCCCGCACCTGGACCCAGTGCCCTGGGCCCCTGTCCCAACCCCTGTCTCTTGGGCCTTGCTGCTCACCTCTGCATTTCAGAATCTGACACAGGTCCTGGCCCAAGGGGTCCCAGCAGCTGCTGAAGAAATAAATTGCTGACCCTGTGATTTATGCAACAATAACAGGACTCCATTCATTCATTCATCCATTCACTCACTCATTCATTCAATGAAGCGATGCTTTGATCGCAGACTGTGCTGAGACTTCATCACAGCTCTGGGCACAACAAGTCCAAAGTCAAGGTGTTGCAGGGCCACGCCCCCTCCGAAGGCTCTAGGGGAGGATCCTTCATCACCTCTTCCTGCTGCTGGTGGCTCCAGACAGTCCTTGGTGGTCCCTGGCTTGTGCCTCAATCTCTGCCTCTGTCTTCTCATGGCTTTCTCTGTGTATCTCTGTGTTCTCTCCTCTTCTTACAAAGAGTCACTGGATTTAGGGCCCACCGTAATCCAGGATGACTTCATCTTAATTTAGCTAATTACATCTGCAAAGACCTTATTTCCAAGTAGGTTTACATCCTGAGATTACGGTCGACATGAATTTGGGTGAAACTCTATTTGCTCCACCACAGGTTCCAGGGGATCTCCCAGCCTCCCCAGCTCCTTTTCCAAATTATCTCACAGGCATCCCTCTAATACACTTCTGGCCTGTTTAATCCGGTCTTGGTGTTTGCTTCTCTGAGAACCTGGGCTAACGCAGAGACTTAGAGTTGTCAGGCCTGAGAGGCCGGGGCTTGTCCTGGGGTGGGGACAGGAAGACCAGTGGGTGACCAGTGTCCAGAAGTAGCATGTGCAAGGCTGAAATCGGCTGCCTGTGTCCAGGAGCAAGCAGGGGGGAAGCCAGACTGACCCAGGTGTCTGGTTCAGTTAGTCCATGGGGGAGCTGTGGTTACTGAAGTGGGACCTCTGTGGGGAACAGATTTGGAAGAAGGGTACAAGTCCAGGCTTAGGATGCTGAGTCCAAGGCATGTGTGGGATCCACAAGGGTTCAGGGTTCAGGGATCATTGTGTGAGACTGGTCTGGCCCCTGGCCTCATTGACCCCCACCCAGGCCAGCTCAGAGATGTGGTTCTCAAGCTGGTGCTGGGGTGGGGACAGCATGTAGCAGGGGGACCCTGGCCCAGCTTGTAGGAGCAGCCCGGGAGGGCGAGGTGTGCACCCGCGAGAGGCTGGTTTCACTGTCAATAGACCTCATGTGAGGTGCTGACCCAAGGACAGGCGCTGCAGTCAAAGGCAGAACCAGGAACGGCCGGTCAGCCCAGTGGGTGCCGTGGGCAGGAGGAGAGGAGCAGAGAAGGGGTGAGGACCCCAAGGGAACAGTCAGGGTAAAGGCCAAGGCAGCAGGGTTTGGGAGGAGAGCTTCGAGGTGACCCTCGATCCTGGGGAGAGTTGGGGGCAGTAAAGAAGGAAGGGCAAGGACCTCGCCTGGGTGTCCTGGCAGGCCAGAGAGTGTGGGCTCATGGTCCCTTCTCCTCTGGGTCTGATTCCCCAGCAGGAGCGGGAAAGAGCCCCTGAAACCGAAACTGCAGTCTGAGCCCATTTGTGAGGTGAGGGCAGTGTTTCTGGTGGTGAAAATGTCTGGGCCTACACCTTTGCTGTTCTTAAACCATCACCCTTGGCCCACTCCACACTGGGCTGCAGGCCAGGCAACGTGATAAGTTCACCGAAGGCTGATGTCGCCCTCCCAGTTCCCACCAACCCATGCAGAATGTCCCCCCCCATGCCCTGCCCGACTGCGGCCTCCTGTCTCTGCAAGGGGGAGAGTCCTAGATGCACGGGGGTGTGGGAGCAGCTCCCTCCTTCTGATGCTCTGAGGAGGCTCGTGTGCAGTTCCTGGAAGGGTTCCAGGTGCTGGAAAGGACGTCTCAGTGGGGGAAGGGCGAATGGGGAATTGGGGGTTACCCAGGTCCCAGGGGCCACCACCACCCAGGCACCCACCATGGACCGTTGTACACACACACTCACGCACACACACACACATCCCTGGATGAGGGTGTTGGTGGCTCCGTCTGTGGCCAGGTGACAGAGAAGCGGCAGGGGTGAGCAGTGGCTGGGGTCAGCCTGGCTTTGGGTTTGGAGGTGAACAGGGACAGAAACAGGACAGGAGAGCTCAGGTGACCTGAGCCGGCCTAGGGGTTGAGAGATGTCTGCCTGCTCAGGCTCCAAGCCTCACCCCTCATGTCTTACCTGTGGGGCCTGGGCAAGGCTGGCACCCCTGTGAGTCCTGCCCTCCTCTGTGGGGTGGGCACAGGTCCACCCTCTGGGCTGCTGGGAAAGAGTGTGCCCAGCCCAGGACTGGCCTGCATGGGCACCTCGAGGCTGGGGCATTATGAGCCCCAAGAGGAAACCCCCCCTTGCTCTCGAGGACATGCTTTTGCTGCTCAGGGCTGATGGGAAGGTGATGTTTCCAGTCTAGCCTGTGGCTGCCCTGAGCCCCTGTCTGGGTTGAATGACTCTGGGCCCCTTTGTCTTCTCTGAGCCTCCTGGCAGGACACAGCATTCAGAACCCAGCAGGAGCCTCTGCCCAGGATACTGCGGAGAGAGGCAGGCCAGCGGCCCACCCAGCACCTACGCCCACACCCACCACGGGAGGGGACGCGGACTGCTGGAGCAGCTACAAAGTGCTGTGAGAATGAATCAGAGGAAGCAGCTTTGAACTTTCGCTGGGCCCGGGGGAGTTACAGGGTTGACTGAGTTTGGTGAAATGGCCTTAAAATCCCTTCTAATAATAAGATTGGCACCCACCAAGCACATTTTAGTGGGGCTTGGGGAGGCAGGGGCTGTATGAAGGCGGTGAGGGGTGGGAGTTGAGTGGGGGTCTGGCCGCGCTGTATAGAAGTTCCTCCTGGGTGGTGGCCTGGGCTTTGGTGACAGACTTTCCCAGGCACATCTCGGCTCCCGTGCCTGCTCCGTGTGCTCCTGGCTGAGCGCCTGGCCTGGCTGAGCCTCAGATGTGTCCTCTGTGAAGCAGGATGACACGTTCTCCTGGGGTTGTTGAGAAGATGAATAAGAAAAAATATGTACGAGGGCACTTCAAAGCACTTGTGGAAAAACAGAATTAAAAAATAGCGCCGCTCTTTCCATGAATGTTCTGAAGACTGAGTATTATCAGACGGACAATCAGCAGTCACTGTGGTCACTGCCATCGCCAGCCGCCCTCCACGGCCATCCCAGCCCCGCCTCGCAGAGGGCAGAGGGAGCAACAGGCAGGTCCTAGCGTGGGGACAGCCGGAGGCCACGGAGCATGGCGGTGCCTGCGTCCACAGAGCGTCCCCCTCCGCAGGCCGTGTGCGAGGCCCCCACGCTTTTCCTTCCCAACAGCCTGTCCCTGTCTTGCCGCTGGGGAGGAGTGGTGTGGGGTTTGTGGCCCGGTCTTTCTGCCTCCAGTGCCAGCGCCCTTTCCACTGGCTACCTCGTGAGAAGCGCCCACGTGCAAGGGGCTGGGCTGGGGCTCTGGAGCGGGAACAGGAAGGGGTCAGTTATTAGGGCAGCGCTGGAAAAGGGGAGAAGGACACAGCCCTGCCCACCCCGCGGTCATGGTCAGAGGCAGGATGGTGGGGCCCTGAGAGGCATGGGGGTGGGGGACAGCCCAGCCTGGGTCGAGGAGTAGGGGGACCGGTGAGAGAAGAGAGGGCTTCCTGGAGGAGGTGGTGTCCGAGCCAGTGAAAGGCCAGGGCAGCAGCAGGTGCAGGGACCACTTTGAATAACCCTGGGAAGTCGGAGCTTCCCTCTGGGGCTGGCCAGCAGCGCTGCTACCTGGCTTCCCTTCCCGCCCATTTACTGTTACTTGTCTATTTTTGTTTGTCTTGATTCCCAGTCCAGATGGGTTAAGGTCATTCTCACATCTGCCCCTTCCTCCCTGACTGAGCACACGGCAGCCACCAGACCACAGCTTCCTGCCTGTCTTCACACGGAGGAGGGCGCCAGGGTTGACAGCACGTGTCTGCCGGCGGATCCACGCCCTTCTCAGCCCCGCTGCCTAGAATGTTCCCGAGGCGAGACCCTTCTCAGAGGCAGCGCACTCAGAGCAGCCATCCCGGGGAGCAGGGAGGCAGCCGAGGGGAAGGCCCTTTCCAGCCACCAGGCCGAGGGGCTGCGTGACAATGGCGGGGCGCGGGACGGTTTCCCTTCGTCATCCTTGTCATCGCTTCTCCTCAGCCTGTCTTTTTCTAGACCCAGTCCATGTGCTCGAGGAGCGGGGTCCGGGATCGCTGCTTGGGGTCTGAAGCTGGAGAGTATCTTCACAGCAACTGCATTGCTTTAAACACAATGGTGTTCCAGAGACGGATGAGCTTGTAGGCTTGTTCTGATAAAATATCTCATATTTACAAGGAACACGTGTAATCACTATGACACGAACACTGGCCCGCCCCAGCGGCCGAGGGAGCAGAGTGTCCACCAAGCCAGCCCCCTCCGCTCTGCCGGGTCCGATCCTGAACTTGGTGTTTCCCCTCCGACTGCTCCTCCTCACAGTTTTCTTACACGTCCTTTGTTGCCCCTGGACTTTGTTCCATGGTATCCTCTTGTGCGTTTTTCTGTGACCCTGTTCTTTTGCTCAATATGAGGCTGATGGGTCCCTGCTGACAGGCACCCCCTTGCACAGATGGGCCATGATTAATGGACAGTAGGATTTTATCTTTATTCTTTTATTCATCAAACACTAGTGCTAGGCTGGGAGCTGACACCCACAGAGCTCATGCAGCCGGTCCAGGGCCACCAGCCTGGCACTGCCGAGTGGGGTCCGAGTCAGTGCAGATGCTAATTCTCCCACGCGCCTCCGCTGTGTGCCAGCCCCATCAGCACAACAGCAGCTGGCACAGAGTAGGCATTCTATAAATGTTTGTTCAGCCAAATGTTTTTCCTATTTAGGAGGGAAATACCACTACTCTTGTTTTGCAAGTGACGCCACACGGTCCTAGCCTGGTGGTGAAGCCTGGCTGCACATTAGGGTCACCTAGGGTGGCTTTAGCATTGCAGCTGCCAGCCCCAGCCCAACAGGCGGTTCCCTGCAGAGTAAGGGAGGGCCCGACCATAGTGGTTTGTCCAAAATGTCCACGCACGGCCAGTGTTGACAGCTACTGTTTGCACCCTTCAAAACCCTTCGAGGTGCCGAGCTCAGAGGTCGCACCATCTCCACGTGAATCCAGGTGGTAGAGGTTGCGCTGGCTCCATGTGAGAAAAGTTAAATCTTGGCATACATTATTGCATGGAGAGCCAGCTAACCTGTACCTCAGAATTTTTGTGAGGAATAAATAATTCAAATGTTTAAAAACCAGTTGTAACGTGGTAAAGTGCACCCAAATGCTACAGAACACATCCAGCCGCAGGTATCACATGTCCGTTGTGTGCACGTGCTCAGTGCTATGTGCTCTGGGGGTGTGTCTGCCCACCGACCTAGTCCCCACTCACCAGAAGGTTGGAGGACAGGCCTTTGTAGACAATTGTGGTAAATGACGAAGGTAACACTGTACTCATCATCACCCATGGTCCATTGGATCCTCAAAACATCCTTGCAAAGTAGGTGCTATTATTGTCATCCCCATTTTACAGATGAGAAAGTGAGGCACAGAGAGATGAACTTGCACAAGGTCAAATACTTAGCAAATATTGGATCAGGATTCGTACCAGGCTTTGCAGATAAAGTGGGTGGAGTATTCTAGAGTTCAGAGGGGGAGCCCCATTTGTCACCAGGAGAGCTGGCATGGGAGGGAAGGCTGCCCTGAAGGCCTGGAAGGACACGTAGGAGGGTTTCAGGACAACTGGGGAAAGTGTGTCCCCAGCAGCTGCAGGGAAGGGCGCAACTGGGGGAAGAATGAGGAGTCGTGGTTGTCCAGGAGAGGAGCAGGAGGGTGCGGCTGGAGCCCTCATTTAGGGCCAGACCGCAAAGGGCCTCCTACGCCCCCAAGTTTGACTTACGTGGGTAAGAGAGCTGCCTGGTCTGCCCAAACAGTTCCAGGAATTACACTGGTGTGTCCCTGCTCTGTGCTGAGTGCTTTTCCACATCCATTAGTGTAGCAGCTTTGCAAGGTGGTGTTGTTCCTACTTTACAGATAAGGAAACTGAGGCTCAGTGAGTTCGGGTGAGTCACCCAGTGTGGGACAGAGCCAGTCCTTCTAGTTTCAAACTCGGTGCCTTGGCCCCAGCACAGGCAGCCCTATGGAAGGGAACGGGTCCTGGCTGGGACGAGCTTTGGGCTGCTGTGTGTCCCTGTACTGTTTGTTACAACTCGAGGGACACATGAACATGACCCACTCCCACTGTTCTCCCAGGGACAAAGGGCCATCGCTCCAGAGCAGGACACCAAAAGTCATCCCCTACCTTGTTAATGTTGTCATGAGGTTTTTTAATTGGTAAATCTTCCATTACATCTTTAAGAAACCGGTTACATTTGTGTATTTATCTCTCTCTCTGCATACTGTATATCATAACATATGTCGTATGTGGCTCTGAAGAGGCAGCAGGGGACAGGGTTGAGATAGCTGTGCACTAAGCCAGTTGGAGAGCTGTGTGGAGCCTCCAGTGTCATAGTTTTTACTGAAAGTAGGAGAATATGTGATTATGCCCATGGATGGACGCTTGGGCTGCTCTCACCTTTTGGCTACTGTGAATAATGCTGCTGGGAACATGGCTTATAAATATCTGTTCCAGTCCTTGATTTCAATTCCTTTGAGTGTGTACCCAGAAGTGGGACTGCAGGATCATATAGTGCTGTGGAATGAATGACCCCAGAGCTCACTGAAGCTTGACCCCCAGGGTGACAGTGTTAAGAGGGTGGGAAATCCGATCATGACATTTGAAAGGTGGGGCCTTTCAGAGGTGATTGGACTGTGCCCTCCTGAACGGATTGATCCACTCATGGAGTCATGAGTTGATGGTTTAACGGGTTATCTGAGAGTGGTTCTGATGGCTTTATAAGGAGATCAAGGGAGCAGCTGAGCTCTCCTGCTCATGCCATTCTCGCCGCGTGACATCCTGGTCACCAGGGACCTGTAGAGAGTTCCCACCCAGAAGAAGGCCCTCACCAGATGCACCCCCTGACCCAGCCTCCAAAACTGTAAGAAATAAATTTTGGCTTTTTATAAATGACCCATTTTCAAGTGTTTTATTATAAGCAAAGGAAAATGGACTAATACATGTGATAACTCTCCGTTCCATTTTTCTGAGGACATGTACTGTCCCTACAGTGGCCGTGCCATTCTACACTCCCAGCCCACAGTGCGCAAGGGCTCCAGTTCCTTCACATTCTTGCCAACACTTCTTATTTTGTGTTGGGTGTGTGTGTGTGTGTGTGCGTGTGTGTGTGTTTTAAATAGCCAACTTAGTGGGTGTGAAGTGGTATCTCACTGTGGTTTTGATTAGCATTTCCCTAATGATTAGTGATGTTGAACATCTTTCCATGTGTTTATTGGCCAATTGTGCATCTTTGGAGAAATATCTATTCAGGTTCTTTGCCCATTTTAAAGAAACATTTAAAATCTTTAATTTGTTTTCATGTTTTTTCTTCTTTTTGCTTCCAAAAGAAGAGCATAGCTTCATCACCTGTACATAGTCCCCAGCCCGCCTGCCCACTGCCTTGGGGGGCCTGGCCAGCCCGGAGGACCACATGCAGCCCCTGGGACTGGGGCAGGGGGAGGTCCGGTGGTGTGCCTGCTGACTGGGAAGCCATCTTATTGCTGAGGTCTGGTGTGGCTGGCTGGGCAACTCCTGGACTTTGCCCATTTTTTATTTGGGTTGTTATTGTTGAGTTATAGTTCATTGTATATTCTGAATATTAACTCCTTATCTGATACATGATTTGCAAATATTTTCTCCCATTCTGTGAGTGGCCTTTTCACTCTCTTAATAATGTCCTCTGATGCACAGAAGTTTTTAATTTTCATGAAGTCAATTTAACTATATTTTCTTTTGTTGCCTGTGCTTTGGGGGGTCATATCCAAGAAATCCTGCCAAATCCAGTGTTATGAAGCTTTCCCCTTCATCCCCTATATTTCTAAAAGGAGCTTTATTTAACACTCAAAGTCCTGCTAAAATGTCCAAAGGAGTACTGACATATTGCAGAGTCGCCATAAACTCCATTTAAAATAATTTATGTAGAAATACCACATGTTCTCACTTATTGGAGGGAGCTAAAAATTAATATATAAATTCACACACACACACACACACACACACACACACACACACACACACAAACCGGGGCGGGGGGGAAGAAGATATAACAACCACAATTATTTGAAGTTGATACGACAAGCAAACAGAAAGGACATTGTTGGGGGGGAGGGGGGGAGGGAGAAGGGAGGGAGGTTTTGGTGATGGGGAGCAATAATCAGCTACAATGTATATCGACAAAATAAAATTAAAAAAAAATAAAATAAAATAAAATGAAATAATTTATGTAGGTGAAATTCACATACCATGAAATTAACCATCTTAAACTGAACAATCGAGTGTCCCTTAGTACATTCACAATGTTGGGCCCATCCCCTATTTTTGCATCAATACTTCTTAGCTTACAGGCTATGTTCATGTCCATTTTCTCATTTACCTTTGCTGTAATCACAACAGCTGGACAGAGTGGCAACCCCATTTCACAGGACCGGGGAGGAAGGGGAAGGTCACCCACACTGAGAGCCATTGTGCAGCAGGCACTGTGTCTGCAGGTTTTGGAGCCAATCTGAACTTTGCTTTCCTTGAGAAATGGAGAATTAGAGAATGTGGGCAGTGCTCCCTACCTGGGCAGGTGCTCCTTACCTGGGCAGGTGTTCCTGTTAGCTAGGCTCATGTGCCTCTCCCCTTTCCCTCTGGTCTCCTTATCTGCACCATCTTCCTTTATGTGGCTTTTCCACCTGTGGCTTTGATGGCTAGTTATCTCTACCTTGTATGTCTAATTCCATTAGCAGTTTCTCAAGGATGGGGCAAAGCTTTCTGTAGGCACTTTTGAAGTACCTGTGGCATGAGTGATGGGGACTTATTAAAAAGCACAAAGCTAGGAGCCCCTGCGAGGTCACCTGGGCCAATTCTCTGGTTTTACAGATGAGGAAAGAGAGGTCTAGAGAAGGAAAACTGCAAAGCCCCACATGCGGCTGGGGCCTGGGCCCGGACTTCCCACTTCAACCTGGAGCTCCCTTCCTTAAACCATTCCATCTCTCGGAGGAGAAGAGACAGGGGAGACCTGCTCTTGCTTGAGCCCTACTGGGTTCTGAGCTGCCGAGTGTTTACCCCCCTTGAATCCTGACCCGCCTTGCAGGGTTTGAACAAACAGGAAGCCGCAGCTTAGGGCTGTAGAGCTTGCCTGTCAGTCGCACAGCTAACACATTGGAGCCAGGCTCCAGCCCCACTCCTGGCAAGCACAGCTTTTTTCCAGGGACTGTCTCATGCCTCCAACCAGTCCCTGTGAGTCTCTCTCCTGAACACTGGGGATTCCCGGGTGACAGACCCAGGCCCTGCTCTCTGCTGAGGCCCTCAAGACAGAGGACACAGTGGAGAGAGCCAGACGAGTATGTGCAAAATCCGTTCTTTTCAAGTCAGTGACTTTAGCAACTTGTCGCTGCTCACTGATGCGAGCCACCGACGCCAGGCAGCCTGCAAGCCTGGGTGAGAAGGCCTGGGACTTCTCATGACCGTTAGGTTACCTAATTTGTGAAACATGGTCCCGTGAGTCAGGCTGCTCTCAGGGTCTCACCAGGCTCTACCCAGGAAGAAGCGATGCCTAGGGCCAAATCCAGCCCACCCTCCCCCTTTTTATTATGACTTGCTTTGTAGTTATTTTTCCTTTTTGGCTGATGACAGATGTTTGACATTATTATTAAGCATTTCAGATTTTTTTTTTTAAAATAGAATAATCGATTATTGGAACTAGAAAAGTCTCTTTGGAATCATTTCCCCTGGGTTTTATAGATTCCTGTGACAGGGTCCACAGAGGAGAAGGTCAGCTGGGTCGCAGAGCTGGGACTGGGACCCCTCCAAGTTCTGGAGCCAATGACCACACACCACACCGGCCTCACGGACTCACTTACTGTCCCCTTTCTCTGGGCCTGGCCTGGAGCTGGAGGAGACCCACGGTCCACAGGGGATCAGGCCAGGTCTGGAGCTGACCAGGAAAGAGCCCTGCCAGGCCTCAGGCCTCTGCCCCTTCTCAGTCCCCAGCTCCCTGAGCTCCATTCCAGCAGTGGCCACCCCTCCCCATTTCCTGCTGCATTTTAGTCAACCTCTTCCTGGACATGGCCAGCCTTAAGTTAACCGGGCAGAATTATTAACCAGGAACGGATCTTCCCACCCGCTTCCCCACCGGTTTTTACGGCTGTCCACTCCACACCTGGCCAACTCCCCTGTCCTGGCACAGGAGTACTTCCTGGAGGCGGTGGCAAGAGGCGCGCCGGACTTTTATCCCTACACGCTCTCCGGGGAACCCTGGGGACTCACAGAGCTGGTGACCCTTTGTGTCCTGCAGCCCCGGGTCTGAATGACGCCACCTGGGGACCCTGCCCATTCCTTCCTCTGTTCCCCGGGTAGTGGGTGGCCGGCGACGGGGGGGCCACCGGAGGGGAGGCCAAAGCCGCGCACGCGCCGGCACCCGCAGGGCTAGTTCGGAAATGACGACCGCGCGCGGGTCCGGGTCAGTGCCCGCCCTGACGGCTTGTCCCGACAGTTCCAGGCCCCGCCCAGGCCCGCCCTCCCTTCCAGTCCCCGCCCCCGATGAAGTCTCCCCCGGCCCCAGGCCCCGTCCGCACCGGGCCGGCTCAGGATGTCCGCATCTCGCCTCTGCTAGGCCCCGCCCCCGCTGTTCTCAGGCCGCGCCTCTGCTAGACCCCGCCCATGCAGGCCCCGCAGGCCCCGCCCCCGCTGTTCTCAGGCCGCGCCTCTGCTAGACCCCGCCCATGCAGGCCCTGCCCCCGCTGTTCTAAGGCCGCCCCTCCTCTAAGCCCCGCCCCCGCCACGCTCAGACCGCGCCTCTGCTAGGCCCCGCCCACGTCCCCGCTCCGCCACGCTCAGGCCGTGCCTCCGCTAGGCTCCGCCCCAGGCCCCGTCCGGCGGACTGCGCGCCGGGCTGTCGCTGTCGGAGGCAGCGCCGCGGGCTCGGCGGGCGCAGGCGGGGCCGAGGCGCGGCTCGGGGCCGGGCGGCCAGAGGCTCCCGAGCGCGGTGCACCCAGCGGGCCGCGGAGCAGCCATGGCGGAGGGCGCGCCGCAGCACCTGTCGCTGCCCTCTGGGTTGCTGGAGCTGTGCGCGCTGCTGGGCGCCTCCCGGGACAGCCTCCGCGACCTCGAGCAGGTAAGGGGCGGGCGGGGAAACTGAGGCGGAGCGACGGCCGGAGAGCGGGGCCAGGTCCCGGGCGCATCCCGAGTGGGCGCCCCGGTGCCCGGCCGGGGCTGGCGCGGGCTTCCCGACAGCTGTGTCCCGCGCACCCCCCGCCGTGCCACGACGCCTCCCGGCGGGGACCCCGCGCGCCTGCTGGGTGCGGGACAGTGCGCCCCAGGTCAGAGCAGGTACCGTCAGCTTGCGGGTGCCGAGAACAGCAGCGGTTCACCCAGCGGTGCGGAGTGGGGGCTCCGTCCCTCCCTCTCTGTGGGGGTCCCTCGGGGCGGGGCCAGCTGAGTTTGTACCTAGTGATTCTCGTATGCAAAAGCGCTGGCGTCCGTCGGAGGGTTTCTGCGAGGCCTTTGCCTCTCTGGCTCCCCTTGAGGACGCCCCACCCTAGGCTGAGCGACCGCCGCGCGGCACCTCCCGGAGCCCGCGGCCTGGTGGGCCGAGGCCTCGCCGGTCAGCCCCGCCCCTCTGTGATTTCATCCCCTGCACGCAGATTGATTGTCCGCTGAGCAGTGGGTCCTGAACGAGGCACAGAGTAATGAGACATAAGTTTTAGATTTTCTGCATTCACTCGTTTTGCGGGGAAGCCGAGCTGTTTTCCTCACTTGCAGGAAAGCCCCTCCCCCTCCCTTTTCTAAGCACCCCAGCCGCCAAAGTGACAAATTCATATCCCTTCCTCTGGGAAAGTAGCAGTTCTGGAAATTGTCCTTCTTGTGTCGATCCTGCGTTCTCACTTTGTCCTAATTCTGGAACGCTGGCTTTCTTTTGAATCCGTCTGTGGCCCTCTGTTTTCTTGGCCCAGCTTGTCCCTGACACTGTGTCCAAGTCATTTTCCCTAGAGATTTCTCGGCTCTCCTGCCCAGTTATCTGGACAATGCTTTCATCTATTTCCAGGTGACAACACTGAAGGGCAGAGAAAGGCATTGGAGTATGTAAATGGTGCCTGGCTATCCAGGGAAAATGCAGAATGAAGGGCTGAATGGTTCTTACCAAGAAAAGCTGAATATTGCTGAAATCCACCCAGTAATGTCTGTTAATGTCTCTGTACGCAGCCACTTTTGACTTGAGTGCCACGGTTGCTCGGCATGGAAATGATTTCTGCACTACTCTCCCTCCTCTCTTACTCCTCCACCCCTGTGATGTCACTGTGTCCCCTTCGGATCTCTCCTCTGACCCTCATCGATTGATTTGAGTTGTCCTCAAATTTGCCGAATGGCATTGCCTGCTTTTTCTTCTTGTAGGAAATGACCTGGTTTCGGTTGTGGTCTTCTCAGCAGTTGGACCTCTTTGCGTCTCAGGCGATTACAACATATCCTTTGTTGCTCAGTGTGAGACATGTCTTTTGAGAGCAGGATGAATCAACTGGAGTATTTACAGTGGTACTTCCCTGACCTACCCAGGCTGTAACATTTTCTTAGGTCAACTGAGAGCGTGGACCATTTGCTCCTCTACATTTTAGCTTCTACTTTATTCTTAGGGGCTTAGCAAGGGTTGGAGAGAAATATAGTGAAGGATTAGGAAGAACAAGTGTGTTAGGAGATGGATTAAACTTCCTGGAGTGATCCTGCTTTTAAAGTCAACATTAATATTACAATTAACTAAACATAGGATTTTATTTAGTTAGTTTTATTTTTGTAGCAGTTCTATTTTGAATGTCAAAGCCCTTTAAAAATAATTTTTAATTTTTTTTTCTAATCACCATTTCTCTGGTTCAGGCATTCCTATTTGGTGACACATGAAAACAAGCCCAGAGGTATGAGAAATATCTAACTTCATGTGAAGGTAGTGTAGTGCCTAACTTTTTATTTCTTAGACGGGGGTAGTGTTTGTTTTGTTGGAAATGGTGACAGAGAATTCAAGAATACGCATCAATCCCCACAGGAGTTACTGTGATTAGTTACATTTCCTTCTACCCCTTTACTGTAGAGCCATCCCCTGGTCATTGGTTGCTATAGAGACTAGACATAGGGTGTAAAGAGATCCATCATAAATCCATCACAGACTGGTGGAAAGTGCCCAGAGTCCCTTCCATAGTGTAGATCACCAGCATACGTCTTGTGTGCGAAGGTACATTTTTATGGTTTTTAGTGGACAGCATCCTGGCTTTCGGTTTCTAGAACAGTACTGTCCAATGGAACTTCCTGGGTGATGGCGGTCAGTGTTCTTTATCTGTGCCACCCAGTACAGTAGCCACCAGACACACATGGCTACTGAGTGCTTGAAGTGGGACTAGTGCGGCTGAGGAACTGGATTTTAAATTTCATTTAATTTTTATTCACTTAAATTTCAATAGCTACATGTGGCTACTGGCAATTGTGTTGGACAGCACAGTTCTATAGCATTAAAAAAAATCTATTAGTTTTTATTTTATTTCTTTAAAAACAGCCAATCCTATAAGGAAGATTAATGCTGCTATAGAATCTGAGAAATAAGTCTGTGATATAAATAAGTCTGAATTAGGGTGTTGTGGTTTTTAATTTTTAATTAGCTTTTTTTAAAAAATGAAAATGATGGTTATTGGGTAGGGGTTTAATAAATCAGTGTCTGGGACAGAAGAGCAGGAAACACCTGTTAGCTCCCAGCTGAGACTGGCAGAGGGGACAAGAGTCAGTGTCGGTGGAGTGTGGGGGAGTGGAGCTTGTCTTAGCCTGGTGGCAAGGGGCGCAGCATGTATCAGAAAGTAATGTATGAACAAACACTCTTGATCCAGGACTTCCATTTTCAGGAATTTATTCTAGTGGAAAAATTGGACATGTGCAAATATGCATTGGTGAAACTAGCCCTTGTTGCTTTGTACAGAATGATGAAGACTTGAGAGCAACACGAATGTCTCTCAGAAGGGGACTGGGTAAATGTGTTATTGAATTGTCATGTGATGTGGTACTGTTGTCACACTGTGTAATACCACACAGCTGTGAACAGGGAAGTCAGCCACATTGTATAATTAAAACAGATAATGGAACTGTTTAAATAGGTTGATGCATTTATGAAGAAAATGATAAGTTTACATATGCATAAAAAACGCATGGAGGTATCCTGTGCTGTGCAAGTGTGTTACCTGTGAGTCACAGAGCTACTTTCCTGTTATTTCCTTTATTATTTCTCTCTCTCTCTCTCTCTCTCTATATATATATATATATATTTTTTTAAATGAGACTGTATTGCTTATCCAATCAGAAAAGACAACAGGGATTTCCGTTTTGAGAAAAAACAGATGTGTAATGAACTGCCAAGTTTGTTGGATTCTGGGTGCATCATTTTAAATGACTACAGTTAAATAGAGGGAATGAAAGAGTGTTGGCTTTAGTATGATGACCAACAGTCAGTCCAGACTGAGTGTACCTCTAAGACATCACCAAGTGCCAGGAGGATGAATGGAGAAACACATCACCTAAGAGTTGTCTTCTGTGCTAAATACAGGGACAGAGAGGAACACAGTCATGTACCACATAACGATGTTTGGTCAACGACAGATCACATATAGGGCAGTGGTCCTATGAGATTATCATGGAGCTGAAAAATTCCTATTGCCCAGTGATGTCGTAGCCTTTGTAATGTCATAGTGCAATTAATGTTTTTTTATAAATGTAGTGTAGCCTAAGTATACAATGTACCATGTTTACAAAGTCTACAGTAGTGTACAGTCATGTCACACTCACCACTTACTCACTGACTCACCCAGAGCAACTTCCAGTCCCATGAGCTCCATTCATGGTAAGTGCCCTACACAGATGTACCAATTTTCAATGTTTTATACTGTATTTTTACTGTACCTTTTCTATGTTTAGATATGTTTAGATACACAAATTCATTTGTTACAGCTGTGTAACAT
Source organism: Cynocephalus volans (assembly GCF_027409185.1). Classification (NCBI taxonomy): domain Eukaryota; kingdom Metazoa; phylum Chordata; class Mammalia; order Dermoptera; family Cynocephalidae; genus Cynocephalus; species Cynocephalus volans. Next base: position 93,472,588 of record NC_084474.1, read on the forward strand.
TGTGTTACAGCTGCCCCCAGTATTCAGTAGAGGAGCATGCTATACAGCTTTGTAGCCTAGGAACAAAACCATACAGCACAGGCGTGTAGTAGGCTGTACTGTCTACGTCTATGTGTGTACACTCTGTGATGGTCACACAATGACGAAATTGCCTGATGCCGCATTTCTCAGAATGTATCCCTGTCGTTAAGTGACACATTACCATACCATACAATCTCCACCTTACCCCACACCCACAATGTGGAAGGTGATATAGATATAGTACCACTGTGTAGGGCAGTGATGCTACAGGAGGCGACGAGCCGGGGGTGGTGGGTCCTGGAAGGAGACGCTCCAGGAGGCGACACTCCAGGGGCAGTGGGTCCTGGAAGGAGACGCTCCAGGAGGCGATGCTCCAGGGACTGTGGGTCCTGGAAGGGGATGCTCCAGGAGGCGATGCTCCAGGGGCAGTGGAGCTCCAATGACCCGAACGGCACCTTCTTTGTTGCAGAGGAGGATGTAAGTGGGAGATGAGGTTTTTCTGAAACTTATAGGAACTTGATTTTTAAAAGTGTAAGCTTAAGGGACCCCTGAGATGCTGCACCCACAGTGTCAGGAGGCAGCTGGGAAGGGTCTGGGACTGGAAAAGGGCCTGTGCTGGGTGTGGGACTCTGGGAGCTGTCCCATGTGAGCTGTGGATGGGACTATGTGCGTGACAAGATGACCCCAGGAAGCTGAAGACTGGGCCGAGGACTCAGGCCTGGGAGTCGCAGCCTGTGGGCAGGAGTGAGAGGAACGCTCAGGGCAGACAGGAAAGAGCAGGGAGGGGGAAGGTAGGGAAGTTTCAGGAAAATGTGTTGCCTAGAGCTAACTCATTTGCTCCTGTGGCTGTAACTTATCTTATCTCAAGAGTTTATTTCCAAGTGTGGTGATGTGTCTCTCAGTCTTTATGGATGTAACTTTTTCCATGAGGAGAGATGGGTATGTTTTCAGAGTTAATTAAATCAGAACTGTCAGAGTTTGATGAGATACTTTTAGAGAAGGTTTCATATAACTGAGGAAATGGACTCCTTTTGTGCATGGTACACAAGAGGTTTTTAATACGTACATACAATATATGGATATTTAATACATACAATAATATGGATTTTTTCGCATGTTTCGTCTTGGTTCCTACTGCTATTAAATTTCTTTTTCCAAGTATAAAGAAGTTGATGACCGAATCTGAATGATATAGCGTGCAAATAATCATATTGAGTTTAGAGTGACGAAAAATGTGCCGTCATATAAATCCTTCATGTGCAAGAGCTCTGCTTTCGGTAGTGCTGGTTCTAACTGAAATGCTGGGTGTTGGCTATTTCTTTTCTGCTACCATTTCTTCTGGTGACAGTGCTGTCCCTCCTAATGCCCTTTCTAAGGTCCCTCAAAGACCCTCGATTACCCACCCCCACGCCGGCCACCTCCTGTCTTCCCAGATCTTGAACACCTGAGTCTCCCGCCTCGGCCTTTGCTGTTGAGCGGGACTCCGGCCACTCTTCCTCCCCTGGACTGCGCTTTGTCCAGAAAGCCCCGCAGTCGGCCTGGCAGCGGCCTTTGTCTCCTCCTAACTCTGCAGAAAGCGCTGTCCTAGGCACCACAGTGAGGGACAGGAGAGTCGGACACTACAGCCCATGTTCTTTGTTTCATTTAGAGGAAGAATGGAAAGAGAAAAGGTAAAAAAAAAAATCTTGTACCGAGTTAAGGTTCAGAAGAATCCAGGCTACACGCCCCCCTCTTATTGATTCCAAAGAACCATTTGGCCAGTCAAGGAAGGCTGTGCCTCTTCTCTCTGTACCTGCCTGTGTGCTCTCTTGCAGCTCTGCCATCTTCCCAGCTGAGCGGGGACTAGAAATCCCGTGAGTGGTGGCCCAGCTGGCGTGATAGGCACAGCATTGGTAAAAACGTGTTTGTACAGGGTTTGACAACATGCAGCGTCCTTCGCCTGTCTGCCCTCCCACCCGTGAGGGCACCTCCCGACTGGGCTGAGCCCTCGATCTACATTGTCCCCCTCATTCCCTGGACTCACCCCTGGAGAGGGAAGCTCAGGGGGCGAGGTAGGGCTGCCGGTAGCTAAGACAGGGCCAGGACTTGAACCCGGGTCTGCTGATCACAGCGCCTGGCTCCAGACTGCGGCCCTTCATGCTGCCAGAGGCGGGCTGTTGCTGTGCATGTTCTGCGGCTGAAGAGCCAGGCCCCAAGAATTACAGAGTTTGCTCAAGTGAAACTTCCGAGGCAGCCCTTACTGTCCTGAGCCTTGGGTAGGAAAAGCCACTCATGCCGACACCTTTAAACCACAGCTTTAAAACCGACACCTTTAAAACCGCTTGCGTTTGTGGGTGTGGAGGTCAGACAGAAATACTGAATGCTGGGCTGGCTCCATGTCTCACCGGGGAGAGTGCAGCGCTGGTAGTGCCAACGCTGCGGGTTCAGATCCTATATGGGGATGGCCGGTTAGCTCACTGGCTGAACGTGGTGCAGATCACACTGTGCCGAGGGTTGCGATCCCCTTACCGGTCCAAAAAAATACTGAATGCTTAGACAGAAAGGACATCCTAGAGCAAGGCTGGCACTATTGCAGTAACTCTTATTTTTGCTTTTTTTAGGTTGCCCAGAAAAAAGGAGTCAAAAATCCTTCTTCTCTTGATCCAGAGGTTTTGTCCGTTTTCGTACCTCCTTTTATCAGTAAAGAGGACAGTCAGGTGGCCAGTGCGAACTGTGCTACCCTAGGTAAAACCAGAAGACGCTCCTTCAGAAAGAAGAGAGAGAAACCCAAAACCGAGCCATGGAAGGGCCTCGTGGGGGACCCCCGAGCGCCAGAGCCTGAAGACGTGAGCATCCCAGGCGGCGTGGACCTCCTCGCGCTGCCACAGCTGTGCTTCCCGGGTACGGTGCACGCAGTAGGAAGACCCTGGTGGCCTGGCGCTTGTTGGCCGTACGGGGGGTCTGTTTCCAGAAATCCATGCACTAAGGAAAGTGGAGCGAGCCCCCTCACCATCTCGTGTCAGATCATGGGATTTAGTTTTCTTAGTCTTGGGAATTTTAAAGCTAAAAGGAAGTTTAAATCATTTAGGGCTGTCTCCGGTTTTTTGGGAAACTGAGTCTGAGAAAAGAGACTGTTTACGTAGCTAGGTAGCACCGATTGTTACGGTGTTTTCACTTTGACTTAGAACGAAGTCTTAAAGCAGTTGGCAGATGGGTTAAAAATACACCCAGTTGGTCTGCAGAGGGTCCACCCCTAGCATGTGCCTGGGCCTCCCCCGCCCCTGTTTTCTGTTTCTCTGGAACAAGAAGCTCAGTGTAATCCCGAAGCTTGCCAGTTGCAGTTAACCAGCAAGCATGTGTGTCCGGGCTTCATTTTCTCGCTGATCCTAAGAAATGTTAAAATGGCTGATGTCCAAGTCCTTGGACTATCTCGTAGTTCCCAGGGACGACTTGGTGCTGTTTCCTGGCCACAGGGATTATACGTGGGGACAGATGCGGGGCAGGCAGCTGTGCTCAGGAGGCACCCCGCCACCTCCAGGCGTGCTCTGAATGTTTGCCTGAGGCTCTGAGTGTCTGCGCTGTCCACACGGTCATCCCCTGCATTCTTCAGAACACAAAGGGATTGTAAAGAAATTGCAGCCTGGGAGAGGGGCTCAGGGAGGTCCAGCGGCCAGGAACATGATTTGAAGGATGAACACATCTTGGATGTCAAAGTTGATCTTTGGAGATGGGCGTGCTCTGTAGGCTGTCGAAAAAATTGGTTTGTGGATAGCCCAGGCCTTCCTTAACACGGATGCCACGTGGCTGGAATGAGACTCTTCTTTCCTTTTCTGCCTGCAGGGGGCGTGTGCGTGGCCTCTGAACCAAGGGAGGACTATGTCCATTTCCTGGTGCTGACCGACGTCTGCGGGAACAGAACCTATGGCGTGGTGGCCCAGTACTATCGACCCCTGCACGTAGGTGATCCTCGGTACTTCCCTCTGAAATTGCATATAGATGTTTTTTTATTGGGGTAAAATACACATAACATTCACCACTGTAGCCACTTTAAAGTGTGCAATTCAGTGACATGAAGTACATCACAGTGTGTGTAACCACCACCGCTGTCTAGTTCCAGAGCATTTTATCACCCCCCAAACCTGTACCCATTAAGCCTTCACTCCCACCTCCCTCCCTGAGCCCCTGGCAATCGCTAATCCGCGTTCTGCCTCTGCAGGCTTGGCTACTCTGGGTCTTTCATATGAATGGAGTCACACACTAGGTGGCCTTGTGTGTCTGGCTTCTTTCACTGAGCATGATGTTTTGGAGGCTCATCCTCCTTGTGGCATGTGTGAGAACTTCATTCCCTCTTATGGCTGCATAATATTCCAGTGTTTGGGTGGGCCAAGTCTTATTTATCCATTTACCCATCGATGGACATGCGGGTTGCTCCCACCTTCTGTTTGCTGTGCAAGGTACTTGGATTTAGATTTTGCTGGCACGTTTCATTCATCACACATTTTGGGAGTGTTGTCTGGACACAGCCGCTGTGTGTGAAGCAGCTGGCCTTTGAGGAGCTTGTAGGGAAACAGTGTACCTGCAGGTACAGCGTGATCAGCCTCAGGCTTCCAGAGGGTTTCCAGAAGCAGAGTGAGCTGTTGGCCTTTGTTGTGGTGTCCTGGAGCCTTCTCACGGGAAGCCAGTGAGCTCCTCCCTGCAGTAGAAGGAAGAGGCTTCCCTGGATTCTGCCCTCAGAGACTGGAGTCGTCTTTCTCTTTCTTGGTAGGATTATGCTTACCTCATACTTGAACCTTACCTGAGTGTTGGGAGGCATAAGACAGAATCAAATGGGTTCTGTCCCTGTCTTCTCATGGGGTAGCACAGACAGGCCCAAATGTCCTTGCACAGCTTTGTATTTCTGGAATAGATCCTCTTATGTGAGGTGCCCAGATCACAACCGGGAGGTCATTTGTCAAGTGGTGCATGCAGAGGTTACGGGCCACCCCTGACTATGGCCAACCTGGGGAGTGTTGGGCCAGCGCTGCCTGGCCTGCCTTCCTGGGTGATGAGGGGGCACGAGAGGAAGGTGGATCTCCTGCCCCCACACCTAGCCAGTGTTCCAGGCAGGGAGGGATCCACAAGTGCTGGATCATTCAGAAAAGCACTTGGGAGTTCATCTGTGAAACAACAGTTATAAGGAGAGACGCTTGTCCGAGGTGTGCATGGCTCCCTCTCCTGCTCTCCAGTGACTGTGTAGTTTTGGGGGTGTTCTTACTCCCTTCCTTCACCACGTATCCAGTGGTTGCTGTATCTGTTATTCTAACCCTGACCCTCTCCTTTACTCAACTCTCTCTTGCCCCAGATGCTCGGTGATTTGAGGGTAGGAGCTATGTTGTGTCCCAGCAACTCCAGCTCCTCCTGGGCTGCAGTAACAGAAGTGGTAGCGGTTCAGCACCAGGCATGACCCTAAGTGCTTTGCATGTAGTAATTCACTGGATCCTTACCACAGGGGACAAAGTTGGGAACTATTAGTATCATCCCCATTTTACAGATGAGGAGATGGTGGCACAGGGAGGTTAAGTGACTTGCCTAAGGTCACAGAGCAACCAGGTTTGAACTGAGCAGGACTTGACTCTAGAGCAGTGGACGTCCATTAAATGTTGCTGGATAGACAAATGATGTAGCTGACTGTTTCCTGGAAAGTACTTCAAATTCAAAAAATCCCCAAACTGAAGCTATCATCATGCTCCTTCATCCCTACAAAAAACCCCAAACAAACAACCCTCCCCTAGGGCCCAGTTTGTGAGCCCCAAATATTGTGCCACTTGGAAGTCCTGCAGCAAGCTGTGCCTTCTAGAACGCTGTGGCTGGTTGTTTCTCTGGCTGAGACCCCTGCCTCCCTCACAGGCTGAGACTCCTTCTGCTCAGTCCTGCTGTCTGTGATGCCTGCTGGCTCCTGGGCATGTGCAAATGCTGCTTCCTGCTGTGGCCACTGTGTTTCCCTCTGTAAGAAAGAGCCCCATTGTGTCTGTCACGTATCTCCCTGTGTATTAATTGTACCTTCCTCCTCAGCCGAGGCTGTTAACTTCTCCAGGGCAGGGCTGCATCTTATCACTTTTGTAACTGCAGCACCCCACCTGGTGCAAGCATCGAATAGGAAGGCTGCTGCTGGCTGGATGCAGCCGGGCTTGTTGGCAGCAAGGACTATCCAGCATCTGCAGACTTGTTTCCCTATTGAAATGCTGACACTATTGGAAATGGATGCTGGAATTGCCAGGCTGGGGGGTGACGATGTCGTTTTGCTTTTTATCTAGGATGAGTACTGTTTCTACAATGGCAAAGCACACTGGGAGTCGTCCTGGCCAACTGTGAGCACTGCTGGCGTCTTCGTGCCCTTTGCAGTGTGCGTGGTCTCCAGGTTCCCCTATTACAACTCCCTCAAGGACTGCCTCTCCTGGTGAGCCACTGGGGCTGTGTTCTCTGCGACAGTGAAGCCGTCGTGTAAAATTGTGATTGGTGGGCACGAGGCAGGTCTGGCACCCCCGCCTCTTCTGTAAATGACGATGTGTGGAAACGGTATTGTAAAGCCAAGCTGTGTCTGCTTTTCCTGGTGTGAAAAGGAAGATGAAGCCAGCCTGCTGGAGGCAAAGTTAATAGAGAGGGTTTTATTTTTGTTTGGATTTGAAAAAGAGACACAGATCAGGAAAAGCTCTTTTCCTAGCTACCTGGGGAAATCGGGAGGCTGCTGTCTGAGGAGTTTTATTGACATTTTAACAAATTACCTTTTTTGGGTAGACTCTGTAAATGTCAGACTGTGATACTGAGTGGAACACCTGGAGATGTCAAGCATTTTTGAAAAGCCAGGAACGCACCGTGTAGAAGCTGGGGGATCCTGTTATCAGAGGGTGTCATCGTGACGTTGGAGGCTTCGGCCCCGAGGTCAGAGGCAGTCCAGTCCCAGTGGGCACACGTCTGGAGCTGTTTTCTTTTGAGCGTCACGTAGTTACAGTCCTAGACTTTGAGGAAAAGGCAGTTAACGGAGGTTCCCCTTTGTGTCGTGATACTGAAGAAGATTGTTGGGCAAGTCACTGAGTTGACGGCTCTTTTATGGGTTTCTTGTAAAAGACAGTCATTTTAGACCTTACTTCTTTATAATGGGATGATCCCTTCAGCATGTTGGGAGAGAAGGAGTCTTACTGTTTGAATGAAGGACGTTCGTAGTTCAAATTCCAGCACTTTAATGATTGACTTTTAAAAGTATAGCTGGTATCTGGACACAGTTTGAGTCTAGCCTACATTTTATTGCCATAGACATAAATATCTTTGTAGATCAAAGCCCCACTTCGGTCTAGTCCATCAGCGAGGGAATTGGGCACGTGCACGTGGATGGAGCGTACGCCTGCCAGCAACCAGGACATGACAATGATAAGTTAGGACCTCTGTGTTTATTAGCCGATACTCATTACTTGAGGGTAAATGCTCTTTAACGAATCTCTCCGATTCCCTCTTCCGTAAAAAGGGGAAGGTCATTTCCACCCTTCATTAAACGAAAGGGGTAGGCGAGAGCCAGATGGTGTCGGCCCTGAGAAGACAGGCGGAAAGGTCATGTTTTGCACCTTCCTGGTCTTCGTTCTATGCGTTTATTCAGACTTGACCTTTTATAGTGTGATTGGCAGCCAGTATCTTCCTGCTAACAATGAAAGCAAACATATATTTAAGTTGAAAAAAGTGTTCATTTTCATGCTTCTTGAGTTTTTCTCTTTTTCAGGCCTCTTTGCTACATGCTCAGAACTAGAAAATATAGCTAGAGAGAAGCAAATGACAGAAATTCAAAATGCAGCATGTCAACATGAATTTATGTTTTTAAAAAATCTGTTCTGGGCCGACCCCGTGGCGCACTCGGGAGAGTGCGGCGCTGGGAGCGCAGCGACGCTCCCGCCGCGGGTTCGGATCCTATATAGGAATGGCCGGTGCACTCACTGGCTGAGTGCCGGTCACGAAAAAAGACAAAAAAAAAAAAAAAAAAAAAAAAAATCTGTTCTGCTAGAATGATAATATGCAAGATATGCCCCCATGTGGACAAAAATTAGAAGAGAATATATTTAGTTGTGTTTGGGGAATTAGATTATGGGTAGTATTTTTTTCTTTTAAAATTTTACCTTAATGCTATTATATTTTTACAACAAATACAAATACGGAGGAATTTTGAATTATCTCCAAATCCTGACATTGGTTCCATGAAAATTATTATTAAATTATTATTTGTTACTTATAGTAAAAATATAAGTGCTTTGAGCTGTGGTCATCTTGTGCCACTGTGGGTGGGACTGTCCGAGTGCATCATGAGAGGAAGGAAAGGTGATGGTGTCTGGGGTGGCCTGTCGCTGCCTGACCAGGTGGGACCCCGGCAGGCACTCTCCTGGTACTGTGGCCACCTCTGGACACATGCTCAGTGGTGACCTCCACCCTGGTTCCCCAACCGGCCCAGTCTCCTTTCCAGTCAGACCATTGCCGTCTCTGACCAAGGGGCCAGCCCACGGCCTGGCACCTCGTACATCCTCAAAAATATTTGTCCAATGAACAAATAAGGCAAATAGGGGAACAGGTGAGTTTGTCTATTAGAACATACATTAGGCTGTTTTTATAGTTTTTAGAAAATAGTTTCTCTAGAATCTATCCATTTTATGTACGTGTATCCTTTAATCTATACTATCACATGAAAAGTTCCAAAATGAACTTTACCGAGGCGTAACAGACATAATACAATAAAACCCACCCATTTCGAGCGTACAGTTGGATGAGTTTTGATAAATGTACACATCTGTGTAACCACTGCCACAATGAAGGTTTAGAACATTTTCACTCCCAAAGTTCCCTCACACCCCTTTATGGTCAATTCCTGGTCCCTCTGCCCCCAGACAACCATGTATCTGTCGTATTTTTAAATCCTATACTTAAAAAGTCAGAATGCATTTTGGAAACAAACTTTCTCAAGCACTTTCTTCTAGGTGTTTTTTTTTTTTTTAAATTCCTTACTGAAGTGTAACACACACACAGAAAAATACACAAATTCCGGTGATTTTTTTCACAAATTGAAATGTACCCAGCACCCAGATCAAGAAACAGAACATGGCCAGGCCTCTCCCTGCAAAAAGCCCAACTTCCTTTGTGCTCCCCACACTCCTCCTCCCGGGGTAGCCACCCTCCTGTAGTCTAACACCTAGATTGTCCCAGTTTTGGTGAAAAGTCCTAAAACTGCTGATTAGGACCCTGAAGAAGATTTCAGCTTGATTAGAAATGCCAAGGATGACAGTTGGATTCTCATTTTTATTTTGTGATTTGATTTTTGTTTTTTTAATTTCAGTTTATTGACTCATCTGAAGTTCTGTAAAGATTTTGAAGTTGACAATCATATAAAAGATTTTGCCGCAAAACTATCCTTGATACCTAGTCCACCGCCTGGACCGCTGCATTTGGTAAATCAAATCTGGAATTATATTATGTTTTTTCTTTGTGAATAGTAAAAGTAACATGTTGAAGATGTTTAATGTTTTCAACGGTTTAAGTTCTAGCTGTGTGTAAATTATGCTCTTCAAGGTCCTTACAGAGCATTTTATACACTATTTCTAAACGTAAAAAGTTAAATATTTAGGCTTGAGTTTTGCTGAATGGCTCAAGTTAAACAAAGCTAGTGATAGGCAAGGGCCCCTTTAGTAGTTAGCATGTTAGTTCACTTCTTGCAATGCAGAAAATATATAGAAACCCCAATCCTTTAGTCTAAGAATTACCTAAATTACAAATTTCCCTTTTATTTGTCTTGAATATTGGGTATTGTATGTCATTTGTTAATGTTTCCTCCTATACAGTGTGATTAAGGAAAAGTAACTGGTCTTATATTTTTTATTTTTCTGAGAAGTGCCACGGTGCTATTTACTTGATAGACAAACATTTCCCAAAGTGGGTTTTATTCTGAGATACTCTTGGCTATTTCATGACACAAGAGTTTCAGGGTTAAATAAAGTTGGAGAGAGACCGACCACATTCCCCTTTTGTTGAATAATGGTCAGGCTGCTAAGCTATGTGAAGAAACCTGTTGGACTCAGAATCTTCCAAACCGACTTAACCGTGCGTAGGATGCTTCCTTTTTTTAACAGACACCTATTAAACATCTTGAGATGTTTAGTAAATGTCGAGTCAATTTTACTTTATTAATCCCTTCTGGAAGATTATACATACAAAGCTTGGTCCTCTACATTTTTTAAATTATTAACAACTGACAAATAAGTTTTGCTTGTCAGGAGACATGCGATCATGAACTTAAAATGTGTGTTTTTAATATTAGTCCAAACCCGGCAGTTTGCTGGGTGGAAACTCTTGTCAATGTATTGCAGTCTAGAGACAGAGCAGGCTGCCTGTCTACCTCGGCTCTGCTCCCAGAAACTTTGGCAGGGAACATTTATTGGATACTTGTTTTATGCAAAGCCTTCATCTTTATTACATGGTTAATTGTATTTTCTTGTTGACTGTATGTGCAGTGAAATTGTCAAAGTTTTTGTTGTTGTTCTATAAACTCAACAAGTATTCACTGAGAACCTGCTAGACCGAGTTCAGAACAGCTTCGGGGTCAGCTGTGACTTACTGTGCCTGCCTTGGAACATATGGCCTCACAGCTGTGTCCTGTCTCTTGGGCTGTTGGCTTAATTACCACTTGGGTCCTCCACTGCAGTCGCCCCCAGCGAGAAAGTTTCCCAAGGGTCGTGCTCGACTCTACCCTCATGTTCAGTCTGTTGCACCTGCTTGGCCCACCCTTAAACTTATTTCCAGTTTGCTTGTTTCCCTGGTGCCACCCCATCCTGGGCCACCAGCTTCTCCCACTGGCATGACTTGGAGACCACTGGTCTGTCCACTTCCATTCATGCCCTTCAGTTCACCCTCTGCACCGTGGCTGCAGAGATCATTACAGTGCAGAAACTGGGCTCCACCCTTCCATTTAATACCCCACAGTGGCTTCTCACCGTGGGCCTTCACTCAGCCCTGCGTCCCTGGGCCCTGTCTCCCTGTCCAGCTCTATTTCGTGCCACTCACCCACCTGCTCATGGGCTCGGCTTCACTGGGCCCCATCCGGTGCCAGAAGGTGCTGCCACAGGGCTCTTGCCCATGCTGTTCCCGGAGATGCCGTTCCCTCCAGTTCCTTGGCCAGCTCCTGCTCAGCTCCCAGCCATGCTCAGGTGTTGGTTCTTTGGAACAGCCCCCGGCCCTACCATCTCTGCAGTCCCCAGTTCTTTTTCTGCAGAGCACAGCACAGTCTGTAACTGAGGCCTCTGTGTGTGTTTTTTTGTCTAATGTGCGTCTTCTCCACCAGACTCTGAGCTGCATGAGGACCCGGGCCACGTTCTGCACCCCACGCCTGGGGCTTACTACCACGCCTGGCACTTGGCTGCTCAGCAGTAGCTGTGCAGTGACGATGAGGGGATGTCTGAGCATTTGTCAGTCATGCTCGCCGAATCCAGATCTGCTTCCTGCATCTCAGGCTTTCGTCTGGATGGGCTGAGTTAGTTTGGATCAGGCTTTTCGCTGTGACTCTTCCTGACACATCGAATGAGCTCTCGGGTCTGAGTTGGTGTAATGCTCACTGTCTGTCCTAGGGAATGCCATCTGATAGTGGATGTTTATCGTTTTGAAGAAATGCAAGAGGTCAGTTTAGGCCAAGGGTTTCATTTGCTATAGTAGCTGACCAACTCAGCAGGATTTTCTAGAGCCCACTGGAACCTAATGTCCCCTTGGAGGCTGTTTTGGACAGCAGTTGTGAGTGGTCGTCCTTGTGTTTTGAATACTGTTTTGTGTGTACACTGTGCCGCCGTTTCCTATTACATCTGGGCTAGGCCATCTCTGATCTGTGCTGGCGGGAAGGAGGCAGGAGGCCCCTTGTCCCCTCACCCCCATTCAGCACCCTTCCCTCTGGCTGTGCATGGACTGCCAGCTGGAGGAGAGTGAAGACATTAGGAACACCCCACGTCCCTGGGCTCACCCCGCTTTTTCTCTGCCCACTAGTGAGTCTGATGTTACTTGCTTTTCAAATCTTGGGCTTCATTGGGTGTGCACAATGAAAAAAAATATATATATATATCTTTTTTACTGTACCCGAGTCACTTTCTGGGTTGTTTTACATGTGAAACCTATTCTTTTTCTGAGGTTCAAATCAAGATGAAATTTGGAAAGTATTTACTAAAATATCTCTCTCCTCAGTTTCTTCATCTGTAAAGTGGTATTTATTTTTTATCTTTAATTGAGTAGCTGGTTGACACATTTCTTTTTTGAAATATTGTGGAGAATTTTTTGCATACATTTTATAATATTAAAACTATGTCACAGCTTGGAGAATTTAACTCTTTATTTTATTTTATTTTATGTTATGTTATGTTATGTTATGTTATGTTATGTTATGTTGTTATGTTATGTTATGTTATGTTACATAAAAGGGACTTTTTTGGTCACTTGAGTGGGTCTGCCTCCTTCTTAATGTCTTGATTCTGTGGACAAGTTGGTAGCAGGGAGCAGAGTGGCCCGAGTCCTGTAAGGAAGCCCTCACCGCATCCTTGCACCGGGAGCTCACAGTCTTCTCTTATTTTCGGCTTCCTTGTGTGACAGCATACTCAGCGTGGTGACCTAGACGAGTGCAAGAGCGTGTGACTAGGGAACAGTTGTTTTGGCCCCTGCACCTGCTTTTCTCTTGCGTGAGGAGGCCTTTCCAGCGGTCGGATGCGCTCTTCTTTTCTTTCTCTCCAGCGATCTGCTTATGCCTTGACCATCCCGTTCTGCTCATTTACTGGCACTCGGGGCATGGGGAGGCACCCCGTTTCCTGAGCCCTCCGTGGGCGGCCCCGCGTGCAGTGGAGCCTGGCTGTCCACAGCTGCAGTGAGCTCCCAGGCCACCGGCAGGAGGGATTCCCTCCCCTCTTGCGTCCTTCCACCGAGTGCAACTGCACGCTTCAGCGCTTCATGGGCGTGCGGAGAATACAGAAGTTGAATTGAAGTGTTATTTCAAAATAATATCATTTTGAAAAATAAAATATCTGAGTAGAAAAAATGAACTCAGTTTTTCCCACTGTACTTCTGACCCCGGATGCGTGGGGTTTCTCTCCACCCACCAGCAAGCAGTCGGCTCTGCAGCGGACACCAGCTGGCTGTCCTCCCGTTCAGTTCTGGTGCTGCCTGCCTGGAGAGAGCCTCAGACCCCGCAGGTGGAGGGCTCAGTCCCTCGAGACTGTCCCCCACTTCTGATGCCAATCGCAAGCCTCAGGTTGTGGCCTATGCTTCTGACCGACCAGCTGTAAATTGGGGTTCCCATAACCCCCTTCTTGGATTCAATTAATTTGCTAGAGTGGTTCACAGAACTCAGGGAACACTTACTTACAATTAGAATTTTATTATAAAGGACATGACAAAAGGTACAGATGAAGAGATGCACAGGGCAGGGTATGGGGCACAGGCACAGAGCTCCCATGCCCTCCCCAGGGATGCCACCCTCCAGGAACCTCCAAGTGTCCAACAATCCAGAAGCTCTTCAAACTCAGTCCTTTTGGGTTTTTATGGAAGCTTCATTACATAGGCGTGATTGATGCATGGACAGCCATGTAGAAATTGGACAGGAAAAGTGTGATCAAATCAATGCTAATAGACTGAGTGGGGAAACCCAGCACAGCAGGTGTGTTCAGGTTTTTCTTGGCCTCTCTGCAGAGTGCTTCTTCCTCCTGGGTAGGAACCCTCTGGAATGGGGGCCTTGTTATCTATAGTCAGACAAGGTAGGTCAGAGGATTTCTTTATGGCAGCTCCAAGACAGAAAGGCAGGGGAAGATTCAAGTCCTGCCCTGGGGAGGAAAAGGTGCAGGTGAAAGGAAGGAGGAGAGGGAACAGAGGAGTCACTTAGGAAGTAACCAGGGACATGTGAGTTGTGAGCCAGGAACCGTGGATGAAACCAATTTATGTATATCTATGCATATGTATCAAAATGTTTTGAATTACATGTCTTTGAGGATCTTCAACTATTAAATTGAAAATACTAAGAGAATACACACTATATAGTGACTGAGAATAATATATAATACCTAAGAATAATTTGAATATGCTTGATTTAGAATTTGTGCTAACTGGGACAGGTATCTGGGTTACGGTTTATCTTTGTCTTTCCAGTGAACAGTTTGCCGATTAATGAAAGCGTTTAAGGAAGTTTGGCTTACTTAGAAAAAGACTTTAACTACTTTATGCATGAACCTTTATCTGCAGTCATGAGTATCTCTAGACTGTTTGGCTATTCTGTGACATTTAACAGGGCAGCAAGTTTTCAAAAATGTTTTCTAACTGTGATGCTTTCTGCACCAAAATAGTGAATTTCAGTGCATTTCAGCCCCTGCTGGGAGCAGCTGTCTGAACGAATTATGGAACTTGGTTGTTGCAGGTGTTCAACATGAAACCGCTACAGGTCGTGTTTCCCTCACGAGTGGACCCCGAAAGCCCCGTGGTCGACTTGGACCTCCACCTGCCCCTGCTGTGCTTCAGGCCTGAGAAGGTGCTGCAGGTACACGTCCTTCCAGGCCTGCGAGCACCTCGTGCTAATTGGCTTGATATTGTTTATCAGAGATGGTTAAAATGCAGGTTAATTCCACAATGTACACACCAGTGTGCTCCAAATATTTACTTATTTTTTGTTTAAAGCCAGTGTTCACTGCAGTGTGCAATATTTGCAAATAGCGCTCTATGCAGGGGCTCAGGTGGATTTTGTTTTGGCAAAGGGAGCAGGGAGACCAGGGTAAGAGCTGCACTCCGTCTGGCTTGGTTGGGTGGCGTGTTTATGAGCATCTTAAGTTTAATACGCTGCATGGAAGCGTGTGCATGGCACTGCTGACTGTCCCCCCAGGTCCTGACGTGCATTCTGACGGAACAGCGGATCGTGTTCTTCTCCTCGGACTGGGCTCTGCTGACGCTCGTGGCCGAGTGCTTCATGGTCTACCTCCACCCCCTGCCGTGGCAGCACACCTTCGTGCCCATCCTGTCCGACCAGATGCTGGATTTTGTCATGGCCCCAACGTCTTTTCTCATGGGCTGCCATCTCGATCACTTTGACGAAGTCAGCAAGGTTAGGTACAGAACACGTGATTTGGAATTAAATTCTTGTTGAGTCCATTGTGAGGACTAATAGAAACTTGCATTTGAAAGTGCTGTGAAGTGAAGGCAGACGGTGTCTTAGAGAGGTCACCACCATTTCTGTCATTAAGCTCCTAGTAAGGTCACTGAGGAAGGAGACGCTAGCCAGGTAAAGGAAGAAAAGATTTTATTAGCAAATGGCAAGCGGACTTGCCGGGCTGAGTTGAAAAATGACATTGGTGCCGAGAGGTAGTTGAGTGTCTTCTTTCATAAGGGTTAAGGCTGGCATCTGGCCTGGCCTCGGAAGATGGTCACAATTTCCATCCCGGTACAGCCTGTTCGTGGGAACAGAGACTTGGGAGACAGAAACCTTGGGCCAACCAGGGGAAGCAGTTGCAGTGTCACACTCTGGGTACAGCCTGCTCAGCCTGCTTATGGGAGCAGAGACTTAGGGAAGCACAGACCTTGAAGAATAAGACTTAGAGAGATGAAACTGAAGGGGAGATTGTTTCTAAAAGTCATGTTTTCAGTTCCAGGGACCTAATATTCCTGTGCTGCGGGTTCCTGTCGCACACGCGCCGTGTGCTGTGTCTTGTGTGCCGCGGGTTCCTGCCACACACACGCCGTGTACTGTCTCCTTTGTTCTCACACCATCCCTCTGGGGACCTCAGGATGTGTTCAAGGCCACGGCATTCTAAGTACTGTAGCCTGAGTCATTTCTCAGTCCATGTAAATTCAGAGCAGCCCAAATGGCTTCAGACAGATTTTTCTGCGAGAAGAGTGCAGGTGCGGGAGTCAGTGGAGCCCAATCCCAAGTTTAGCCTCTGCACTTACTAGTTTTGAGATTTGGGGCAAGTTACTTGCCTTTGCTAAGCCTCAGTTTCCTCATCTGTGAAGTGGGGCAGAACATGTCCTCATGGGCAGTACTCTGAGCTGAGGACAATCCTGCACCCCACGTGGCACCTGGGACATGGCGGGGGCTTGGTAGGTGATGGCTCTGTAGTTACCGCTACAGATTTTCTAAAATTAAGCTTCTGGGGTGCATCACTACAATGGGCCTTCCTCCTAGAAAAATGCACGTGCATGCCGCTTGTTGCTCACAGTGTTATGAGGCTCGTGGGTCCTCTGAATCCAGCGGCTGTTCGCTCACTGTGTGACTGCTCCATGGCGAAGTGTTTTGCCCTTGTCTGCCAGTGCTAATAGGACAGTACATGCCGGCTTCGTCATTACAGTCAGGACTAAGCGAGGCAGCACGGCATGCAGCAGGTGCTTAATAGGCGGTAGCCATTCTTACTGTCACGCTGCTCAGATACGGTATAGGTTTAGCTGGTGCGTTAACATCATAGACTTGCGATAAATACTGTGACAGTGCCAGCGGGCAGAGTGGGTTTGGTTTTTTAAAACAGCTTTATTGTGATACAGTTTACATACTACAAAGTTTACCCAAAAAAATGTTCAAGTCAGTGGACTTCAGTGTATTTATAGAATTGTGCAGTCCTTCATGTGTCATGTTAAACATTGTCACCACCCCACAGAGAAGCCCTGTACACATCAGCAGTCACCCCCACCTTGTCCCAGCCTCCCCCCAGCCCCTGGCACCCACTCACCTGCTGTCAGGCTCTGGATCTGCCTGTTCTGGAAAGCTCGCGTACGTGGAATCACTCCCTGTGTGGCCCTTTGTATCTGGCTTCTTTCACTTAGCATAATGTTTTTGAGGTTCGTTTGTGTTGTAGCATCTATCAGTACTTAATTTTTACTGTGGAATAGTATTTCATTGCGTAAATATACCATGAATATATCTGTTCATGAGCTGATGGACATTTGGGTTGTTTCTACCTATTGGCTGCTCTGAGTAGTGTTGCCATGAATGTTCGTGTCCAAGTCTTCTGCGTATACACCTGCAAGTGGGATTGCTGGGTCATGTGGTGACTTTTTGTTTAACCACTTGAGGACCTGCCACACTGTCTTCCAAAGCAGCTGCACCATCTCATGTTCCCGTGGCCATGTGCGGGGGCTCCGACTTCTCACATCCTCACCGACGCTTCTCATTGGCTCTCTTTTTATTTTTGTTTATTCATATTTATTTGGCTGTTGGTCAGTAAGGTGATCTGAACCCTTGACCTTGGTGTTAACAAATATTTATTTTTTAATTGCACACATTTATGAGGTACAATTCTTTGTTTCAATACATGCATACATTGTATAATAATCCAATTAGAATAGTTAGCGTATCTGTCACCTAAACATTTATCATTTCATTGTGGTTATAACATGCAAGATCCTCTTTTCCAGCTATCGTACATACAATACAACGTTGATAGCTATTGTCACCCTAGAGCACCAGCACTTATCCTTCCACTCTAACTGTAACTTTGTAACTTTGTACCTGTCACCAACTTCTCTCCATTACCCTTCCTCTCCCCTTCCCTGCCTCTGGTAACCACTATTCTGCTGTCTATTTCTTTTCTTTTTCCTTTCTAATTTGTTTTTTCTTAATTGACCCATGATGTTTGTATATATTTATGGACTACATTGTGATATTTGGGTGCATTTATACAGTGTGCAAGGATCATACCAGAGTATTCCAGTCATTCTATGAGGCCAGCACTACCCTGATACCAAAACCAGGTTAGGATATGATGGAGCTGGGATGTGTTGTCCCCTCCAAAACTCATGTGGAAATCTGATCTCCAATGTGGCAGTGTTGGAAACTGATTGAGTCATGGGGGCGGATCCCTCATGAATGGATTAATGCTCTCCCTGGGGGAGGGGGGATTAATGAGTGAGTTCTCGCTCTATTAGTTCCCGCGAGAGCTCGTTGCTTAAAAAGACCCTGGCACCTCCCCTCTCTCTCTCTCTTGCTTCCTCTCGCCACGTGATCTGCTTGTACCCGCTGGCTGCCTGCCACTTTCCTCCATGAGTAGAAGCAGCCTGAGGCCCATGTCAGATGCAGTTGTCCCAGAATCATAAGCCAAATAAACCTCTTTTCCTTATAAATTACCCAATCTCAGGTATTTCTGTTATAGCAACATAAACAGTCTAAAACAGGATACAACAAAAAAAGAAAACTACAGGCCAGTATTTCTAATGAACATAGATGTAAAAATCCTCAATAAAATACCAGCAAACTGAATCCAACAGCACATGAAAAGGTTATATACCATGACCAAGTGGGACTTATTCCAGGGATGCCAGGGTGGTTGGACATATACAAATCAATAAACATGATACACCATATCAACATAATGAAAGAAAAAAAAACATATGATCATCTTGATAAACACAGAAAAAGGACTTTGATAAAATTCAACATCCCTTCATAATAAAAACTCTTTCAACAAGTTAGGTACAGGAGAGTATCTTAATACAATAAAGGCTACATATGGCAAACTGATAGCTAACATCATACTGTCTTTTTAATTAGAGCTTTCCTAGTGGGTGTGAGCTGGTATCTTGTGGTTTTTATGTACATTTCCCAAATGACTGTGATGTGGAGCATTTTTTCATGTGCTAATTGGTAGTCCCAATTGCTGTCAGCCATCACGCGGTAAACACTTTTAATGATTTATCTGCTCTGGAAGGTTTCAGGAACAGCAGCGACTCTTCTGTGAAAGCCTTGGGCTGCATTTGGCTGTTTCGTTTTTCCTCACTGGCAGTGAGTCCGAGGGAGGAGGCCGGGGGTGACCTACAGCGCGTCTGCCTCCCTGCATACTGGCACCCCTTGCAAATGTTTGGCATTCACACTCACAGGGCGGTGCCGCTTACCTTGCTGGCTTAGCAGTTCCCGCGTTTGCCCTGTAAGGCTCGGAGGCCAGGGAAAGCTGGTGTTTGTGCTGTTTCATGTGCCACCTGAAACACTTGTTCAGAGGTGGGGCCTGGAATGAAAGCCAAGGAATTGGGGCCTTCAGAGAGATCCTGGCATTCTGTTCTGCACTTTGAACCTGAGGACCTCCACGCATTGCTCCTTATAAGATAAGACTTTACAAGTAATCTGTATGCATACTTCACAAATTCCAAGTGCGTGTGGTCACTTAGCCGGGGACCCTGTCTGTGTTCTGGCTCTGGGAGGGGTTGAACTGGCTGGGGCTTAGCCAAGCACACTGGGCTTTGAATGTTGGTGGAGCACTCGTTGGAGTTCTGGAATGTTCCCCACAGGACGCCATGAAGTGGTGCATGCAGTGTTCATACCAGGGTAGATGAGAACTTGGCAACAACATGTGTTGGAATATTGACTCAAAGACTAAATGTGGTCTATCCATACAATGAAATGTTCATCCTTAAGAAGGAAGGAAATTTTGACCCATGCTAGAACATGCATGAGCCTTGAAGACCTTATGCTAAGTGAAATAAGCCAGTCACAAAAGGACAAATACGGTATGATTCCATTTAGGTGAAGTACCTAAAGCAGTCAAATCTGTAGAGACAGAAAGTAGAATAGGGGTTGCCAGTTGCTTGGTGGAAGGAAGAAAGTGGAGTTAGTGTTTAATGGCTACAGGGTTTTAATTTGGGAGGATGAAAAAGTTCTGGAGATGGGTGCCGGTGATGGTCGCACAACAGTGTGAATGTAAACACTGTAGAACGATACACTTAAAAATGGTTAAGATTGTAAATTTTATGGTATGTGTATTTTACTATAATTAAGAAAAATAAGAGAAAGGTACATTTAATCAAATTTAGCCCATCAACTATAACTCACAGTATATAGTGCATATTTTCTAGAGAAGATATAAGGCTATGTGTTCATATTAAATAGAATAATTTAATTAGTGGTGACATGTCTCAGTGAATGCAAAATATATATGTGTTTTTTCAAAGATGTATACAAATTCAAAGATTCGTATAGCAATCTTTACAAATTAATCTTTATTTTCTAGGAAGCTGATGGTTTAATTCTAATAAATATTGATCAGGGGAGCATCACCTGCTCTAAGTCCTTGGACAATGACGTGGACATTCCTGACATCCCTCTCCTGGCGGCACAGACGTTTATTCAGAGGTAATGGAAATAGGATGTATTTGGGAAACTTTGTTCAAATTCTGTATTGCCACTTTGCGTATCTTTTCTAATTTTATATTACTGATAGATGTTTTGTGTGATTATAGTTCAGAAATTATTTGTATTTCTAAATAAAAGTGATTTGTCTTTATTCTGATCTTGTCTAAATACTAATTATGGTCCTATAGAGTCAGGGGACAGTCACATTCTCCAGGAAACCTCCCACCCTCTGTCCTGTGCCCAGGATCCTGTGTGTATCATCTTTGAGGTTCCTTCTGCTTTTTTCATCCATCCATCCATTCTTCCATTTGCTAGATATGTATCGCATACCATTGTACACCTGGAATTGGGCATGATCTACGTGCTGATGACAGAACAGTTGTGGCCCCTAACCCATGACACTGTCAGTCTGGTGGACTCTGATGGGCGCTGTCCATTATCCTGAGTGAGAAGTTGTCTTTTTCTTTTCACCTCCCCTAGCACTCTATTGGTCATCATTTTTTCATGCCTTTTTTACAGCTGGTTCTGTTTTCTTTCATCTCTATTACTAAATTTTAGATCAGGCATAGGCAAAATTTTTCCAAAAGAGGCCAAATAATAATTTAGGCTTTGGGGGCCCTATGGTCTCTGTGGTCTCTGTCGTGGTGGAGGGGCTTGGCAGGGGCTTTCTTCCATGAGCTTCTCCAGGGGAGAGTGAGGCAGGTAAATTGCTAACTATGTCAGGGTGAAGGTGGGTGCTGGGGGTTGGGCATCCTGGGTGTGTCCTGATTTGGCGCTGCCCCAGGCCTAGCAGTACCAGAGCTCCCTTGGGCTCACTCCGCAGAGTACTTAATATCCTTTGGAACTTTCCAAAATGGTAGCAGAAGAAACCCTGCTTTTAGTCGTCACAGCCTGTAGGGTCTGACTGCGGCCAGACCTCGAGCGTGACTCACGGAAGTGATGCTGGAGGATGCGGAACAGACGCAGCAGCTGCTTTCGGGCGTTCTTGCAGACAGCCAGGCTGCACTTGCCTCTGGGGAAGCCTGTGATGCTGTGGGATGACGTTAGGGTGGCTCTTTTCTCCCCTTTCTTTTGTCATTTTATTGGGAGACGAGGCATGGAAGGAGCTGACCCTGGTAGAGTGGGAGATGGGGCAGACTTCATCTTGGGTAACTTCCACTTGGCAGTTCTGATTTCTGACTCTTACCTTGGTATTGGTTGTTCCTTCTACCTGGATGGTTTCTGTAAAATATCTAGGAGCACTTCCTTTAGTATTGCTCCTTCCATCTTAAAAAAATGAAAAAGGCCAATAGCCACACTAGGGTGAGGCACAGGAGTGTTTGTTTGCTGGAGGAGCTAGGATCACGAGGTCCTTCTCCTGCTGCCACCGAGGCTTGTGCTCAGGGGACTTGTACCAGCTGTTCTGTTGGGAATTTCCCTCTGTGTGAACTCAGAAGGCAGAACTAGCATTCGCAGCGGCCCTGTGTACTTTCTGATAAGCACAAGCTGCGTCCCCTGACTTTAGATGAGTGTGGCCCTTGCAGGCTTTTGGTGGGGCTTCTCATGCGTTTGCTCTGGTCGCCTGTTCACTCTGGTCGTGTGTTCCCAGCAAGATGGGATTCTTGCCTGTGTCTGCCTGTGATTGTTAGAATTCCAGAATGTAAACGCACACAGTGCAGAGGTGGGATCACCGTGTTGGCCAGACCCCCCTCCACCCCGCCGCCCCCAGAATGGACATGTGGGGTGTGGTGTCTCCTGCAGTCTCGTTATGGGAGACTTCGTTTTGTAAACGTGAACTAACCCATGTGTGGTCGGTGACCGTCTGCCAGAGGCCTCTGAGACCATGATCCAGCCACGGTCTTGGTCCCACATGGGCATGTAGCCAGGAGGGCTGAGGAGCAGTGGCCTTTCTTCCCCAGCCTCCCTGTGATGCCCTCTGCTCTCTCTGCCTGGGGTCTGCCTCACTGTGATCAGCAGTGTGCCTTTGCCTCAGCCCCCCTGCCGCTGCCTAGTCCTCCTGGGACAGGGACAGGAACCCTGGCCAGGACTGTGCTGGCTGAGTGCCCAGGTGAGAAGGAAGGATAGATCCCAGGGGGCACAGGTGGCCTTTTCAGATCCGATTGTCCCTGCACCAGGAGGTACAGGGAGAGAGAACGCCGCTGCAGGCAGTGTCACAGCCTTTTATGCTGGAAAACCACTGAAATTCCTTTCCCTGTGATGCTCCGTGTTCTGCAGGTGAAAGGCCGGTGTGGTGCCAATAAACAGCAGCATCGCAGTCACGACACTTCCAGGCCAGGGTGGTTACCCAAGGTCTGCTTAGCCAGGACCAGCTGGGGCTGGGGACGTCCCTCAGCAGCCGCTGCTGGACATGTGGGGAGTGAGCCCAGGGCCCCACCCCGGCCTTCACCTGCTGCTGCTGATGGCTGGGACCTGCCCCCCACCCGCTGGGCCCAGCAAGCCCACCCCCACCCGCCGTAGGCCCTGCCCCTGCTCCCCACCCCGTCCCTGCGTCTTCTCTTTCACATTTCAGGTTCCAGGTCATCTGGGAGGACCTCTCCACTCGTTCAGTCTGACCATTTTCCATTCCTAGCCCAGCCCTCTGTTTTGATTCTCTGCCTAACCTCCCGTTAGCTCATGTTTCATGGTTTATCTGTTTTCTGTTTCTCTCCACTTGCACATAAGCTCCAAGCAGGCAGGGGCTTTGCCTGTGGTCCCCTCTCATCCCAATACTCACAATGGTGCCAGCATGTAGTAGGTGCTCTGGAAATACTCGTGGACTAGATGAATGTTGGTTACGGTTATTTTGCATGTTTAAAACTGCACCCTTGCTTGTTGATTTTCAAAGTCCCCCTAAAAGCACAGCCTTGAGTAGCATTGGGAAAGCCAGGCATCATATTTAATAGTGTCTCAGGGTTGACAGAGGTAACCATGAGGCCGTGTCCCTGAGTGAGGACCTCAAGGTGAGTAAGTGGCTGTCCCTGCTGAGCCAAAAGCGGTGACACCCAGAACACTTGGTATGAGGCAGAGGGGCATCCAATCCTGCCTGGGCAGCGGACTGTGACTGTCCCTCCTGGGCAGCCCAGACCAGCCAGACCAGAGGCAGCCTAAGTAAGCTGGAAGCCCTCTGGCTGTCCTGGAAGGGTGTGTGCTCACCAGGCAGGGTGAAGGGGGCGGAGTGATTCAGCTTGGATAGAAACGTGTGTGGCCCAGAGTCCAGGCATTCATGAGCTTATGTTTGCCAAGAATGAACTCTTCCAGCAATGTATTTTTAATGACCTCCATCCCCCAAGTTGTTGGTAGGTATTCTGAGCATCCTAAAGTGTTCATTCCCCTCGTGGGAGCAGGGCCCCTGCTGGAGGGCTGCCTGCTGCTGGTGAGCAGCAGTCTTGGTGATGCCCAGCTGTGTTTGGCCTCGGTCTGCTTCCTTCCAGGGTCCAGAGCCTCCGGCTGCACCGGGAGCTGCACCTCGCTCACCTGAGCTCCAGCACAGACCTGAACGAGGGTCGAGCCCACCGGCGAGCCTGGCAGCAGGCACTCAACAGCCAGATCCAGCAGATCGCCCTGCAGCTGCTCGTCAGTGTCTTCAGGTATTTGGCAGAATGTTCCAGGGTAGGTAGGAAGGTGACCAGCCAGCGTTCGGTCCCATGGTGATAGTGGCATTCCAAAGCTCAGGCAATTGAAATAAACCTATGGCTGCAGAAATGAGAGTGGCCTCCACCCCCAGCATGCCTCTTCTTGCGGCCATGACAGCAGGTGTATTGGGGGTGTGTGACTTTACTCTGACCCTGCCTCATGCCCTCCGAGCCCCCTCTGTCCCTCCTGCCAGGGGCTGCCTGAGGATGGCTGTTCCAGGGAGACGTGCACCTGGCCACAACCCTGCAGGGAGAGCTCGTCCACACGGGCGTGTGTTGGCCAAAGGCTCTGGGTCACTCCCGGAAGGGCTCTGTCCCCAGAGGCCTGCATCCGGGGATGGGCGAGGGGACAGACGGGTCTTTTCGACCTGACTCATAAACTAGATAATGAAGCCACCTGTAGGAGAGCTGCCAGGATGACGGGCACCTGGGATCTGCCTTTCAGAGGTTTCTTCTGCCTCTTCGTTCCAGTGATTGTCGTTGTCACACGTGCCTTGCTTGCTGCCGCTTCCCCAGCATTCAGGCTGGGGTCGGGCAGCGTGTTCATGTTAGGGGTACAGTGCAGGGATTGGGTTGCTATTTCTGGCCTAAAAGTGCAGTCATTTAAGGAATGTATGGTAAATATATGCCTAAAATGATAACTTTGTGAGCCATTTTTAGGGCAAAAGCCTTTCACTCCTCTTTTTCTTCCTTCTCTTTCTCTTGCAGTGTCCTTCTGTCCTTCTGCTTCCTTCCTGAGTCCAGTAGCAAAGGAAGGCGTCCGACGCCGGGGCTCGCTCTCCCAGACATGCTTTATTTTTTGGTGTATTTATTTACACAAAGCAGATAATTTGTTAGGAAAAAAACGGGATGGTGTATTACAGGCACGTGGTATTATCTCTGCTCACGCGGTATAGTTCGTGTGGTCCTGAATATGTTGTTTTCCTTTTGTTCTTTGAAGACAAAATCTTCCATAAACAAGGCTTTAAAAAAAAAACAACACTTTACAAGCTCAGTGAGTTGACAGAAAAGCAGAAAATACGATTGGAGGTTGTAAAACTTCAGGTCCCCTGGATGAGATCGTTTTTTCCTCACAAAGGAAGGATAACTTTGAACACTCTTCATACTGCATGTGTCCTGTAAGGTTATCGGTTCTGCCTGTAGAATATTACTTCAGATCGGGAAGATCATATGCTAAAATTTCCATGGGATTATAATTTATAACTGTAAGGGGTACGAAGGATGAAGTGACTTGTGTGGGGCAGCTGGTGGCCGAGCCCGGTCAGCGTGGGGATTCTGGCGGCTTGCTCAGTGTTACCACTCTGAACTCGATTTGATTTGTATGAACAATGATTGATTATTGTGTCTCAATTTGCATAAACAACGAGGGGCCTGAGGAAGGTGAGGACAGTGACATTGTCTCCTGGAGTTTCATTGTAGCCGGGGAGAAGTTATGCTTGACCACAAAATACATCCAAACCGCGTCATTTGCAGGATGAGAATAATCTTTCTGAAGAACAGGGCTTTTCAGAGCGTGCAGTTCTTGTCGCAATTTTTCTGTTCCTAAAAGTGATGTTTTTCACGTATTTAAAAGTATTTCAGCACTTAGACTCTCTTTCTCTTTGTTAGGGAGGTGAAGAATCATTTAAATTATGAACATAGAGTATTTAATAGTGAAGAATTTCTCAAAACAAGAGCTCCAGGGGATCAACTGTTTTATAAACAGGTAAGAGGTGTGGGATTTGGGCATCTCTGTTCGATCCATTATACTTTGCTATATTTAAACATTTTCAAAACAGGTTTTTATCAAGATCTGTTATTATTTTATTACGTGCATTACCTTTTCCAGAAAGTTTGTTTTAGCACAGTTCCTTTTGATCATTTGGCCATCTCTTATTTTTTAAATCAAATATACTTTACATATAATAAAATACACCCATTATAAGTGTACGGTTTGATGAATTTCGCCACATGTACCTACCTTTATAACCACTTCCTCAATCTGGATGTAGAACACGTCTGTCATCCCTCGTGATTCCTGGATTCCTGTGCCCTTCCCGGCAGTCCCATCCCTCCCCTGACCCCGGGCAGCCTCTCATCTGTGTCTGTGCCTGCAGACGAGGCCTGTCGCTGGAGGGTTCCTACCGGTGCCATCCCTGGGTCTGCACGCTGCCTGCTGCTGCCCCGCCAGGCCGCCTTTGAGCCTGGCCCGTGCTGCTACGTGTCTCAGCAGTTTGCGCCTTGTTATTGCTGGATGTTCCATCGTTGGGATGGAACACCTTTGTTTTCTGTCCACCTGTTCTTGAGCATTTGGGTTTTTGTCTGTTACAAAAGAAAGATAATATTAGGCGCTGTGTGCTGGCAGGCAACCGAAGTTCCGTGCAGATCCTCTCGATGCTTTAGGGGCTTGTTTTTATGCTATCGGGTGGTGGCAAGTGGGTCACAGTCGAGTGCATCTGCCCTGGGTGGACTCTGTGTTCCGGCTGTCTGGAGCACGGATGGCTCCCTGCCCTTAGTGAGCTTGGAGAATTGTTTGGCTCACGCTACCCGGGTGCTCCCTGCCCCGTGCTGTGTAGTTTCAGCCTGTGTTTGAGCACCTGAGTCTCTGCAAAGGCTGGAGGACACCCGTGGGCAGCGTGCAGGAACTCTGTGCAGGTCACCCTCCTCTCCAGACTCTGCCCCAAGACTTCGGCGGCCTGGCCTCCCGAGCTCATGTCCGTCTGTCCTGGCATTCCGTCCAAGGCCGGGGCAGCCCTGACCGTCTCACCCAGCCCCCTTTCTGAGGAGTCACAGTCCCAGGCTGCTGCTTGTTCAGTGCCTGAAAACAGTCATTTCGTCTGTTTTACTGAGTTTCCTCAGAGCTTATGTCAGGAGGATACATGTGAACCTTGCTGGGTGGAAAACAAAACTTTCTCCCCCTGTGCCCTCCAAACACGCTCCTGACGCCAGGTGTGTGCGGGGAGTGGGGGTCCCCACCAGCAAGCAGTTGGCTCTGCAGCGGACACCAGCTGGCTGTCCTGCCATTCAGTTCCGGCGCTGCCTGCCTGGAGAGAGCCTCAGACCCCTCAGGTGGAGGGCTCAGTCCCTCGAGACTGTCCCCCACTTCCGATGCCAATCGCAAGCCCCAGGTTGTGCCTGTGCTGCTTCTGACTGACCAGCTGTAAATCGGGGTTCCCATAACCCCTCCCTGGGTTCAATTAATTTTTTAGAGTGGCACACAGGACTCAGGGAACACTTACATGCAGTCACCAGTTTATTATAAGGGCTCTGACAAAGGATGCAGATGAAGAGACGCGCGGGGCGAGGTGTGGGGAAGGGAGCAGAGCGTCCATGCCCCCCGCACCCGGCACCGCCTGCAGGGACCTCCACGGGTTCGGGTATTTGGAAGCTCCCCTAACCCAGTCCTTTGGGTTTGTATGGAAGCTTCATTACATAGGCATGCTTGAAGCATGGACAACCATGTAGAAATGTGATTGGACACAAAGTGTGATTTGATACTAATAGACCAGGTGGGGACACCCAGCATGGCCTGTGTGGTCAGAGTCCTCTCAGCCTCTCTGTGCAGTGCTGCTTCCTCCTGGGCATGGGCAGGACCCTCTGGAATGAGGGATCTTATCACCTATAATCAGAGAAGGTGGGTCAGAGGATTTCTTTATGGCCAGTGCCAAGACAGAAAGGCAGGGGAAGATTCGAGTCCTGCCCTGGGGAGGAAAAGGAGCAGGTGACAGGAAGGAGGAGAGGGAACAGAGAGACTCTGTCCTGAGGCCTGAAGTGCCAGGCTTATTGTTTCAGGCAATCAGGAGATAACAAGGGCCATGGGAGTCATGAGCTAGGAACCTGGACGAAAACCAAAATATGTATATCGTAATATTGCACTTGCACACTGCGCAGTGGCCAGAAGGGGAGCTCACCTCCTTTAGCTACTATAAAATGTGGACCCAGTGTTTCAATGTAGGACAGAAATGTCTTCTGCCTGTACAAATGAGGAGCAGAAAACAATTGAATTCATTTGTTCTGTGAATATTTACTGAGCATGAGCGATAGAACCCAGATCTGTGCCAGGCCAGGCTGGGTCGTGAGGACAAAGCCATCAGGGGACTCCATGGCCCACATCTTGCAGTTCCCATTCTGAATACATCCAGCTCATTTGAAAAGCGTCTGAGAGCCATGAGAGGCACTGGAGGCTTTGGAGCAGAGGCGTGACGTGCCCTGACCTGTATGTTCCACATGTCACCTGACTGTGTCTTAAGACAGACCCTGGGGCAAAAGAGTGGACTTGGGAGAGCGGCCAGGAGGCTGTTGCAACAGTCCAGGGGCAGGTGGGGCAGGCCCAGGCGGGCACCAGGGAGGTGGTGGGAGCAGTTGCTCTGCATGTTCTGAAGGAGCAGCAGGACTTCCTGAAGGGCTGGATCAGGAAAGAGAGAGGGGTCAGGGGCGACTCCATTTGGGCCTGAACACTGGCAGGGGGGAGTTGCCATCAGCCCAGACGGCAAGTGCCTGGCAGCACAGCTTTGCAGGCAGGATCGGGAGCCTGTTGTGGACGTGTCAGGTTGCTGTGTGTGAGACGTCGAGTGGTCGGGTGGGTGACGTGTGTGCTCTGGAGCTTGGGCGAGGGATCTGCCTCGAGGGACATGTTTGGGTATCGCCAGCACCTACGTGATGTTTAAAGCCACGAGCCCAGGGGAGGTCGCTAAGGGAGCGAGTGGCCAGAGGGGTGAAGAGGACCGAGCCTGCCTGGGGGCTCAGTCCTGGGGCCTGCTAGGAGGTCGGGGGACGGAGGAGGGACTGGCAAGGGAGGTGGGAGGGTGTCACGGTGGTGGTTGGAAGCAGGGGAGGAGCTAGCTCACGGGGCCTCACTGTGCCGCGTCCCTAAGAGGAGGACTGAGCGGTGACCATTGTGACACAGGGACACGGTGGCTGCCATCAGTCTCCAGGACAGAGCAACTTCAGTGGAGTGGTGGAGACCACACGGGTTTAGCGGAGATCAGAGATGGGGCCGACAAGCCTCACAAGGAGTTTGTGTGAAAGGGGCGCGCGGAAGGGGCTGCGCCTCTCCACCTGTCGGGTCCCACCTGTCCCCTCCTCAGGATGCCTTGCTCTCAGACCCAGGGCAGCCTGAAGGTGGCGTCCCTGTGTGTCTCCCCTGTGACCGAGGGCTCCTGCAGGTGAGACTTGTCTGTCACTCTTGCCTGTGCCCCTCAGAGCCTTGCACAGACCAGCATGTGGAGATTTAATACACGTCCTCTCATATTTCTTCACAGGTAGTTATTAAGTATCCTGCTGACTTTATAAACAACATGGCAAGTTCTTCCCTTTTTTGTAATTGTTAAATGTTTTTTCTGATACAGCGAATACATACTCACTTTGGGGAAATGAGAAAAATACAATAGAGAAGGAGGAAAAACAGATGGCCACTTCCCATGTGCTCCTGTCACCCTGGCAGTGGCCACCTGCTTTCTGCCCTTCTTTCCTTGTCTGTCCCCTCTCTGCTCATGCGCTTTGGTGTTTCCGTTTCACTGTCTGTGCTTCACGGTTTCCCGTGTGCTCACGTGCATCCTGCATGCTGTACAGATGTTTGCTCGTGGTACATGCGAGGACCACTGCGTCACCCACTTTCCCCCTTACGACGCAAAGCAGCGGAGCCCCAGGGACAGACTCATGGTGCACAGGAACCGTGAGACTCTGCTCGTATAGGACCCACTCGAGAAAAGGAGCACAGGGAAAATCAGAGAAATGGAATGCAGGGGTCAGAGAAAAGCCCAGAACTCAGAGACGACGCCATATTTCGTGACCATGGTGACCGCGCCTGGTTGTGTGTTCTACGGGAGCCTCGGCTGAGCTCGAGTCCTCTCCTCTGTCTGCTCCGTGACCTGTCCCTAGCATCTCTCTGCTGTTTCATGGTGATCCCCTGCAGGCAGGCCCCAAGCTCCTCCCACTGGTGGAGGAACACTGGCACCGTGCCCTCCCGCGTGGCCGTCCCCTTCCTCCATGTGTCTGCAGGCTGGCGCCACTTGTTGGGTTTTCCTGTGTGTCCCTCTGTGAACTGCAGTACTCCTGCATGCGTCTGGGCGCTTTGCCCCCTTTTTCTCACCTGGGCTTTGGTGGCCTGCAGTCCACCGGCCTCTCCTCCTCCCTAGGCCACGTTCCCACAGTCAGTAGAGAGCGGGTGTCAGGGTGGGAACAAAGACAATGGCTGTTGGAGAGTCACCTTTTAAGATGAGAGCCTGGCAGCCGTTGGGTAACGTGAGCCGGGTGGAGGCGTGCTGTGGTAGACAGGTGGGGTGCGCAGCTGGCGGGGCTCCCAGAGGATCTGAGGATCGGTGACGCGGCACAGCGCTGCAGATCCAGCTCGCGTGGTGGGCAGGTGGTCTGGCTTTTAAACTTTTTATGGTTTTTCGAATGCAGAGAGTAGCTGATTCTCTCAGCTGGGCAGGTGAGAAACCGCAGGATAGTCTTTGTGGATCAGAATAAATCGAGCGAGCTGTCCACTTTGGGGAGCTTTTGCCGGAGGAGCCAGGTGTTGGTGGCATCCTGGCGGGTAGGGCAGGCACTCCTAGAGCGTTGCCACGGGCTGTGCCCGCAGATGCCGAGCGCACGGGAGCGCGGCGGTAACTCGCCTTTCTCTGTTCCAGGTCCTGGACACCTACATGTTCCATTCTTTCCTTAAAGCCCGGCTCAGTAGAAGGATGGACGCCTTTGCCCAGATGGACCTCAGCACCCAGTCTGAAGAGGACAGGTACTCCATCGTTGCGCTTGGGACCCAAAGGCTCAAGCAGCGTAGTTTTATTTGGATGGATGAATGGTCAGTTCAACAGGGAAAGTCCTAGTTTTGGAAATTCATGATGAGTGGGTAACAGCAATGACTGTCTTCTCTGGACAGTTCTGTTTCTTGGGGAATATGTTGGACGTGCCTGACGTAGCAGGTGCCCTGTGGCCTGTGCCCGGGTCTTGTTTGGCCACTCTGTCCCCGTCGTCCTCTTTCTCTCCCCACACTTTCCCCATTCTCGAAGCTTGTTTAGTTTTCTGTCTCTCCCTGATGCTTTCCTGACACCCCTCAAACATGCATCAACTGCAGATGGCATTCGCTTCTCATATCATGGTCTTTTCTGGGGCTGTACTGTCTGTCCTTTGCCCTTAAACTATCTGTGGCAGGATTTAGGCAACATTCAGTTTTGCACTTGTCATTACATTGGAAAAAATGCTCAGTTTAGGTTTATTCTTCAATCGTTATTGTGTCTATAAAGTAAGGCATGGCTTTTTTCCACCCCAGACTAAATGGGACGCTTATAAGCCCAAGAAGACTGACAGTTGAGAAAATGGCCACGCAAAAGTCTTCGCCGCGGCACGGCACTCCCAGGCGCATGGTGGTCAGCATGCCCGACCTGCAGGACATAGCCGTACCTGAGCTGCCGCCCCGGAACTTGTCGCTTCGGGTGATGGACACCACGGGCTGTAACAGCAATGGCACAGGTGACAGCATTGCCCCTCCTGGGGGGCAGCTCTGCTCACTCGAGTCCCACATGACACGTCGTTGGAAGAAAGTGCAGCTTGTTTCAGAGGAAGGGTCTTTTTTCTGTTTTGGCAGTTTAGTTATTTGAGATAATTTGAGGATATTGGTTTGCAAACTGTGTTCAGTATAGAAAATTATTTCTTGTCTGTATTTTTTTATCACCCATTGTCCCTGCTGAAAATAACAGCTGTGCACAGTTGGGCAGTTTTCGCACATGAGCATTGTGTACGTCTGTGTGTGCGTACATGCAGGTGTATGTGTGTGCATACCTAAAATATATATCTACACACGAGGGCACTACAAAAAGCTCACGGAAAATAGAATCAAAAGATAATACTAATATTTCCATGAACTTTTTGAATACCCCTTATATGTAAATGTGTGATGGGATACAGCAACTATTAGGCTCCTGGGGGGTGCCAGGCACTTTCTGGACATGTAAATTCATGAAGTCGGGGGTAAAGTGAGCAAAGTCAGGGGATCGTGATGGTGGCTTTGACTGCAGAGAGGCCAAGCTGTGCCGGGTAGTCTCTGGGGGCAAATGTCGGGAGGCCAGGCACCTCGACCTGCAAGGGCGCTCTGATGGCTGCTGTCTTGGGCTAAGGCAGCAGGTACTGGTGATGCCTCCTGATGAATATGCCCACATCAAGGAAGCTGCAGGAGCAACACGCCTCGATGACTCCCAGGAGGGTTTTGGTCTAGCAAGGGCAGCGTGTGTAAATGAAAAGACCGTCTTGCCCTTTAACAACTGTGTGTTCTGGAGGCCCACTTCTGGGTGCCAGTCCCCCACACAGCCACTGCTTGGCTGTGTGACCCTGGGCAAGTTACTCCACCTCTCTGGTCCCACGGGTCCTCTTCTGTACAAGCTTTCATCCACACTTGGCAGACACCCTGTGCCCACTTGCTCTGGGAATGTGCTCTGTTTTCTCTGCCCTGAGCCCTCGCCCTGGAGCTCCCCTGACCCTCCTCCGAGTCTCCCCGCCCACTGGAGCTCCAGGAGAAGAGGAAACCCAGCACCCGGGCAATGCTGAGCACCCGCGAGGCCTGGAGCTAATATTTGTTAGAAGAATTGGCATGAGACACACACCTGGTTTAAGTTTGACTCTGGCTCTTAGTAGCTGTGTACCTGGGCACAAGCACCTAGGCCGTGGAAGCCTCTGTTTCCACATCTGTAAAATAGGAATAATAATACAGCCCAACATTCAGAGTTGTCACGAAGGTAAATTAAACAATTATTTTCAACAGCTTCATCCTGCCTAGCAAGTACATCTTGGCTCATGTTATTAGCTTAATCCTCAACACCTCAATACCAAATATTTCAATTTAGTATTAATAGCGTGAGCAGACGGGATCGTTTGAGGAACGCTAGCTCTCATTTTCTCAGGGTGTCGTGGAAGGAACGAGGGCCTCGGGCCCAGCCGGGGCACCGGGGACCCCTGGGAGGAAGCGCACTGGTCCTGCTTCATTTTGCACCCGGGGCCGGGAAACGTCAGCTCCTGCAAAGTGATGTGACAGGGGCGTGTGTTTAATTTTAAGATCTGGGCTAATTTTCTCCATATTTTCCTTTCATTTTTTAGTTCTGAATGTGGCCCCTAAATCCACATATACGTTCAAGATTCCAGAAATCCACTTTCCCCTGGTGAGCCAGTGTGTCCAGGCATACTACACTGACTTCGTCACCCTGCTGAGCAAGGCCATGCGCTTTCTGGCCCCCGACAACTCCCTGCTCCTGGCTAGATATTTCTACCTCCGTGGCCTCGTCAATCTGATGCAAGGACAGCTGCTGAGTGCTCTCCTGGACTTCCAGAATCTGTACAAAACAGACGTCGGGATTTTTCCCGCTGACCTTGTCAAGGGCACGGTGGAGTCGATGTCGGCCCCCGAGCGTGCGCAGGCCGAGCGGACGCCCGAGCTCAGGCGGCTCATCAGCGAGGTCCTGGACAAGGCTGGCGAGGCCCCGAAGGCAGACGACCGCGTGAAGAACTTCGAGCTGCCGCGCCAGCACATGCAGCTGGACGACTTCGTGAAGCGGGTGCAGGAGTCGGGCATTGTGAAGGATGCCAGCATCATCCACCGATTGTTCGAGGCGCTGACTGTAGGTAAGAGGACACCGCGATGGCTGGTTTACATGTGCAGAGGCAGCAGTCAGGTAACGGTAACAGGTGAGGTACTGACAGCTAGCAGGTAAGACCATCGGGGAGTGCTAGCTTTTTACCACCAGTGGAATGGGTGGGGCCGGCCATGCCTCTGGGCAGTGATCTGAAATGCGCCCCCTCCGTGCTCTTGGTGCCGGTGGGCAGAGCAGTGTAGGAGCATGAGCGGGTGCCAGGGGAGAGGGAGGCCCACAGGAGGCGCCCGACAACACACGCAGGGCCTGTTGGTGCGTGTGAGCACGGGTGTGTGGGCTCAGCATCCTTAGGGGGAGGCTGCTCCCTTTCCTTTTCTGTGGCCCAGGAGGACACCGCTGCCCCGTTAGTTTAGCACGTCAGCTCAGAGCAGGCTCCCTCTGTCCCCTCCCCACTACCCTAGCATGGCCTTGTTGCGTCTTGGTTGCAAGATGGCAGGGGACCCCGACAGGAGGAAGAGGGTCTGTTCCTCTTTTAAGCCCCCCTCCCACCCCCCCCACAATGTCTCCTGCCCTGCCCCTCACTGGGCAGAATCACATCACGGGGCCACCCAGCTGCAAGGGAGCCAGGAAAGGCGGGTCTACAGCTGGGCATGGGGCCCCCAGATGGAGAGGGTGTCCAGGGTGGGTGGTGGCAGACTTTGTGGTGATGATGATGCCATCGGTGGCCCTTGTGTCCCTTTGGCCTCGTTTACATTGCAGATTAGGTCAGGAGATGGTCTTGGTCCTGGAACACGTGATCCTGAAGTTACCATTGTAAAGTAGCACCAAATGCGTGTTTTGGCCAAATGACCATGAATTAAAAAAAAAAAACATCAGTATTTCATCAAACCTGAATGTCACCATCTTAGGATGAATTTATGTGATGTAAGAATATATTTTAGATTTATTCAAAAACCTGTTATGATTTCATCATTACATATTTTCATGGCCAAAAATGCAAAGTCTGCTGTTGACAGTGTAGGACCAGTATGTTCCAGGCTGCCGCTGCTCGTGAGGTGGCTCTTGGTGGGGATGCGGATGCCTCCTGCGTGCTGCTGAGGGGAGCTGGGGGCTTGTGTTGGAGGCGTGTGGGTGGCAGGAGAGAACTGAACAGTCGCATTCTTGTGCAAAATTGCAGACAGATGAGAGATGGGCATTCTGTCTCTGTGGGCATATGCAACAAGCGTGTGTGTGACAGTTGCTGTGGGTTACACAGTGGTCATGAGTGTGTGTGTGCAGGGTGTCTATGTACAACGGCTGTGGGTGCGCACCTCAGCAGCTGCAGTTGTGCACGGTGGTGGGCGTGCACAGTAGTGGTTGTGCACAGCTGGTCTCCCAGAGCCCATAAAGCTCCTCACGTCTGAGGCCAGCGCCACCATCTGTCTGAGAGGAAGCTGTTTCAGGTCCTGGTCACACGTGCTCTGCTCTGCATGGCCCCAGCAACTGCTGTGGCCCAGATAATGAGAGGATTTGTCCTGAGTGATGCAGGGACAGATGCTTGGCTCTGGGCCCCACGTTCAGGTACTCTTTTGACTCTTTCATTAAGTCGTGGCTTTGTGGTTTCACTCTTATTTTCCTGTGTCTTTGGCTTCTCCTTGCTCAGCTACTTAACCTAAAGATTGTCTTCTGTGATGGCCGATTAAAGTAATAAGTGCCCTGATCAAATCCAATCATGAGACCCTGTGGGAAGTGTAGACTGAGCTGCCCAGTCAGTGTTTCTGAAACAGAAGGGGGGCTCGTGCAATCAACCTCATGGTGTCCAGGCACGACCTCATTGACGACCTTGCTGCCCAGTGCAGGGGGCTGCAGAGACCGGGCCTGCTGGTCTGTCCACGAGCACCCCCCAACCTGCTGTCCTTCGTCTCCCTCAGTGACTTCTTTGTAAACACCACGCAAGTGCATACAACTGCTCTGACTGTTGTGTCTTTCTTTTCTGTTTGGGTCCAGGGGCCATAAAACTTAAAAAAAAATTGTAAGTAACATACAACCATTGTAAACCAATGAAAAAATACAGATAACCAAAAAGACAAAGAGCTAACTCAGAATCCTGCCCCCTGGTGGAGATGTTGACATAAACACTCTGGCGCCTGCACAGGGTGGTGGCCACAGGTGACCTTCCTGTTCCTCCCAGTTCCCGTGATATCAGCAGTCCTTGTTATGTAGAGTGAGATTTAAAAGTCAAGGAAGTTTCCTCCTGAACCTGTTATGGCACCGGCTCCCCTGCATGCTGCTGTCCCCTCATGAGTTGCTATGGTGACTGCTTAGTTGTCCCAGTCTCAGCTGTGGCCACAATAGCACATTCCCTAGATAACCACCACCCTTGATGCCTTGTGGTGGAATCAGAGCAGGGACGCTGCCAAGCTAGGACTTGAGCCACATTTTTTGCTGTTTCAGATCCAACCTCTAAGCAGGCTCAGGTCAGAGAGGACACAGGTCCTGCCCTCTCGGGCTGCGATCAGCAGGGAAGGCAGACCCATAAACGTGTGTCAGCACAGCTCTGGGAGGGACCCTCTGCCTGGCCGCAGGCTCAGCTCTGCCAGCCAGGGACTTTCCTCTCCATGCCCCAGTTTCCCAAGTTGTGAACGAGCCTGATGGTGGTGCGGAGCTCATAAGGTGGTCGAGAGGATTAAATGGGATCCTGTGTAGTTTGGAGCATGGTCCTTGGTGTGCAGCAAGTGTTGAATGCAAGCGTGCGTGTGGGAAGCATGTGAGCAGTGCAGCGGTGGCCTGGCCGGGAGGACCCTGCCTTGTCAGGGAGGACCCTGCCTTGTCAGGGAAGGCTGCGCAAGAGGGTGTTGACCTGGGTATTGAGGGATGAGTAGGGATTTTCTGGTCTGAGCAGTTTGGAGGAGCGTGTGCAGAGGCACCTAACAACACGGCTGGTTTGGAACATAGTTGGCGTGACGGGGATGTGGGCGTGAGGGGGGGAAGGGCTGATCCTGGAGGAATTTTGGAGTGTAGCGTAGACAGGAGCCCTCAAGTGTTTGAACAAGCAAGTGAGAGCTCCTACTTGCATTTTAGAAAAGTCACTCTGGGCACTGAGCAAAGCTGGCTGCGAGGGGGGCAGCTCCAAAGGCAAGAGCCATTAAGGAGCATCTTTCTGTGCAGGACTGAGGGGGCCTGTCCTGTCCCTCACAGGACACAGAGAGGAACAGACAGGTATGGGACACATGCCAGAGGCAGAGCCGAGCCAGGGCAGGAGCAGACACAGAGAAGCGTTACGGGATTAGCACTGTTGGGACTTATTGGTGGTGGGAGGGTGGCGTTGACGGGTGCCCCATCTCCATCTTACGGATAAGGAAGCAGGTGCATTCCACGGCTTGCCCGAAGTCACACTGCTGAGCAGTAGGGAGGCTGGCTTCAGAGTCCAGAGCCCATGAATAGTGGACCGTGGGAAAGCTTGTCACGTCAACTATAATGATCTTGGTGTAAACAATAAAAGTAAATTACTTGTTCACAACCAGAGTACTGAGGTAGGGCCAGCTTCAGACAAGGCTGATCCAGTGGCACAGGAGTGTCACCAGGGATCTGGTCATCAGTGTCAGATTCATCCCGGGACTCAGCTCCCCTCATGGCCCCAAGATGTTGGCCACCAATTCTAGTGATGAGGAACGTTTTTGCCACTATAGGAAAAGAGTGTCCTTGTCCCAGTGTTCCCACCCAAAGTCCTAAGAGTTAGTGTGACTACCTGGAGTAGGTCACATGGCCATCCCGAGTCAGGGGCTGGAAAGGGCAGATGGGCTCAGC
Organism: Cynocephalus volans; assembly: GCF_027409185.1. Lineage (NCBI taxonomy): Eukaryota > Metazoa > Chordata > Mammalia > Dermoptera > Cynocephalidae > Cynocephalus > Cynocephalus volans. The sequence goes on from NC_084474.1 coordinate 93,509,658, forward strand.
CTAGACCATGGGCCCCACCGTGGACACCTGGGGCTGCAACGGGCTCAGACTAGACCATGGGCCCCACTGTGGACTCCTGGGGCTGCTGGGGAAGGCGACTCTGTCCAGATAGACCTGAGTCCTGATGCCATCCGCTGCCTGGTTTGGGTAACGTGCTGTTTCTTAAGGTAATGCAAAAGTTCCTGAAGTTCCCTGTATATGTGGCCGTAAGAAACCTCTCTTGTCTTCTTATGCACTAAGGACAGCAGAAACAAATTGACCCAGAAACGTTCAAAGACTTCTACAATTGCTGGAAGGAGACGGAAGCAGAGGCCCAGGAGGTCAGCCTGCCTTCGCTGGTGATGGAACATCTGGATAAAAACGAGTGCGTGTACAAGCTGTCGAGCTCCGTCAAGACTAATCGCGGTGTGGGCAAGATCGCCATGACCCAGAAGCGCCTGTTCCTCCTAACCGAGGGAAGAGCGGGTTACGTGGAGATTTCCACCTTCCGAAATATAGAGGTAAGAGGTGCACGGCCAGCCAGCTGTGGAGTCCACCTGTGTTTAGGAGGTAGCTCACTGGAGCAGACTGTGTGGACCTTGTCCCAGCTGGGCCATGTACTACCTGTGGATCCTCTGCAGGCCACTTACCTTCCCACTCCTCAGTTTGCTCATCTGTAAAATGGGCATAATAATGGTACCTTCCTGGTCGGACCGTTGTGAGGACTGAGTAGATTGTGTCAGATGCTCAGACCCGAGAGTGTTCGTCTGTGACTGACTTTCTAATACAACTGACTTGGTTTGGGAGGCGAGAAGTGAGAAGCAACACAGGGGGCCCTTCTGTGGGGGGAGCAGGGGAGGAAGTGAGTTCATCCGTCGGGTATTTATCGAGAGACCACCAGGTGCTGGTCACCATGGGCTGCTGTATCTTACGTTTTCTAATCACGTTAATAGCTGGCACATGTTTATTTTATGACAAACTTAACATCATATTTTACAGGCAGTCACTTTCCCCCATTCAGGGAATCTGTACTGTGATCCTGCTGCATCTTATGCCTTGTGTTTACTTTCCCACACCTAAAAGGGCTGCAGCATTCATGTGTTAGATGTGCGAATGCTTTGCGTAGTCAGCCACAGGACAGTCGCAAAACCAGGAGGGGCAGGACAGCCGCAGCTGTAGCCCCGGGCAGAGCCCAGGCCGATGGGTCCCAGCTCTCGCTGTTCCCTGTTAGTTTCTTCCCACACCTGCTTTGCCAGACTTCCTCCTAGAATTCCAGAGACACAGAAGCAGCTAAGACGTGAGACAAGACACCACCTTCCAACACTGTGGACGAGTCACTGCGTGGATCCGTGTCGATATGCTGCTGACAAGTCACGCTTACTGTCGCCAGGAATATTTGCGTGCCTTGAAGGCTGAGGTCCCTGCCCTCTGGATGCTGCCAGGAGTGCAGAGGCTTTTGGCCCAGCTGCTGCCGGGTTCCCGGGCTTGCGTTTCTTTTCCTCTCATTAGTCCCAGTGTCCCCTGAGTGTGTGGTTCTACCTGCCTTTTCTCTCTCTGCCTCTGCAGGAAGTCAGAAGCACTACGGTTGCTTTTCTGCTTCGGAGAATACCCACTTTAAAAATTAAAATGGTGTCCAAGAAAGAAGTCTTCGAAGCCAACCTTAAAACGGAGTGTGACCTTTGGCACCTGATGGTGAAGGAGATGTGGGCTGGGAAGAAGCTGGCCGATGAGCACAAGGTCTGAGACGTGCGGTCGCCTCTGCCTCTGCTGTGACTCTCTTAGGGCGCATCTGGGCACAGGCGGTCCTTGTGGCAGCGCTCTGCTGTTAGAGCTCAGGGCCTCTAGTAGCATAAGTTGAATTACCTGAGGTCTTCAGAGAAGGCACTGAGATGCTGTGGTTTGTGTGACCCAGCAGAAGGCCTGGTGGCATTTGGGAAAGCCGTGGTGGGGAAATTCAGGGGCTGCAAGGGGGTGGGTGGACGTGGGCGCTGCAGCCCTGTGCTTCCCTGTTCCCTCTCTACTGCCGCTGTCCTGTGACGTCCCAGTGAGTGGACTGACGGGGCTGGACAGTGCTGACCTTGTCCACTCGGGCAGGCCTGGGTTGGGTGTTTTGGATGCACCCTGCTCTGAGCACCTCTCTGCCTTTCAACTTCACAGGATTAGGAATTCGGCAGGGCATAGTATTGGGTTCCTTCGAAGGGTTAAGATTATCTCCTAGGGATTTTTGGACCTTAATTTACTTTGGGCCAGATTGATGGCTTTGATGACACCTAATTGTGATTTCCTAGTAATGACGGTACCATGGACTGAGGTAGCAGATGGAGGGTCTGTGAGGGGAGTATTGTCTAAATGTCAAGATAAGGGAGGATGAATCAATAAAAATGGGCAAAGACTTGAATGGGGCACTCACGCTAGGTTAGAAAGAGATGCGTAGCCCTGCTAATCATCAGAGAAACGCAGGTGATGTTGACTCCCACCACAGTGGCACACGTTAGGAGTATACTTTCCAGTGGCAGGTGAGCTGCCATGTATTATGGGAAGTTCCTGGTCAGTGGAGTGGGAAGGGACTAGTTCCTTTCTAAGATTCCAGTATTCTGTGATTTTTGCACTAACCATTTGATTTTGCACCCACTGGTTAATTTAGCATAAACCAGTGTAGTCAAACCAAAGCTTATGGGCCAGTGGACTATTTTTGTAAATAAAGTTTTATTGGGACATAGTCATGCCTGTTTGTTTACAAAACATCCATGGCTGCTTTCATGCTCCAATGGCAGACTTGAGTGGTCACAATAGAACTTGCACAGTTCATAAAATAAAACTTAAAAAAAAAAAAAAAGAAGAACTTGCACAGTTCACAAAGCCTGAAGTGTTTGCTATATAGCCCTGTATAGAAGTTTGCCAACCTCTGATGTAAACAATCAATACGTGTCTTAACTAAAAGAAAAAAAACCACACGACCAAAAATCCAAATTCCTCATTCATTTAAAGTCTTCATGTTGCTTTGAAAAAATGTACCTTGAGAAGTAGTGTTTTATGTAATGTGACAAGTCTTGCAGTGAAGTGATTGATGGTGGTTCTCGCGGTGTTGAAATACACCTGTCTCTGTCCTAGGATCCCCAGTACATCCAGCAAGCGCTGACCAACGTCTTGTTGATGGACGCTGTCGTGGGCACACTGCAGTCACCGGCTGCCATTTATGCTGCCTCCAAATTATCTTACTTTGATAAGATGAAGAATGAAAGTAAGCAAGCAGGGATTTCACATGGTGATGGTGTCTTGAGTACATGTCTTAAGTGATTTTATCTGGTTGACATTTATTTTATCACTTAGGACCCATCTCAAATTTCCCAATTCTTTTCTTTTATCCTTTTAATTGATTTTTGAAAGCCACACTGTTGTGCATCTTTCTTTTCTCACTTAACATGCAGCTCTTTGCTGATTGGGACGCGTTGAGGCACCTCGTAATTATAATGTCTGGGTGCATTCCATTTTACTCGGTCAGGTGTTTGTCATGATTCTTCGTTGCAAACGACAGAATTTCCTCTGGCTGGTTTAAGCGGAATAGAAATCTGTAGAAGGCTACTGAGTAGTTCACGGAATCTCTGGACTGGTTAGAGAGCTGGTCTCAGGCACTTGCAGTCAGGGTCAACCCACCGAGAAGCTGTGGGAACCTGGGCGTGGTTGGCCTTTTCACCACTGCGTGGAGAGGGGAGGCTCCGAATGCCAATATATATGTTTTTCTTGACTTGGTCAGTTTCTGCAGACGGCAGTTCTCCCATCTCCCTCCTGTAGATTTAGATCTGGCTCTCACATTCTGGAAACTATACAGAGGTGAGTGGTGGGCCCACATTTTTTTTTTTTTTTTGAAGATAATTTTCAAGCCTAGGAACAAAGGGCTGAGAATGACTCTGTGCATCATTTTAGCTATTTCTATTTTGTTCAAATTTTTAAATGATCTCCTGAAACCAATTGTTTTGTGACTTGCATAGAAATAGAGAATATATACAGGACTACTTGTTGCTGTTGACATTGCTACATGTCACAATTAACGTGTGTTAAATTAAACCAACAATATAAAATTTATAAAGCGCCGATTAACAAAGTAGGGATGTTATATAAGTAACGTCAAGTTTTGCTTGTATGAATTCTGGTGGATTTTTTTTGGTAACCGCTTTATTGAGATATAACTCGTGTACCGTATCCGATTAAAGTGTACAACTTAATGGGTTTTAGCATATTCACAGACCTGTGCAATCATCAGCACAGTGGATTTTAGAACATTTTCTTCATCCCAAGAGGAGACCCCATAACCTTTAGCAGATACCCCCGTTCCTTAAGAACCACCAATGTGCTTTCTGTCTCTGTGGATTTGCCTATTCTGGGCATTTCATAGAAATCGAATCCTGCAATGTGTGTCCTTTTGTGACTGGCTTCCTTCTTTTGGCCTAATGTTTTCAAGGTTCCGCCACATTGTAGTGTGAATCAGTACTTCTTTCCTTCTTATGGCTGAGTAATGTTCCGTTGATTGGATAGAGTGCGTTTTGCTTATCCATTCATCAGTTGTAGACGTTTGATAGACATTGTTTCTACTTTTTGGCTATTATGAATGGTGCTGCGATGAGCACTCATGTTCAAGTGTTTGGGTGGTCATTTGTTTTCATTTCTCTTGGGCATATAGCTAGCAGACAGATTTTTTAAAACACTGTCCCAGAATTAGGAAAAACAAACCTCAATTAGGTGTTCTTTAGCACATTTCGCTCATTTTGTGATGTCTCTTATGAACTGTGGGACCCCCGAGGCTTTCCACTTTCATGTGACCCTGGGGACCCAGCCAGAGTGCTCAGGTGCCTGTGTTGCCTCAAGACCTGCTGGAGCGACTCAAGGGAGCTTGTGACCAGCAGCCCTGGCACCAGCAGTGATTGTTCTGGATTTTCCTGAGTTAGGGACAGAGCCAAGCAAGCAGTGTGCTTCAGCTGTTTACTCCACGCCAGTCGCACACCCAGTCTTTGCCAGGAGTTTACAGAAAAGCCTTCCAGCTCCTCTGTGAACAGACACACCATGGTAGCTCCAGCAAAGGACAGCTCACTGTCATGTACTCTCCACCTTGTTCTGTATGGCAAAGGGGGAGTCATTCAAGCTCGTTCCCACAAAACGTGTGTGTTCCTGATCCCTCATTCACAAACCAAGAAATATTTTCCTGTGTGTGAAGCTAAATGGGGTGAAGACACTTGTATGTGGTCCTGAGCTTGACTTAATAGCTAATGGTCAATTCATGATGGAAGGTCCAAAACGTACAAAACTAAATAGTAACATGAGATTTCAAAATTCAGGGCAGCAGGAGAAGAGGCGCCGGCAGAGGAGCCGATTAGCATTGACTGCGTTCTGGTGAAATCAGCCAGACCCACGTGGGGGTCCTGGTCGGCCACCTGCTGGTTGTGTGATCTTCACTAGATCACTGCATGCCAGGCTTTTCATTGTTCTTTTCTTAAAATGAGGATATAATGTCATCAGTCTCACCAGATTGTTGTGAGACAATTAAATGAAGTCAGTGGCCCTTACGCTGCAGCGACTAAGTGGTTAACAGATAAATGAGACTATGGGGTGCCCTGCGGGACATCAGCGGGGAGAGCCCCAGCAGCACAGGGCAGTCCCTGGAGACTCTGGAGAGGGGGCAGTTCTAGGGCTTGTCCGCAAACATGGACTGGATTGTGTAGAAGAGAGGAGGGTGTAAGGTTATCCTCGAGGGCAGTGGTTTTTAACCAGGAGTGGTTTTGTGCCCCGTTCCTGGTGGGGAGGCCTTTGCTGATGCCTGGAGATATTTGTGGTTGTGCATGTTGGGGGGGTTGCTACTGGCATCTGGCCAGGGAAGCTGCTAAACGTCCTCCATGCACAGGATGCAGGGCGGCCCCATAACAGGGAGTTATCCAGCCCCAGATGTCCAGAGTTGTGAGCCTGTGCTCCTGGGGTAGATCTCGGGCCTTCACCTTGGGGATATTTCGTTACCAAGGAATGTTGTAAATCTTCACTTTGCTAGGCAGTGTGTAATGGCTGAGTGTGGATAGAGATCACACCCTAGGAGCAGTGTCCTCGTGTCGGTAAAGTAACACTCAGGTTTGCCTTGCAGTGCCCATGGCGGTCCCGAAGACGACATCGGAGACGCTGAAACACAAGATAAATCCTTCGGCCGGGGAGACGCTCCCACAAGCCATCGATGTCTTGCTATACACGCCAGGTAGAGAGACTTGTACTTGGTCATTACTGCTGTTTTTTAAAGCAATATGACAAGTTTCGATTTGGTTCAAGGTCAGCCCTGAAGTGAGAGAGGAGACAGCATCATGGCAAAAATGGGGACAGGGTGCTTTTCCACTTTTTGGGGGCGAAGTCCTAAGTGAGGAGTGTGAAGCTGTTGTGGCTGCTCTGTGGCCTTGGCCCCCGATGGCCCGAGCTGTGGGGCCGTAGGAGAGTGACGTGGGGTCGGTGCCTGCACCTGCACCCGCTCCCTCCGGCGTCCCTCCCCTGTGGCCATCGCCTCTGCCACGGTCGTGGCTTACAGAGCACTTCCACTCATGTGATTTCCCTTTAGGATGTTTGATCTGATCCCGGTGCCATTGTGATAAGGTGATTGCGCCTCAGATACTTGCTGTCACAGAAACTGGACAGACATGTGCCATTTACTGATGTCAGTGGGTGACAATGCAGTTCTTGTTTGGCGTGGCTGTGCATTCTGCCTTCCGTACACAGACATCCTAGTCCCCAAAAGCTGCATGAGGGCGATGGCAGGAGAGAGGAATCGGTGCTGCCAACGGCCCAAGAATGAACAAGGGCCCGGGCACATGGTGGGTTTCAAAGTGTCCAAGCACTTTTATTTAATTCCGACTTTACAGAATCGCAGCAGGGAAGGTTACACTGAGGGCCTGTAGTGTTGGAAAGCAAAGGAACTTAGCTGTAGGCCGGAAAGGACTTCAAGCGCAGTGCTCTGTCTGCGGCTCATCCGTGACTGAGGAATGGCAGCGCGTCCCTTCTGCGCGGCCACTGTCTCCGTCCCGTGGGTGTGTCAGGACTTTGCGGGGCCAGCGGAGTCACACGCGAGGGCTCTCAGTTCCGATGGGTGCGGAGGCTCTGGGGAAAAGCAATTGTCTGGTGAGAGTTTGTATCTCTTTGCTGCATGTCAGGGAAACCCAGTGAAGCAGTGATCACACACGAAAGAGAGTAGGACAGTCAGATGGCGTCCTCCCTGCGCTCACTCGATTCATCTAATCGAGGCTCTAGGTTGACGTCACTACACTGTAACCTCACAGACCAAGACAGTTTTGTCATGGCACCTGAGTAAATGAGTATTTTTAGATCCAAGTTAGTTTCCCTTAAATTAAAACTGGGCTTCCTGTCGTGGTGAGCCAGGTAGGTCCCTTGTCCCTAGAAGGGCTGGACGCAGCAGGAAAAACCACGAGGAGCCGTGAAGCTGCGCTTCCCCGGGGCGTGGTGGCAGTTCTGGAAGAGGCGGCTGCGACGCTGACAGCTGAGCAGAGCCTTGCTAGCCTCTGGGGCAGGACGGACAGAAGCTGGAGTCAGGACCCGTCAAGGAGCGGGAGTCCTGGGGAACCCGGCAGCTGGGGGTTGGGACTCACAAGGGCTACCTAGGAGTTTGGAGAACTGCCCCTGGGTGCAGAAGCCCCTTCGCATGGGCTCGGGCTCTGATGGGGAGAGAGCGCGGCTCCTCCACGGTGCTGACAGCCCGACGGACCAAGTGCCACCCCAGGAGCGGCAGTGCGTGCTCCTGAGTTATGGCAGAGGGCACCGCGGGACAGGGGCGGGCAGAGGACGGCCCTCACCATCAAGGGCATGCGACCTTTTTATCTATGTGGGAAGAATGAAACCTGAGCCCTCCTCAGACTGTCCCCACTGTGCGGTTCCAAGAGGATTGACATGTCACGGGAAGGGAAAGCAGACCCAAGTGACCGGTGCCCACGAGCTTGTGGAAGACTAGAGAAGCGCAGCACGAGGAAGCACCGCCGGAGGCCAGCAAGTCTGAATTAAAATCAAAGGTCTTAAAAAGACTTTGAGAGGGTGGAAGTGCACGGCACGGACAGGGAAAGGCTCCCCACGCCCCAGGAGGATCAGTTAGGGGTTCGTGTCAAGAGTAGCGTAAAGAGCAGCTGCAAATCAGGGAGAATAAGACAACTCACTCCAAAAATTGTCAAGAGACATAGACACTTCACGAAAGAGGGATCCAAATGACAAAGGAAAGCCATCCGCCTCGTTAGCAATTAAAGAGATGCAAATAAGGTCACAATTGAGAACCCACCTTTAAAGTGGCCAAAAGGGAAAAGATTGACACCCCTGAGCTCCGGGGGGCAGGACAGTCTGTCCCGCTCACTTGGTACCTCCGGCAGCCCGCCTGGCACCCTGTGCTCGGTAGGCACCCAGCCAACCCCTGAGTGGCGGCAGGAATCACCTGCTGCTACACCCTCAGCTTTTCCTTCAAGCGCTTTTGGGTTGCTTTCCTTTCAGGGCATCTTGACCCCGCAGAAAAAATTGAAGATGCTCACCCAAAATTATGGTGCGGCCTGAACGAAGGCAAAGTGATCGTGTTCGACGCGTCCTCTTGGACGATCCACCAGCACTGCTTCAGAGTGGGCACCTCCAAACTGGTGAGTCACCCAGGCGCCGCTAAGTTCAGACAGTTTTCATTTAGCTCCCAGGTTCGCTTGAGATTCTTGAAAAATGAGCATGTCCACCTGTGTTCAACGGTAGGTCACGTCCCCAGCGTCACTCGCTGTCTGTAAACAGGAGGTCTTTAACTTTTACCTTGAGATTCTAAGTTAAACGCAAGCTTGTTCCATCCTTTTACTTGCGTGTCCTCGTTTAAGGGAGAAGATAAAGGCTTTGACCCCCAGTCTAAAGACAGACTCGAGTCAGACTTGAGTCCTCTCATCCGTCACTGCTGACGGAGGCCTCGCTGCACCCGTGAGAGCCGCTTCTTACGTTTCATGCTGCAGCGATCTACTCACATGCACCAGGGCCTTCAAATGCATGCGAAGTTTCCCAGGAATTCTGCTGTTTCCCGGGGAGGCGGCAGGCAGCGGGTCTCTTTTGGACTCCAGCCGCCCCGCGGATCAGGCCCCCGCAGCACTCACAGCATCCACGCCGCGCCATTATGCCTTTAAGTAAAACCAAGCTTGAATTTTTTCCGACAATTGTATGAGAAGTAAACTGCTGATACGTTTTTAGTGATATGTCCAGTGCTGCATTTCATAAATGACACAGTAGCCCGAGTGTGCGATCTGGGATTCCCCCGTCCTGCCTCTCCCTGCCTTTAGACCGTCAGTCCTTAGGACTGTCCCCCTTTGCCAGTCTCTTGGGTGTGAGGTGCACCTCGCTGCTGCCCATTTGCATTTCTGGGTCAGGCGTGTGGGCCGGGGGGCTTCCTCTCCTGTGCATTGTACACGCTCTGTGCATTGTACACGCTCTGTGCATTGTACACGCGCTGTGCATGTTTTTGTTGTCCTCTCTCTTCTTGCAGATCTGCAGGTGTTTTTTTCTTATATATATTTGTTGTTCATCTCACCCATTATAAATACCCTTTCCAAACAAATTCACCAAAACTTCCATTTATAGTTGATGCATTTTGGGTTTTTATTTTAAAAAATCTGTTTCTGCTCTAAAACTGTAAAGATATACTTCTCTGTTTTCATCTAATTGCCCAGAAATTTTTTTTTTTTTTTTTTTTTTTGTCTTTTTCGTGACCGGTACTTAGCCAGTGAGTGCACCGGCCATTCCCATATAGGATCTGAACCTGCGGCAGGAGCGTCGCTGCGCTCCCAGCGCCGCACTCTCCCGAGTGCGTCACGGGCTCGGCCCTGCCCAGAGATTTTGCTGTCATTTCTTTTCCTTTCAAAAGGCTCTCCCTGGAGTTTATTTTTGTGTATGGCGTGAGGTAGGGCTCTAATTCCATCTTTTCCCCCCAAATGGAAAACCTGCTGTCCCAACATCCATTATGGTGACTCCCCCCTTCCCTGGTGGTGTCAATGTGTCCTCCTCACGGGCCAGCTTTCCACCTGTGTGTAGCACACACCACTGCTCTATTTTTATTCTTTCTCCACTTTTTCCCATGACTAAACTGGTTTGGGGGTTTGGTGTGGTTTGGCTTTGAGTTTCTCACCCCACGGTGACGTTAGGCACGTGATCGACTGCCAGTGGCCAGGCAGTGAACAGCAAGCCTCTCTCTCCCGATGGTGAGGGCATCTGAAGACGGGCCTCTTGTTCGAAGGGTCAGCCCCTGGTGGCAGCTGCCGGCAGCTGTAGTTGTGTTTCCTTTCGTCTGCTTTCAAGTGGGGAGAGCCCACCCCAGCACCTGGCTTCCAGCTGCGGCCCTGTCCTGCCCTGTGTGGATGTGCTCTGCCACCAGCCCCGCTTGGCGGTCCCCGTGGGCAGCTGCGCAGTCGCTTCCATGCCTGCCGCCCTTGTCCTGGATCTCAGTGTGGCTTCTGTTTTGCCTGCTGTGTGTTTACCTTTCCCTGCTTGGGTGAGGAGCAGAGGGGAAAATTCCAGGTGCGGGTTTACGGCTCTGTCTCTGCTGGAGTCTGTCCTGAAGTTCTTGAGTTCTTTACTGAAAGATAAGCCCTTGTCACCCTCTTCTTTTCTTCTCTTTCATTCTTCTGTCCTTTCTTTAGCTTAGAGAAGATTTAACTGGCTACACTTCATCACTACTGTTTAACTACTCTGTATTTTTGATGAAACTATGCTCTCCAAATGTCCTGTGACCTGATGTCCCCCCAGCCCCCACCTTTTGACTCAGTGACTCCAGGGCATTTTTTACTATATCACCCACATTTAAATTGTACTTTATACTTTTCAAAATATTTCCACATCTACACATTTATGCCTGGTGGGCTCCATTCTGTTGGAGACACTCTGAGGACGTAAAAGAAGCTACTGTCCCAAGGACTTTGCTAGGGAAATCCTTATGCCACACTTCTTTAACATGATACACCTATTTTTTTATGTGTTTAATGTGAAAAGAATGATCTAGTGAAGTTTATATACCAAAGTATTAAGCGCTGCTTAGAATCAGTTTTAATGGCTGTGTCCCACCATCTGAAAATAATGTGACAGTACGTGACACAGTACATGTTTTCAAAACTTGTGTAAAACAGTAATATTGTGAATTCAAATACAGATTGCTGAGAGGGTGGACATCACTCTTAAATGCCTGCATGACAAACGTTTCATGTTATCAGGGTGATAAGAAATCATTTTCCCCAATTGAAATAATGAGTCTCAGATGACAAAGTAACAGGATCCATGACAGAGTAAGTCAAAATATTTACAAAGTCTAGGAATGCTTTAGACCAAAAACAAAAGCAAGAAGGAGAAATTAAGGGAGTCATTATTATTCTGAATTAATTTTTTTATGTTGGTTTTTAGTTACACACATTTCAAAGGCTTTTAAATGATAGAATAATTTTTTAACTCTTAGTTAAAATAAAACCAAAAGGCTACATTTTGTAACAGTCTCAACTGCCCTCCAATTAGGCCAGGTAACATTTAAAGCAACAAGTTATTCCAATTATCTGAAAGTAACTTCCTGCTAGTTTCACAGAGATATTTTTTATCATTTGACAGGGAAAAAACATGGACAGTATCTCAAGAAAATGCTGCTGCTTCTGAAATTTGAAGTTCAAAGTAGTTTATCTAAGCATCTTTGGCCACTGAAGACAGAGATTTTCCTAAAATTATACCAATCTTCAGGTGGATGCCTAAAAGGAAAGAACTCTTTTAAATGAATAATTCTGAAATTAGAAAACTGGCATTTTTTTGCTCTAAATCATGGAATATTTATTGCTAAAATTAAGATGATCAATTTTGTAAGAGCTTTTTTCTGATTTAAAGATAAGTGACAGGGCTGGCCCATGAGCTCAGTTGGTTAGAGCACGGTGTTAAAACACCAAGGTCAAGGGTCCGGATTCCTGTACCAGGCAGCCACCAAAAAAAAAAAATAAATAATAATAATAATAATTAGCCACAATTGGTACTGATTATATCTAAGATCTAATATTGTATCCAGTCCTCAGCACCCCTCCAACACAATGATGAAACATTTACCCTTTGAAATCTATTTGCGTTTGAAAATACAAGGTTTTTGTTCAGTTGTAAAATGTTGCACATGTCAGGGATGAAGACGGAAAAGGCCACCGTAAGGCAGAAGCAGAGCGTCCAGCTGAGCATCTTTGCCCCACTCCAGCTCAGGGAGTTTAAGGGCAGGCAGGTGTAAAGAGCACTCAGTGGTACAGTTGATTTGATGGACATGTGCAGGCAAACGCAGCTGTGTTTCACATGTCTGTGTGGCTTTCATAATTCTTCAGCATTTAAGTCCTTAATTTCTGATTTCAAAAATCCTAAAAATAATCACTGGCTGTTGACTTTGCTAAGCCGGAACACTTGAGGTCACTTTCTGTACCCACAGAAAGCACTGGTGGTTTTGATTGTTGTTAATATAGAGTCGAGCCTCATTATTTGCAGATTTTGTATTTGCAAATTCAGCTACCTGCTAAAATGTATTTGTAACCGTCAAAATAAGTATGCTTGGTGTTTTCTTGCTTATCTGCAGACGTGCATGTGCACAGAGCGGGGATAAATTTGAGTCTTGCAGTGTGCTTGTCCCCAGCTGAGGGTTGACAAGTGACAGACACTCTGCCTGCTCATTTCGGCTCATACTGTAGATAAGCGTCCTTCCTGCAGCCTACTTAGTGCCATATTTTTTCACATTTTTATGCTTGTTTTGGTGACTTTGCTGTTTAAAATGGCCCCCAATATGGTGCTGAAGTGTTGGCTGGTGTTCCTAAACACGGGCAGGCTGTGATGTGCCTCATGAGGAAAATACGAGGGCACTTCATGGAAAAATGTCATTAAAAGATAATATAAATCTTTCCACAAACTTTTTGAAGTTCCCTTGTACATCTGTTAGATGAGCTTGCTTAGGCATAAGTAACGGTGCTGTTGGCAGTGAGTTCACTGTTAATTACTATGTGAGGGTACTTTAGCCTCGTATATGTTAAATAAGGTGTCTTCAAACAGAGACACACACAGAACAAAATTATGTGTCGATTGGGTGATGAAAATGTCGTGACCAGTGGCTCACTGGATCCTAACCTGTATGTCCTCCAGGACCAGCAGTTTGGTATTCTCTAATTCCATGTTTGCAGCCAGTCTGTTAGGTAACTACCCCAAGTGACAGAGTCACTCCTGTGACTCATATCCCTGCCTGACCTCCTCCCGTTAGAACTGCATGGTGATGGCGGAGCAGAACCAGGTGTGGATCGGCTCGGAAGACTCAATCATCTACATCATCAATATCCACAGCATGTCCTGCAACAAGCAGCTCACGGATCACCGCGCCAGTGTCACCGATTTGATTGTGCAGAGCGGCAAGAAGGTGCCCAGGTATGGGGGGCTTTGCTGGGGAGAAGGGTGTTGGGGGCTTCCAGAGGGTGACTTCCCGAAGGCTGTGCCTGCAGGGCTGGCAGGGCGTGTGGAGCCAGGCGGGTCTGGAAGGAGGGCACCAACGCGTGGTCTGTTCTGATCGTGGATCCAGAGAAACAGTTTTCTGCTGAGACCAACCTGGGTCGAGCATGGTGACAAACGGTGCTGGCCCCAGCCTTCCTGCTGAGGTCATCACAGGGAGTCGTGGCCTGTGGCACACGAGAAAGGGCACCCCCTCTAAGAGGAGCGTCAACTATGACGTCTCCTCATTTTCCCCCTGACGTCAGAAATCTGACTTCATGTGTGAGATCTCCTGAGTCCTCAGTTTAGCTCCATTTAAAAAATATTATACCCCACCCCCCAAAAAAGTCACCTGCAGGCCAGCAGTCTACAGTCTCTGACCAGGACTGGGACACTTCCTCCTAGACAGTGTGTCCAGGCCAGCTTGAGAAAGCTGTGTGGCAGCTGTGTTTCTTCAGACGTTTCCTGAAGGTGCTGGTCTTCTGTCCCAAGGACCCTCATGTTTAGACCCAGCCAGTGTGTCTTTCCCTGTGAAAGCCCCAAGCTGGGCTCGCCAGCTCAGCCCTGCCGTCCCTGCCCAGAACTTCAGGACAGGCGGCTCCAGACTCTACCGGAGGCGAGAGGAACTCCCAGCAGACGGGCCGTGCTCGTCCGTGTCCCTCCTCCAGCCCCATCCTACCCGGGACCAATCTTTCTGGAAGATGGGATTTGAACCACAAAACCCTAAGAATATCCTGGGCCCATGGGGAGCCTCCAGAGAGGGAGCCAGGTTGTAGCCTGCAGGCCAGGGCTGGTCCCGTACGTGCCTGTGCTTGGTCGCTTCTCTGGCCCCATCCAAACTCCCCACAGAGAAACCTCCATTTCCTGCCTGGCCTGTCGCTTCACTTGACCATTTACCATTTTCTAACAAATTGTGTATTTTATTTCTGCATTAGTTTCCTAGGGCTACTCTAACAGAGCACCACAAACTAAATGGCTTAGAACAAATTTACACAGCTCTGGAGGCCAGAGGTCCAAAATCAAGGTGTCACGGGGCCGCACACCCTCTGAACCTGTAGCGGGGACGTTCCTGCTGCTTCCAGCTTCTGGAGGCTCCTGGTGACCCTTGGCATTGGCTTATAGAAGCATCGTTCCAGCCCCCTGCCTCTCACGGCGTTCTCCCTCTGCACATCTGTCTCTGTGTCCACATTTACCCTGTTTCTAAGGACAACAGTCACAGTGGATTAGGGCTCACCCCAGTGACCTCATCGTAACTTGGATACCTCTGTAAAGACCCTATGTCCAAATCAGGTCACATTCTGAGGTACTGGGAGCTAGGACACCAACATAACTTTTTCAGGGATACAGATTAACCCATAACACTTAACTAACCTGCTTCATTGTCTTTACCTGCATTAAGCATGTTGGGGCCCGAGGGTGGGTGCCGGTGCCTGTTCTGCTCTCCGCTGCATGTCCCATGGTTAGAACAAGGCCTGACACACAGCAGGTGCCTGGGGGTGAGGACGAGGTGGGTCTGCACTTCCTGCTGTGGAGGAGGCGTGTGAGGCATGTCCAAGGTCTTTGTACGGGCAGCCCCAGCCCTGGACGTGGGTGGCCGCTGCTCTCCACCCGCTTTCACCCTAACTTAGTTCCAGGGGCCCCCTGTGTCCTCGCCAGCCCTGTTCGGGTGGGATATATGGTGCTAACCTGAAAGCGGAACCAGCTCAGAAGGGGAGGGATTACATGTGGTGCTGGCTGGAATCCACCCGCTGCCCCCAGCAGCCACCATTCACCCGTGGCTGGTACTGATTATGAACTTGAACGCCAGAGAGCGTGTGTGTGTGACCTGGGCGTGCCTTTGATGGGGTTAGATTGCAGTTGTGGTCACGCTGTGCTTCTCTTCACCAGCACCTCGTCGGGTCGGGTCTGCTGCAGGGCGGGGTGGGAAGTGCCGCACATCCCGAGAACCCGCCTTCTCGCGGATCGGTTACGTCTGAACCCAGCCTTGTTCTTACCACACTCAGTGTGTTGCACGTGATCCACGACGTGGATACGGTATCTGGGCTAACTTTGCTCTTCCCTGGGTTAGAACGTGCACGGCGCTCGCTGACTGTGCGCGTGTGTGTTTTGACACCTCCAGCGAGGTGTACTCGTGCAGCGTGGACGGGACGGTCCTGGCGTGGAACGTGAGCACGTTGCGGGTGACCAGCCGCTTCCAGCTGCCGTGCGGTGGCCTCACCTCCATCAGGCTGCACAGCGGTCGCCTGTGGTGCTGTAAGTCCTCGGCTCTCCATCCCCCAAAACGGGTACCCTAACTCCCTGCCCTGGGAAAAGGACGCTGAGTGAGTGCGAAAGCCTGTTTTCTTGTGCCTTACCCAAGGCCAGTTGTTATTTTAAACTCTGGTTCCTTTTCTGCGCTCCCCAGCCACCTACCTGCACCTGAGTGTGCCGCCTCCAGGGCTCCCCGCCTCCCTTCAGCCCTCTTCTCTGTGGCTGGCGGGGCACCTGCCACCCCTCCACGTGCCGGCCACTCGCCCGCCCCTCACCGCCACACTTGCCACGCCCTGCTGTGGGGGCGGGCCCAGCCTGGGAGCCCCCAAGGCCTGGCTGCTCCTCCTGGGAGCCCTCTGCAGCCCCATCATCTGTGTGCCTCGCATGTCTCTCTATCCAGGGCAGGCTTGGTGAGGCCACGCTATGGGTCACCTATGCCACCCCCAGCACACCTGGGGCCCGGCAGGGTGTGACAGGAGGTGCAGGCGCTTTGCCTGGGGTGTACATTCTGCATTTCTGAACATCCCAGAGCACGATGGTTACCTGCGCTTCGATGTTTTCCCTGGTGTGCTCCAAATAACACGCATGATGTTGTGCATACAACTTTAAATTGAAGCGTATTTTACATATGGTAAAATGCATCAAACAAGTGTGCAATCTGTTGTGTTCTGACAAACATATACACTCCATAACCAGCAAGCAAATCAAGATACACAGCATTTCTGTCACGGCTCAAAGTTCCTCTGTGCCCCTTTCCAGGCAATGCCCCCCCCCCCAAAGGGATACAGTTGTTCTCAGCTCTGTCACTGTGAACTTGTTTTTTCCGGAACTTTCTATCAGCGGACTCTACAGCATGTGACTTTATTTGGTCTGCATGCTTTTAGGATTCAGCCATGATGTTCTGAGTATCAGCAGCTCATTCGTTTTCACTGCTGGGCAGCGTCGCACTGCACGCATGCGGTGCGGTTCCGTGATCTCCTCCCCTGTGGGTGGCCTTTGGGTTGACCCTGTTTAACTGTCTGAAGAGCTGCCAGCCTGTTTCCAAAGTAGCTGCACCACGTCACATACCCACCAGCAGTATGAGGGTTCCAGTTCCTCCAGGTCCTCATTAAAACTTGTTATCTGGTTTGGGTTTTTTTTGTTTGTTTGTTTTTAATTGTCACCATCCTGGGGGAGTGAGGTGACATTGTGTAGCTTTAATTTGCGTTTCCCTCATGGCCAACGGTGTTAAGCATCCATCCTCGCGCACCTAGTCACTATTCCTGCAACTTCTTTGGAAAAATGTCTTTACGTCTTGAGTTTGCTCAGCCTGTTCCTCACTCTGGCTCTTTTTTGCTCGGCAGGTACAGGTGACAGTATCATGATTGTGACAACGAACGGCTTTCCTCGTCAAGAACTGAAGATCGACGAGAACTTGAAAGAGACGAGCACCTCCTTCCTCTGTTTCCAGATCCTTCCCGAGGTATTCCAGCAGCGGGCATGTGTGCCCGACATGCACGCAGTCACACGGGCGGCCACAGCCGCGTCCCTCATGGTGGTTTCTGTTTCAGCAGGAGCAGCTCTGGGCAGCTTGTGCAGGATACAGCGAGGTTTACATCTGGAGCCTGAAGGACCTGTCCCAGCGCCCCGAGAGGATCCCCCTGCAGGGCTGCTCCGAGGTCAGCTGCATGATCAGGGTGAAGCAGCAGGTAGGGCACAGGCCCACACTGTCCCCAAGAGCACCCCACCCCCGCCTTGTCCTCAGGGCTCCCCACAGTGCCAGCCCACCCCGCTGCCATGGCCTTCTGACCTCCCTGCTCGGTTTCCTTCTCTCCTTAGTGGGAATAAGCAGAAAATGGTGCCTGCTGGCCCCCCAGGCTGTCACGTGCTCACGTTTCATGCTGTGACTAAAGTTCTTGCAAACTGGATAATTCCCAGGGCTGCCCCCAGTAATTAACATATCCATCACCTGTACCTTTTTCTTTGCTAGTGAGAACACTTGAGATCTACTCTCCCAGCACATTCAAGTACACAGTGTGGTATTGCTAACTATAGTCACACTGTCCAGTAGGTGTTAAGGCCTGAGAATATCTCTGGGCCTGCCAGGTGGCCCTGGCCTCTTGAACAGCAGGGGTCCTGTCCAGGAAGGACATGAATTTTGGGGTACACTAGTCAACCCAGGAGACTGGGCAAAGCCCCTGTGGGGGGGGGTCTCCTTTCCTGGGCTGACGCCCCCTCTGTTTCTCCCTGGCAGATCTGGGTGGGCGGCAGAGGGCTATCGCAGGGAAAACCCAAAGGCAAGATCTACGTGATTGATGCTGAGCGGAAGACAGTGGAAAAGGAACTGGTGGCGCACGCCGACACTGTGAGGGCTCTGTGCTCAGCCGAAGACAGATATGTGCTGAGCGGGTCGGGCAGGGAGGAGGGAAAGATCGCCATCTGGAAAGTGGAGTAAATGTGGGTAAACATGCCCAGCAGAGATGCGCTCTGCAGGCGAGGACCGTGTGCCTCTTGCCTGCTTTCTGGAGCTTTCCCAGGAGCAGAAGCTCTGAGAAGGGGTAGGGGAGCCATGCTGGGTGGGGCCAGGAGCCAGTCTGGGCCCCACTGGAGTGTGTCCACTGCGCAGCCAGTGACTGGACCAACGACTGTGCCCTTTGTCTCCTGGACTTTCCTGCTCCCTGATTAGCTGCACTGAGAACGTTTCATGCCGGGTGCATCTCATTTGGGATAACCTGTGCTGAGAGGTTACCTTGGGTATTGTTTAGAAAGGTCCAGAATCCACAACCAAGGGCCAGCATTAGGGCCAGCAGTTTAGCCAAATCACACGTGATCTGTGTCCCTGTGTCTCTGATTTTGCCTTTCCTTTATGTCATTCATTCATTCAACAAACACTTATGAATCTCCTGTGGGCAGGGCACATGAGGAGGCGCTGAGGAGCCCACAGCCTCCCACTGGCTTCTCGTTTCCAGTGAGACAAGGAGGATGGGTGTTTTAAAATAACCACTTCATGGTCAAAAATGTCTGCACCTGCCCAGGCTGTTCCCCATCAGAGCAGGTGACCAAGTCCTACCTGGGGGAGGGGACAACACTGTATCAGGTTTGTCTGGTCAGAGTTTGGGACAGCTGAGGCAAGCTCCGTCTTTTTTCTCTTTCTTTTCAATGAATGCAAAATTGTTATAATGAAGAAACCTAGAGAGACTTTTTTTTTTAAACCAAAGATCACAGACAAAAAGTTCCATCTAAAAGAGCGTGTGTGGGGCTGCCGATTAGCTCAGTTAGAGCACGGCCTTACAACCCCAGGGTGAAAGGTCAGGCTCCCTGTACTGGCCAGCTGCAAAAGAAAAAAAAAGTCTGCATAATCTGGCCTTCCAGTCGAGTTGCCTTACCAGATATTGGCATATATTTCAGTGCCATTGCATCTTGTGTGCACACTGTATACATAGATGTAGATGATGTTTTACTATTTAACTGAAAAAGATCTTAGCTGTAAATAACTAAATATTTGAAAAAAAAGAACCTTTGCACATTTTTATTATGATATTGAGATGTCATTCCTTAAATGTTCTGCAGGGAAGGTTCTGGGTGGGTGTTGGACATGGTGAGAGCATTAGCTGTCAGCACATGAGGAGGGCCTGTGGCCTGTCCCCGGTGGACCTACCCGTGAGCTTGGCTGTGGAGCCACACCGGCCTGTCTGTCCTGGGTTCTCAGGACTCATCTGGACACCGTGCAGAGCTCGCTCAGGCTGAGGGGTCTCGGAGGGTGTCTGTCAGGCTCCTGGAACAGGGCCAAGCCTTGGAAGTGCTTGCAGTGCCTTTAGATGAGAACTTGGGCCCAGGTCTCTGGCTGGGTCTACGTTTTGGAAGATCCACATGGCTGACCACCATTTTCCCCCAAGGTTTGACTTTTTATAGCCACCAGCTTCTTGCGGCACTCTAGGAACGTGGTGCAGAGAACAAGGTGGCCTCACCCCCCGCAGTCAGTGCTGGCAGAGAGGGTGTGTCTCCCTGACTTCCAGAAGGAAGCCTGGTCTGGCAGCAAAGGGTTGAAGGTTGAATTTTGCTTTTGTAAACACATGAAAACTTATAATAAAACTCTATCAGAAAATACTTTTACAAATTATTTATCACCAATCCACCTGTAACCAGGTATTTTCATCTTGTGAATAATAAATTGTTTTGCTTAATAAATGCTGATGTCCAGTTTCCTTTCTTTATCCGCCAGTAACTGGTGGAAAATGTGTTGAAAGTAATGCAGGACCACCCTGAATTTATTCTTAATTCATTTGAAATGCCAATCAAGTTATTTAATGCAGATTTTTCATTATTTTATTTGTGGTAAGAATTTCCAAGATCTTATTTGACAATGATTGCATTTGAAACAACTGGTCTAGAAAAACCAGAAGCTTTTAGGATATGATAATTTATAAAAAAGAGAAAAAAAAAGAGGTGAACTGTGGAGTTATGGGGCAGTAAATGGGCTGGAGCAAGTGCACAGTTTTGCATTTATGTAAATAGAGTCTTTGCCAGTGGGGCTTATTGAAAAGAAAAGGACACTTGGATGCCTTTGTTTTTCCTCTGTGCTTTGCAGAGGTTTCGTTATGAATGATTTGTCACGGAAAGGACCAGCATGAGCTGGAATTCATTCAGCAGACTGCGCTGCCTTCCCTGCGTCAGCTTTAGAAACCTGAATTAAATCGGTACAAAAAGTGTTTATCTTGAACCAGAAACTGATGTATTTTTATATAATTTCAGCTCTCCAGCCATATTTCAGACAATTGAAAAGAAAGCTTGCTTTTGGGGGCAGCACTGCTCTACACGCCGATCAAAAGCTTACCCCAGTTCCCCATTATTGGTCGGAAGGAATAAAGATGATCCTTTGTAACATTTTTATGATTTGTTTTTGGAAGATCTGCATGTGTCGGCTAGTCTCAAATGACAGCCCTTGGAATTGTGATTGTAACATCTGAATTAAAAGTGCATGACTTGTGTCCACTTCCAGAGGATTCCTTGGGGAGGTGAAAGAGCTCTTTCTGCAAGTGGTTGGGGAGAACATGGTTGGAGGACCAGGCAGCATTGCCATGGTGTCTTTGCTGTATGCGGCTGTTGGCCTTTCTTGCGGCAAGGCCATGCCATCCCCAGAGGGAGTCAGAGGCTTTTGCACACACAGCTGCTACCTAGGCTGCTTCTGCTGAGCTGCAGCGTGACCCTAGGCATGCACAGGACTGGGGAAGCTTTGGATTCCTATGCCTTGGAACAGAAAGGCAGCTTGGGGCCCTGAATCATGCAGGTGGGTTCAGGCCTTGTGGGGGATCTGGCTACATGACCTGAACCCCATGTAAAACGGGGATGGTTCCTTCTTGCAGGAATGATGTGGAGACTGAGAGGGGCACATTGAATACCCAGTCCATTGGTAGGCACCCAGGAATGGCTCGAAGGATCTTCCATCCCAGGCTGCTTGCTGGGCTCTTGTGAAAATATTAAGGAAGAACAAATAAAATGTGGTAGCTATTGTAGTGGGTTGAACGGTGGCCCTCAAAATGATATGTCCATGTCCTAGCCCCTGGAACCTGTGAATATGTCCTTGTTTGGAAAAAGGATCTTTGTAGATGTAATTAAGGATCTTGAGATGAGATCATCTTGAATTTACGGGGGCACCTAAATCCAATGACAAATGCCCTAAGGAAGAAAGTAGAAGATGCAGAGACAGGCACAGGGGAGAAGACCACGTGAAGACAAGGCAGAGACTGCAGTGCTGCGGCCACAAGCTAAGGAACTTCTGGAGCCATGAGGAGCTGGAAGAGGCAACAGGGGACCCTCCCAAAGAGCTTTCAGAGAGGTGTGGCCCTGCCAGCACCTTGATTTCAGACTTCCAGCCTCCAGAACTGTGAGAATAAACTTCTAGCCCCCAGCTTATGGTCATGTGTTACAGCAGCCACAAGAAACACACAGCTCCCAGTTACGCGTGCTTGCTCCGATAATGCACTATTGTGCATAATCCTCAGAACACCCATGATACTGGGAGTATTATCCCCATTTTACACGTGAGGACACACACTCCAGCTCCAGTACTAAGAGCAAAGTGGAAGGTTCTAGGGCATAAACGCTCTTTATTTCCAAGTCAGGTGGTAGTTTTCCCCAGGAGGACCTCAAGAGTTGGCCATATTCTGACATGAAGCTTTTCTGTCTGCTAATGTTGTAGCTTTTCACAAGGTGTTGGAAGTGGGAGGCTGAGGCTGACAGTCCTGAAATGTGCTATAGCCCCAGCCCCATTCAGGGAGAACCCTGGGGTGGGGAGGGGTGAACTCGCCTTACTTTGATGGTGGAGAAGAGTGACTCTCACCTGACTCTCACCAGCTCTGCATCTTTTCCTGAGGGGCAGGGGCTATGAGCCCCTGCTGCAGCTCTGCTGGGTTTAGTTGTGGTTGGCTGGAGGCTCGGGGGCTGAGGCTGTGTGCAGAGATTGAGGGGGAGCTCAGGTAAGATAAAGTAGGGCGACGGCACAGTCAGTTGATCATGAGCAAAACTGACATTTCCACATGGATGACTATAAGATTAAATGCTTTTTTAAAAAGATTTACCAGAAAGAAGGCAGGAAAGGATTGACAGAGGGACAAAAACAGACGGGATGAATAGAAAACAAGTAGGAGACAGACTTAAACCTAGCCATATTGATAATTGTATTAAGTGTAAGTGAACTCAAACACTCTACTTGAAAGAAAGAGATTGTCAAACTGTACAAAAAATGAGACTTGATGTATACTGTTGACAAGAGATGGACTTTAAATATAAAAACACACATGAAATAAGAGTAAAAGGATAAAAAAAAAAGTATATCATGTAAACAGTCAGCCTAAAAAAGCTGGTATGGCTATTTAATGTCAGCCAAAACATACTTCAAGGTATATTACAAGAAACAAACAGGGATATGCGTAATGATAAGAAAGGTTAATTCATTGTTTTAGTCCTTTTTGTGTTGCTATAACAGAAATACCTGGGACTGGGTAATTTATAAGGAAAGAGGTCTATTTGGCTTACGATTCTGGAAGCTGCATCTGGCACGGGCCTCAGGCTGCTTCTACTCATGGCGGAAAGTGGCAGCAGCCGGTGGGTACAAGCAGATCACATGGTGAGAGGAAGCCAGAGCAAGAGGGAGAGAGAGGAGGTGCCAGAGTCTTTTTAAGCAACGAACTCTCACGGGAACTAATAGAGCGAGAACTCACTCATTAATCCCCCCTCCCCCAGGGAGAGCATTAATCCATTCATGAGGGATCCGTCCCCATGACTCAGTTTCCAACACTGCCAATTGGGGATCAGATTTCCACGTGAGTTTTGGAGGTGACAACACATCCAAACTCCATCATTCATCAAGAAGATGTAATAATCATATGTACATGAACTTAATAATAGAGATTCAAGATAATGAAGCAAACATGGTAGAAAATAGACAAATCCATAATCATAGTTGGAGATTTTAACATCCTTCTGTCAGTGATTGATAAAACAAGTAAACAAAAGTTAGAAAGGATAACAACACTATCAACCAACTTGACACAACACAACACCCAGCGATAGCAGAAGATCCATTCTTTTCAGGTGCGTATGGAGTGTTCATCAGGCTAGAACATATACTGGACCATAAAGTAAGTTTAAAAAGATTTAAGTCTTATAGAATATGTTCTATGACCACACAGAAATTGAATTATAAATCAATAGTAATAATATATCTGGATATCCCCACATTAAAGTTATTTTAGAAATTAACATACTTTCAAATAACCCATGTGCCAAAGAAAAAATCACACGGGATATGAGACAATATTTTGAACTGAGCAATAGTGAAAACAATATAGTATATCGAAATTTGTGGGATGCAGCTGAACAGTGCTTAGGAGAAAAATATAGCTTTAAATGCTTCTATTAGAAGAAAGTTTAAAATCAATTATCTAAGTGTGCACTAAGAATACAGAAAAATAAAAGCATATTTAACCTAAAATAAGTAAAGGAGAGAAATAATAAAGACCAAAAATCAATGAAGGGGAAAACAATCTACAAAGCCAAAAGTTGGTTCTGTAAAGTTATTGATAAATTCTAGCAAGACTGAACAAGGGAAAAAGAAAAACAAATTACTAATGTCAGGAACGACAGACATCAAAAGCATATTAGGAACAACTAGCTTAGACAAAATGTACAAAGTTCTTGAAAAAAAATTTGATGAAACTGACATAAGGAAGAACAGAAAATCTCAATAGCGCTATATCGATAAAAGAAGTTAACCTTGTAGTCAAAAACCTTTCCACAAAGAGAACTCTAGGCTCAGTTGGTTTCATTAGCGGATTCTAACAAACTGTTAAGTATGGGATAATAGAATTCCACAGAAACTTCCAGAAGAATCAGAGTGGGAGGACCCTTCCCAGTTCATCTTAGGAGACCCTATAACAAACCTGACGGAGGCCTTACAGGAAAATAAAATTCCAGATCAATTGCTCTCAGAAACATAGATGCAAAATTATTGAACAAAGTATTTGCAAGTTGAACCCAGAAATATTTTAAAAGGTTAGTATATCATGACCAAGTCGTGTTGGAAAATGCAAGGTACATTTAACATTCAGAAATTGACCAGTATAATTTAACATATTAGCAGAACTAGTAGAAAAGCCATAATGATCATCTCAGTAGATGCAGAAAAACATTTGACAAAATAAAATATTCATCCATGATTTTAAAAAATCTTGGCAAACTAAGAAGAAAAGTCAATGTCCTCAAACTGATAAAGATCCTCTACAGGAAATTTACTGCCAACAGCAGACTCAATGGCAATGGACTGATTGCTTCCCCCTGAACCTGGGAACGAGGCAGGGATGTTCACTTTCAGTCTCCCTATTCAACAATGCACTGGATTCTACCCAGGGCAATAAGGCAAGAGAAATAAAAGGCGTAAAGCTTGGGATGGAAAAGGTAAAACTGTCTTTATTCGCATATAGCATAATTGTTAATAAATCCTAAAGGATCTATTCTAAAAACTAAAGTAAGAATTTAGCAAGGTAACTGAATGCAAAATCAATATACAATAGTCATTGCATTTCTATGTCTAACAGCAAAAAACTGGAACAATTTTAAGTACTGCTTAGAATAGCATAAAATATACATCAAATGGAAATAAATTTAATGAAAAATGTGAAAGACCTGTACACACTGAAAACTCAGAAACATGGATGAGAGAAAATTTTAAAGACCTAAAAAAGTGAAAAGACACACCATGTTCATGGGTTGGAAGAGTAAATACTGTAAAGATGTTAGTTCTCTCCAAACTGACCACAGAGATTCCATTTAGTCCTAGTCAAAACCCTAACACCATTAAAAAAAAAAGAAATTGAGAATTTGATTGTAACATATATATGGAAATGCAAAGTAGAAAATTCAAGGTAACATTTAAAAAGAAGATCAAAGCTGGAGGACTCACATGATTTTAAACTTTACTAAAAAGCTATCGTGATTAAGACGGTAGAATGTGGCATAAGAGTAGATAAGTAGTGCATTGGAGCAAAATGCAGGGTCTGGATGCACAAGCACACAGTCTAGTAAGCTGACTGTACAGACACAAGAACTCCAGCACAGTCCAGTACGGAAAGTCTGCTCAACAAATGGTGCTGTGACAACTGGATAAGCACAAGGAAACGGGAGAAGCTCCCTCTTATCTCCTGCAAAATCTAACTCAAGGTGGTTTGCTGACCCCAGTGTAAGGCTCGAAGTTTCAGAAGCAAGCATAGGCAAATATATTTGCAACCTTGGTACAAAGATTTTTATTTTTTTAGAGAGAACACACAAAAAATGCTAAACACAAGAGAAAGAAATTGATAAATTGGACTTCATCGAAATACATAATTAAGAAAATAAAGAGAAACCATAAACTGGGGGAAAATATTTGCAATGCTATTCCTGACAAAGGATTTTTACCAAAAATATATAAAGAGCTTCTACAAATCAATAACAACATGAACAGCTCAGATGAAAAATGGGCCAAAGACACTTTACCAATGAAGCTATGGATGGCCAGTTTGAAAGGATGCACCCAGAAAATGCAAATTAAGCCACAATGAAATGCTACTTGACACTCATCAGAATGGCTAACACTAAAAGACTCACAACAGCAAATGCAGGTGAGAATATGGAGCAAGTGGAATGCTCATGCTTTGCTGGATAAAAACAGCATTACCACTTAGGAGAACTACTTGGCAGTTTCGTATAGATTCATACCTACCCTATAACTCCGCAGTTACACAGTTATTTACCCAAGAGTAATGGAAACAGAGACTTTTACAAGAATGTTCATAGCATCTTTTTTTGTAACAGCCTTACACTGGAAACACCCGGTGTCCATCATCTGGAAAATGGATGTGGGATATCCTCACAATGGAATAGTACATGACAGTAAAAAGCAAGAGAACTGCTGATGTACACAACTTGTGCAACTCTCAAGCACTTTGCTGAGCAAAAGTAGCCAGACACAAAGGCCGCAAATGGCATGTTTTCATTTCTGTGAAGTTCTAAACAGATAAAACGAATCTATGGCGGTTGCAGTTGTAACCGTGGTTGCCATGTCAGTGAGAAATGCACTGGAAGGAATCAAGAAGGAACGTTCTGGAGAGAGGGACGTGTTCTCTTCAGACCGGGCGTTGGTTCCACAGGTGTATGCATTTGTCAGCTCATGGAATTGCACACTCAATACCTCTACATCTCACTGTATATAAATTTATCTCAATGCTGTGGAATGCTAAGCAGATGTTAAAAGAACGCACTAATAAGGAAAGATCATCAAGATATTTTGCTGAACAAAAGAATACAGATTGCAAAACCTTACACAGTGGTCTAATTTTTTATCCACACACACAAAAAAATTTTTTTTGTGAGCCACGGGCCGGCCCTAGGATCAGAAATTTTTAATATCAGCATATGTGGAGACTAAGACGTGAAGGCTGTGCGGGTTGGGACGGGATTGGGACACCGATTTCCCGCGCTCTTGGCTGCTTTTTGCCCCGTGACGGCCACTAGGGGCGCAGGTCACACCCTCGGCAAGCGCCTGGGAGGGCAGCGAGGACAGGGGCGCAGCACCTGGCTTAACCTCTGCTCGCTCGGGCCGCTCAGGTGGGATGTGCGCACCGCGCCTGCCCCGGCTCACCTGCCTCGGCGCCCTGCACGGTGCCCGCTCCAGCCCGGACGCGCCGCTCACTCCCCTGAGGCAGGGGCTTAGGGGCGCCGGTTCCGCCCTCCCCGCCCGCACGCAGGGGGATCCGGGCGCGGGTCGGACCCCGGGGTGCAGGGCTCGCAGCGTCCGGGAGCCCACCGCTCCGGCCCGGTCCTGGGGTGACATCTCCGTGGCTGCGGTGACTGCCGCGCGGTGGCCAAGCGCCCCCCTCCGTCTGGAAGGGAAGCGCCGGGATGTCGGGTCCCGCCGCCCTCAGCGGGTACGCACCTTCCTGTGTGTCCCCAGCGCCCAGCCCCGAGCCTAGGGTGCGCCGAGGCTTCTGCAGCCCCGCCCTGCCTGGTGGGGACCTGGCCGGGGGCGGAGGGTGCCGCGAGCACCCGGCGGCCGGCAGGGGGCGCCGCGCGCTCTTCTCGGGGTTCTCGAGTCCGGGCGGCCCCGGCTCCCTTCCCGTCTTGCAGGCGCTGGAGTCCGCGCCCTTGCAGGCGTGGGAACGCGTGCATCCCTTCAGTCCCCACGAAAGGGCCACCAGCCTGCATTTTACCCTCGGGGCGCCCTGGTAACAGCGGGGGAGTGGCCGAGCGGGGACTCGCAGCCGGGGGCGGGGGTTCCAGGCTTCCCCTGCCATCGGAGCCCTTCTCCCACTACCTGGGGCTCAAGCCGGACCCTGCCACACCCCAACCCCGCCTGGGTGGGGCCTCTTCTGCGCCCGGATTCAGCAGCGCCCCTGTGCCCCACAGCCCAGGTCAGAGGGGCCTTTAAACAAATCTGCCCACTCTGGGTTCAAATCCCAACAGCTGTGTGACCTTGGTGCGTCTGGTCCCCCTTCACCCAAGATGACCCATCATGCTGCGGGGGAAGGCCAGGGGAGCTTCACCCAGCCAGCCCAGGACCCTGCAGCACAGTGGGGTCACCAAGGCCCGGCACACACACCAGGTCACCTACTGTCCACCACCCGGCTTGGCCACACAAGCATAGGCTGGCTGGTTCCCTCAAATGCTCTCTTTAGAGGAGTCAGGAATCTTCTAGCAGGGGGAGGACACGAGACCCCACCCCAAAAGGCATTTGGAAAGAAGGGCCAGAGCCACAAGGTGAGGCAGGCAGAGGGTGCAAGGATGGAGGGCTGAGCTGAAGGAGGCCTGGCCTGGGGGTCCCAGGGAGGGGCCCCAGGTTTTCCAGCTCCAGGAGGGCAGAGCACGACCCATGGGGAGGTGACACAGACACACCCATGATGTCACCATGGAGGGAAAAGTTTATTAAGAGTCAACCACAGAGTAACAAAGAAACATGCCAGGGGGGCAGTGGTCTAGACACAGGCTCGTCTGCGCGTGGAGGAGTCAGAGCGCTACACAAACCAGACGTGTGCAGGACAGAGGTGGAGCTGCACGGCATGCAGCAGACATCTGCCTGGCCAAGAAGCGGAACAAAGCCAAGGCCTCTGTGTAGAAACAGACATGACACGAGGTCGCTTTCCCCACCTAACACAAAAGTTAAGTCACGTGCGATATTACTTTTCTTTATAATCCCTTTTCTTCATAAAACTTACATTATGTGTTTAACACACACATATCATTGCTAAAATCAGCAAGAGCTATTATAGTGCTCCAACTTAATAAGTTGATAAAAAAATTGTCCTGTGACCAGTTCACAATGGAACTAAATAGATTTGTTCCGAGATGCCCGGGGAGTCTCTCTGGTAACAAGAAGCATTTCCAACATGGGTCATTCTGTCACCAAGAGACAGTCTCAACCCACAGCCATGGCCC
The DNA here is from genome assembly GCF_027409185.1 of Cynocephalus volans. Lineage (NCBI taxonomy): Eukaryota > Metazoa > Chordata > Mammalia > Dermoptera > Cynocephalidae > Cynocephalus > Cynocephalus volans. The sequence goes on from NC_084474.1 coordinate 93,538,332, forward strand.
TGGCAGCCCCGGGAGACAAGGGGAAGCTGCTAGGAGGGACCCTCAGCTCTGAGGACAGGCTGGGGGTTCTGGCTGGCTTCATGTGAGGTGACGAGGACCACGTCAGGCTGGGCCCCCAAACATGCAGCATGTGCAGAGCTGTGTGGAGCCCAGAACTGAACTGACACTACTTCCTGGTGGGTGCTGGGCAGAGTCCCCCAGGAGCTCTCAGAAGCAGGGCCCTCAAGACAGGTCCTAGGAAGCCAGGCTTGGAAGCAGCACGACGGTGTGTCTTGGAAACAGCTCGGGTTGATGTGACTCAAGAAGACAGGTATGATGCTTCTGGCAGCAACTGTCCCAGGAGGACCCGTGTAAATTGCACACTTAGTTCTGGTGTCTCTTAAAAGAGATGGACGAGAGCTTAGGTAGAAGCAAAACAGCTTGGGAACAGTGACGTTTAAGCACATCTTCCCGAAGTTGGTTAGTATCTAGGGAGAACAGCAATATTTGGTGTGTTTGACAGACCTGGCCTGCGACAGGTGTCACCATCTGGCTGCTGCATGAACCATCAGCGCAGAAGGCTGGTACCTTTGAGAGCACTATCAGACATGCTACCCAAGCCTCAGGCCACGAGGCAGGGGAGCAGGGCGCTTCCCACGAGCCCCCACCACCCCCGTGGTTACAATGAATGGCTGCGTTCTGCAGCTGCTGACAGAGGCTCCACTTTGGGGTTCTGAGTGGTCACAAGCCTGCTTCTCCACACCCCTGAACACAGCGGGAGGCACTGACCAGCTGAGGCGGCTCAGCCTTCCTGCCACCACCTGGGGGACATGACTTCTCCTAGGCCTGGCCCTCACAGAGGTCCCAAAGCTTTCAAGGCAGCGGACAGGGTTGGCTTGTTCAGTGGGGCAGGTCAGATGCTTCCCCCTAAGACCCCTGCCCTAGGCCGAGAAGAACTGAACACCCCACTACCAGCCCTTCAGCCTCAAGGAACATCACAATGCCATTGGAGGCAGGCTGGCCTGGCCTAACACCCATGGCTTCCTCCCCACCAACCCCTCCACTCCAGGTCACATTCCTGCACTTGGAAATGTCTGCCATGTGTGTTAAGGGGCATCATTAAGAGATTCTTTACTTAGGTGACTTTTATAAGGAACAAAAACACACATCTGATGCAGGTTACTCTGTTTTGGTAGTAAGTGCATATTACACGGCCCTTAGTCGACTGAAACTCTGTCAGATGCTACCGGGCAGAGTGCTCAGAGCTCCCGGCCTCAGACCTGTGCAACCCCAAGGGCGCTACAAGTCTAACTCCAGGGTGTGCACTCAGGGTGTGGGACTCCCCGGCCAGCCCTCTCCCCTCGGCCAAGGCCACCAGAGTCTTTCCTTTCCTGTCAACAGGCTGCAGATGAACGACTGGGGGAGCACTTCAGCATCCCCACCGCCCCCGTCCTGTGTCTGCCTGAGATACAACATTAGAAAACACGATCGCCTGGGCGACAATCTGACCAACACCAGTGCACTGTGTAACAGCCGACCCCAGCTTCTCAGCTTTTCTTAAGACACAAGGTGATGACATGGATGGTTTCAAGTTAGTGCAATCTTGAAATAATCTCATCACAAGGGAGGGGCTGAGGCAGAAAGATCTGGCTAAGTGATCCTCCCAGCACCTAGCTGAGGACCCCACCCAGAGTGCAAGGGCCTTTGGGTCACCAGCACCTGCCTCCCAGGAAGGCAGCTCCAGAAACCGACTCCACCATTAACCCAAGGTAAATCCAAACCCAAGGAACCTCCCTTTCCTTTTGGACACTGACCATATCTACACAGGAAGAAAAACTTTGGTTGCAAATATCTGAAGGGCTTTCAGCTTTACAATTCTACCGAGTGTGCAGCCACTCCTGCTGCTGAGAAGACAACAGCCATGCCTTGTACTGGCTCGATCATTTCTTCATTAATATCCCAACGGTGACTTTAAAAAGGCCTGTGCCGTGAACACAAAATGATCTTTGTTGTCTCTGTTGTTTCAGATCACGGTCAAGCTAAGCCCAGGATCTCAAGGGTTAATAGCTCTTCAGGTGGTGACTGCCAAGCCCCTTTTCCTCCAAAAACTCAAGTCACAGCCAGGCCCTGAGCCTCCTGCACACCCGGCTTCTGTGAGCGCTGCATAGGAGGGTGCGCGCCCTGGACGAGGTGCAGCTCTCCTGGCTGGAGCCATGTGTTTGGTTCGAGTGTTTCAGATCTTGACTGGGGTCAGTCCTACCCCCACCCCATATTCTCTGCTCTCCTGCTTCTGTTTTCCAGTCACCAGGATAAGAAGCATGATAAATCAACTAACAGAGGCCACGACTGGCAGCCACAGTCCTGACAATCAAGCAAATGTCTCTGGAAGGAGGAGCTACAATCTTAAAGCCAGAAAAAAGAATCGAGTTGCATAGGAGTGAGCTGCAAAGATGCCCGGCTTGAGGGGAGGAAGCCCCGGGTGCCTGTCACCCCGAGGAGAAGAGACAGAACGCCCCACTGATGACGCTCCCACTGGCGGAAGGGGAAGGGTTCACAGCAATGCCAGCAGTGCTTTCAGTAGTCGGCCTCTCCCTGTCCAAGCACAGGACTCACAAGGCCATTCTGCAGGTTTAACACATACAGAAGATGTTCGAGTCCTGAAGTCAGTCCTCCGTGGTCCAGGGCTTCTGAGGGAGGACACGTGGCCTGGTGGAACGTGCCCTCATGGGCATGATCACACGCCCCAAGTGAACAGGCACCAAACTGCTGCTACCTGATACAAGACACACGACCTACAAAGTGCCACCAGTGGCAAGAGACACGGCAAGACCACAGGCTGTCAAGTAAGTTAAACATAGTCATTCCTCTAAATGCACAGAAAATTCAAGTAACTTATTTAAAAACTGTTTAGTTTCATCTTGAAATATATGTGTGTATACATATTTGCTTTAGAATGACCATATTGCAGCATGATTCTCGTGCATTTTAAAGTACTTTATTTAAAAAACATTAACTCGAGGCAGCAAAAATATTACAATTGTCTGACTTTATCCATGTAGTGTGCAGGGGGCCTCTTTCTCCTGATCTCAGGAAGCTTAGACCGTTTCAGACAAGAGCAGAAACCGCTCAGTTAGAGAGAGATGGTGATTTGAAAAACATTTTCCAGTAGCTGCAGCATATGACGACTGTACTTCCCCCAAGTCCGAGTTTTGCTTATTTGTTGAAATCGAAGACACTCACAAGCCTTCTGGCGAGGTGGCCTTCCTCTGTCCAGACAGACGCATGCTTCTTGTGCTGTTCCAAATTCCAGCGTCAAGAGGGCCAACAGGCGAGGAAGTCACAGAGTTCCGACGGTTCTGGCACGCAGGTCCCCCACACACTCCTGCTCCCGGTCCCAAGGCCGCTGTCCCACACATACCCGAGGTAGCCTTGCGGCGGGACGTGGGAGGCAGTGTCCACCCGAAGCTCTGCCGAGGGTTCCCCAGCACGTGGTTTAGAGACGAAATCAAAGTGCAACACGGAGCCAATGGCTTCCTTCCCTGATATGGGGAGGGGTCTGCAGGGGCTGACGGCCTCCCAGGAGGGCACTGTGACACACACGCTCGCACACATGCACACGCACACACGGCCACGCAGAGAGCTCATGGGTGCCCCCGCTGGCACCCTGCCCCACCCCAGGGCTCCTCCCAGCTTTGGTGTGGGCCCCGCCCAGGAGCAGGGCTGTCCTGGGCACCAAGTGTCACACTCTCCGAGGAAAGAACAGACACTGGTCTTCTAAGAAAACCACAGTTATGAAAAAGAGAATGCTTTCTTCTAAAATAATCATAAAGAAAAATACTCTCCAACAGCTGCAGCACCAACAAAATGTGACAAGATCTGACAGAAGGTCCAAATACCTGTAGGTGTCCAGAGAAAAAATTTGATAAAATGTCTTAGTCACTGACTACACTACTATTACCTGAAGTATTCAGATAAGATATAGCAAAGGACGTCAGATTCTTTTTGTTTTCAATTATAATTTTAGAAATGTAAAATCTTATTTTTTTCTAAATTGCTTATTGTCTATATTGTAAATGTTTTACATGTAAAAACATGCAGAATAATATACCTGCAGAATAAAAGACAAAGTTGAAATTAAAAGATCTTTTTCAATTAAAAAGATTTCAAATGATTTTTTTTTTAATTGTGGAAAAAGTAATTAGCGTGGCATTTTTGCCTAGGAGCTCAACCTACCCTATGACTACTGAATGTCACCTACATGTTGGGAAAGGCCTGTCTGTGCTGCTCCCCGCCGCCCCCTGCGCCTGCCTGGGAGCACGTGTCACCAGGAGTGTGGCTCAGACCACAGACTCCGACTCCACCAGCGCGTGCAGGCCCGCCCTCCGCGAGAGCTTCAGGACCGTGGGCTTCTCGCGGCCCCCGCTGCTGCCGTCACCGACAGGCTGGGAGGACAGGCCTTTCTGCTCTTCCTTGGCCTCCTCCGACACCTCGGGGTAGATCACCAGGAATGTGGCGGTCAGGAAGCCCAGGAAAGAGCCCACGGAGGCCACCATGGGAATGACACGGACGGTCCCCACGGCATCCACCACGCCCCCGAGGGCGGATGCCACCAGGATCTGGGAGATGTAGACCTGGCAGGACAGGATGGCGCAGTCGATGCCGAAGCCTCGCTTGGAGTTCCCGGGGCTGTGGTTGACATACTGCAAGAGAGGGAACACGTGTGAGGGGTCGGGGAGGCTCATCCCAGCCAGCACAGCAGAGGTGCAGACTGTGACTCAGCTGGCTGGTGACTCGCTTGGGACAGTGTGATGCTGAGAACACCAAGGTCAAGGGTTCCAGTCCCCGTACTGGCCAGTCATCAAAAAAAAAAAAAAAAAGTCTGAGAACAAAACTGGCCTTTCACTGAGCTTGGGAACCATTCCTGCTTGAGTCCCCATCCCCAACTCCTACCCAGCACTATGCAGGCAAGAGAAGCAGAAAGTTCTAGCTCATGGGAGGGGACAAAAGTGGAAGCAACTTCACCAACCCCATTTAGGCGTGGCATTATCACCCAAACTCCATCAAAGGACGGTGGGTGACAAATGTGGTCCCACCGCGGGACGTGAAGCTCATCGAGGCTGCCCCCACAAGCAGTGAGTGAGCTACAGAGAACGGGGGACTCGAGGAGCCAGATGCTCCACTGTACAAAGCTCAGAAACAGGCAAAAGGAATACATGGTGTCAGATGTCAGCACAATGGTGACCTCTGGGGAGAGGGGAGGGGCCCGAGGGGCTCTGGGCCCTGGTAAGGCTCTGTCTTGGTCTGGGTGGGTTCTACAAGTGTGTTTTTCCTTCCCAAAAGCCATGACGCTGCTCACTTAAGATCCAGTAGTCATGTCGTACTGCAATTTAAAAGTTTACTTAAAAAACAACGCTGTTAACTTAGATCTCCATTACTACCGTATTTGCTATGCATCTAATCAGCACATTTATTTTGCTTTAATAGTTATGTAAGAGATTAGATGAATAAACATAGTTTAGGTTTCGGAAGGAGACATGAGCTTTTTACTTGTGTTTTCCTTCCCCTCTGAAAGGATCTATGTTAAGACTGAGAGCTGTGCTGTCCACCTGAGCTGCCGCTGCTGAGCATCTGAAACGAGGCTCGTCTGAACTGCGACGTGCTGCAGGTGTGAGACACTGAATTTCAAAGGCTTAGCAAGAATGTAGAATACTTAATGTTTATATATTGGATAGAGGTTGAAATAATGTTTTAAATATACAGAGTTAAATAAAATATGCTATTAAAACTAATGTCATCGGTCTTTTTACTTTTTTAAACGTGGCTCCTAGGAAGCGCGGACTTGCCGGGCGGCTCACCGTCTATCAGACGGGACAGTGCTTGTCTGCAGCTTCCCTCCCCTCAGGGGTGCGTGGCCGCCGTGTCTGAGGGGACTGTAGGGGCAGGGGCAGGCAGCAGCTCTGTCGGCTTGTCAGGAGCCATTTCAAAGCTGAGGACCGAAGGGGACAAGCGGAGTCCTGAATATCCCCTGGGGAAGGGGCTGAGCTCCATGGGCAGGGGAGCAGAGGGGCCCTGGGCTGGACGCACCTGCCTGAGGTCGTGGTAGTGCCCTAGCAGGGCATAGGGACAGTAGGAGATGCTCATGGAGACGACGCCCATGGTGCTGATGGTGACCATGGCAACATAGACGTTGGGGAACATGGCCATCACGGCTGTGCCAACGGAGAAGCCCAGCGTCCCCAGCACGTAGATCACCCTGACGCTCAGTTCGTAGTTGTCCAAGTACTTCTGTAGCAGGGCTGCAGGAAGGACCACAGGGACACTGACCAAGTGCTCGCTCCTGTCGTCTCCTTCTGCTGTCCCATCCCTTACCTGGACATTGCCTGCTTCCTGTGGCTGAACCTCGGCCCTCTCAAATACAGGAAGATACCTTCTCCTCTGGCCTGGCTGCCATGGCGCAGCCCAGGCAGGCAGGGCTGGCATGTGTCCCCAAACGCTCCCAGCTCACAACTTGGAGCTTCCAGTGGCCCCAGCACCTCAGAGAGAAGTTGCCCTCCTTGGTCCCAGATCCCATAAGCTGGCCTTTCCTGCAGCCTCCGGGGGCCTCCCTGACCTGCCAGGCCACCAAGCCAGGCCCACTTGCTGCCTTCCCTGGCCCTAAACCCAGGACGATTTCATCCTCTTGAAGCAGGGCAGCACTGGCAGTCCTGCCTCAGGTCACAGGTTGCTCACTGCGGGTTTTCCTGTGGGTACCTCTCTGGTCTCCTGTTCACCCTTCCTGACCTAGTGGCTCAACCATCACCTCCTCCAGGAAGTGGCTCCAGTGCTCTCCTGAGGATTTATTAAAGCAGTGACAACACTGGGTCACTGTCATGCCGGCTTCTGGGTGACCGTGTGGTATTGACTTTGGTCATCCTCAAGCCAGCTCAGACTGAAACAAAGCTGGCCTTTTCTGTGGTTCAGGCTGCTAGGAGGACAGACTCAGTTGGGGACCCCCAGACTGTAGTCACGCCCAGCCCCTAAGGTGACTGTGGGCGTGCTGTTCCCAGGAATGAAACCTGCCACCCAGACTCCCAGCTTTTGAAACAAAGCAGCACCCACCGGAAGCATCCTCTCATCCATGCAGACTGGACACTGCTCCTTCCTGCTCCTCTGACTGCTGACCGAGCTCCCTAGGGAAGGCTAGGGACGGCACCATCAACATTGGACAGTGTCACTGGAGGGGACACTGCAGGATGGCCTCCAAAGAGGTCTCAGCAATACCCTGGTTCCTGGCATCAGCAAATAGGAGCCTTTTTCCTTAAGATAAGGACATACGCACTTTGATGCTTCTCCCTTGAAGGACGGCCCTGTTCAGGCAGAAGCCAGAGTCTGGCTGACACCTCCACCTTGTAAGCGGCAGGATTCCCTTGTGCATATTTCCAATCGCTGAGCACCTTCTGCGCTGTGAATGCTTACCTAACCCAGAGGCCTCTTACCTGAGCAAATAGCACCGGTGGCAGCGTAGATGACCAGGCCCCAGCAGCCCATCTTCACCCCGGCATTGTAGGAGTGCCAGGCGGTTGAATTGGAGGGGGCCTGTTTCAAAAACAAGACTGGGGCTTAGCAGAGTATCTGCTATACCCTCTGTGCAAAGGAGGTTCTTATACTTCAACGGCAGGTAAGTCACCCCCAAGTCCAGGTCACTATCCAGTACATAGTTTTCAATCCCTCCCAGCCCTTTGCCACCCCTCCCCCCAAAAGAGGTGGAGTCTTCCTGCCCCTGTCCCTGCTTCACGAATCTGGGCTGCTGTAGACTTGCAGAAGTGACTCTTCTGCAGCCTCTGCCTCTGCCCTCTTGGAGACGCCACATGGAGCAGCTCAGACTAGACCCGGAAAAAGAAGGGCTGAGCTCAGGAAGGGAACGGGAGGTCTGAGCATGTGCCATCTTGGCCCTCCTGGCCAGGTGGCAAATGAAGCCACAGTTGTGAGCCCAGCTGGTACCACAGGACCAGAAGAACTGCCAGCGGAGTTTGGCACAAGTGACAACAGGTTATTATTGTGACCGCTGACTTTGGGGCAGTCTGATGTGCGGCAACAGACAGCCCAGGCAAAGCCCCACTTGGCCTTCTCAAAGTGACCCTGCCCTGTGACAGCACTTGGCCTTCGTGACTGGACCCCATTGCGAACCCCCATCTTGGGCTTGCATGATGCCCCAACCACCTCATAGAGGTGCACGATGCCCAGCTGCCTGCTGTGTGCCTCCCCCTACACATCCCTGATACCCACAGGCACCAGGGCACAAGGGGCCATCAGGTAGGTTTGGAAGAGGCCCCTGATGCAGAGGCCTGTCGTAACCAGTGGCCTCCCAGCCTACAGAATTGGGGGTGCTGAGAAGCTGCGTGCCCCGCTCAGGGGCCTGAACACTCACCTTGGGGTCCCCTTCGAAGATGACCTGGCCCATGAAGTCGGTGTAGAACACAGCCTCAGCAATGACGGAGAACCAGGTGAGCAGGTGGCACAGGCACAGCCGCATCAGCTCCGGGGGCATCTTCAGCATGGACAGCCACAGCAGGCGCACGGTGGTCTCACCCTCCCCTTCCTCGCTCTCCGTGTCCCCGCTGGAGTTGGTGGCCCCACTCTGGTTCCTGCGCCGGCACCGCTGCCGCTGCCGCTGCTGCAGGTCATACAGGTCGTTCATGCTGCGGGACGGCTTGATCAGGACCACCGCGTTGGCCCGCCGGTAGCGGTAGCAGTGGGACCCAATCTTGCCATAGTAGGAGAAGGTGCTGGAGGCCTGCCGGTGGAACCTGTGCCGGCGCCGCCGTGCGGAGGCAGACACAGCCGAGGGCTTCACGTCCACCCTGCTGTAGCTGCTGGGGACATCTTTTGGCAAAGATCCGCTTCCATTGGGGACTTTCGCCTCATTTAAGTGGTTATCGAGCAGGGTGTCATCCTCTTTCATGGTCTCCCTGAGGAACGTGGACCGGCGGGACAGCTTGGCCTGCGGGAGCTCCTGGCTGGTACTGCAGGGCGTGTTGGGGTAGGAGGCATCCTGGAAGATGGAGGGCTCGATGTCGTGCAGGAACTGCAGCTCGGGCTCCAGCTCCAGGGTGGCATCGGGCACGTGCAGCACCGAGTCGCTCTTGCTGCGTACTATGTCCACGCTGAGATAGTCCAGGGGCAGCTCGTGCTCCGACTGCACCTCGTCCGGGAAAAGGGAGCCGCCGAGCTGCGCCCCCCTGTCAAGGGCACTGAGGCGGGTGCTGGGCAGGGTGGTCTCCTCGGTGCAGCGGTCCTGCTGCGGGTTGTACTGCTCCTCCTCGATGCTGAAGAGGTGCAGCGCCACGGACACCGTGAAGATGACGGCGGCAAAGAAGAAGAGCACCTGGCTCTGCGTTCTGAACCAGTCGCCCAGGAAGGTCTGGGTCCAGTCCAGCCCGCCCAGCACGTAGCCGATGGCCCCGCCGAGGCCTGCGCGGGAGCAGAGGGAGGCAGCAGTGAGCAGGGAGAGTTCCAGAAGGGCTTCACCCTCATGTGGGGGCCGGGGCCGCCAACCACAGTGATGTTAAGGGACAGTTTTGGGGATGAATGAGAAGACAGCAGGGAAAAATACAACAGGAAACTCCAGCTGACATGTGATTTGAGAATTCTGACCTGGGGTGGGCATGCTGACAGTACTGGCCTGAGTGCCACATCTTGGGCACACATGCTGACGGCCAGTTCTGTGCCCCATGAATATATACAATCATTAAAAAAAAGAAAAAAAAAAAATCTGAACTAATAAAATTTCTGTTTAATAAATGAACAGCACAATCAAATTACGAAAAATTAAGAATTTAATTAGCTTAATTAAATTAAACAGAATGTCTATCTGCTTAATAAATTAAGAGCAGACGAATACCAGGATCCGTTGCTGTCCTGTGTGTGCCACTCTGTACTGAGCGCTGGCCCCGAAATGCGTGAAAAGTGCTCGGCTAAAGGGAGTGGTCAGTGCAGGGCCCTTGCACATCCACCTGGCGAGCACGTCACCCCCACATGGGCCTGGTCCAACCCTCCCCGCTTCAGCTCCTCCGTCCCCTGGTCCTGCTGGGCTCAGTGGTCAGGAGGGGACATCCTTGGTTACCTTCTGGAGATGCTGCTCACTGCCCCGGCCCGCCAGCACACCCTGAGGTGGCGCTGGCACACGCTCTCACCCTGCCCACGCCAGGCCCAGAGCCAGGACAGGCCTTGGCCACGCTCGGTGCAAGCGCTTACCGGCAGAGAAAGCGTGGATGTTGAGGGCCATGTCCTGCTCCTCGCTGTCCACCACGTCCAGTAGGTAGGCACGGATGGGCCCTTCGGTCGCATCAGCACTGAAATCCAGGACCACCACCCCCAGCACCGTGAGGACGATGCCAATGGTCTGCCGGTTGGGGACATCGCCGAGGGCCAGCCCTGGACAGAGCACACAGGGGAGGTCAGATCTTGGCAGCTGACCCAGCAAGCCCCTGGGGGGAGGCGGGTAGGAAACAGCACTGGCTTTTGTCTGTGCCAGGAAGAAATCTGGGTCCCGTGGCACGGACCCTGTGTAGAGAGCCTGGGTCTGCTTTTCCCGTTTCTGTGGTTTGCAAGGTTAGTTTTCTCCCCGTTCACGTTCGCTGTTCGCTGACCTCCAAGAACAGAAAAGCAAGAATGATCCTTCCCGCCCCAACCGTCAGGAAGCAGGGCCACTGAGCTGGAGCGCCGAGTCAGCGTGCCGAGGGCACCTGTCTACGCCTGGGCAGAGAAGTTGCCTTCTAGCTTTTCTCACAAAGAACTAGCCTTAGGAGGCCACACCAAGCACGGTAACAGCACCAAGGCATCCCTGTAGACCGCGGCCGACTGTGTGAGTGCCAGAGGATTCTGGATCAGAAAGGTAATGACACCTAAAACACCAGAGTTTTTTAGCTAATTCTCTGGGAGGCCTGGGCTCCTGGGGACGTGGCCTCACCCTGCCACAAGTCCTCCTGGGGGGCTGTAAGTAGTGCTCACATGCCAAATCCCACCTGCTGCAGGGGAGTCTGCTCCGAACCAAGATCAAACGACTAATCCTGGAGCTGCAGCTCACGCTGGGTCTTAACTGACTGCCAGGGAGACCAGTGGTGTCTTCTTGCACCAAGATTAGAGGGGGCAGCGGCAGGCCTGAAATCTGGGACCCAGGACCCATCCCAAAGTGCTGTGAAGCCTGAACACAGATACCCTGTCCCACAGGAGGCGCAGAAAAAGGGCATGAGACGGAGCCAGGACGACGGGCTGGAATTCCCAGGTTGGCTGTGTCTGAGCCACATTTGGGCAGGACCATCCCCAAGGACTCAGCCTTGAGAAAGTCAAAGAGTTCTCTCTGTGCTTCAGTTTCCCTCTTGGTAAAAGTGAGGAAGGGAAGGCTGCTCCCCAGGGAGATAGCCAGTGACACTGCCCAGCAGGCACCAGGGAAACGGCACCCTGACCTCTGGGTCAGGAGACATCACCTGGTGGTGGGGGGCCGCCCTACACATTCAGGGTAGCTCAGGGAGGTGAGGCCCCATCCCCACCAGGCCTCTGGGAGGCTGAGCAGGCCTCGTGTCCCGGGCCTCTGTCCCCCAGTGCTGCAGCACCACGGCCTTCCACTTGACCCGATGCAGACGGGCAAGCCCCTGTGCTTCCGAAAACAGGCTGAGCTCCCCCGTCTCACAAAGCTGTTGCCAGAAAGCAAGGTTTTGTTTTGAACGGTTTTGATGGGTCCCCCTCAAGGAGAAAACTTTTTTCTACACATAGCTGCTTTAATTAAAAACAAAACAACAAAAAAAGGCAAAACAAAACATGGGCACATGAAACGAAAACACAAATCTCAAACTAGGTTCTGGACATTTTCAACACCAAATCTAAGAGAAGGAGAACAAAAAAAGAAAAGATAATTTCTGAAATAATGCTGGAAACAGGACGTGGTGTCAGATACGCATTAAAAACAAATGATCACAACAGGAAGCGTTTCCCTGTGAACAGGTTCCTCCGGCTTTCCCACGTGGGGAAGCCCCAGCACTGCCAAGCGACCTGTGCTGTGGTCACCGCCAGGGCGACCCACGGCGGCCCCAGCCGGTCCCCAGAGGGCCAGCTGGGCGATTTCACACCGCACACATCACTGAGTGAGAAGTTGCCCCTGGTCAGGACCTGCTGCACACGTGTTAGAACTCACAGGCTGCTAAAGAAACACTCACCTATGGCAGAGCCGTTGAGGAAAAGCGCAATGCCAAAGAGGACTCCAATGCAGAGTGCGAGGATGAACGGCCGGCGGCGGCCCCAGCTCAGGGTGCACCGGTCACTCGCAGACCCGATGAGAGGTGTGAAGATGAGGCCGAGGATGGGGCTCAGGAACCAGGTGAGGCTGTAGTACTGCTCCGGAAGGCCTGCCGGAGACACGTGCACCATTACACGTGCAGGCACGCATGCACATGTCACATGGCTAGGCTCTGCTGCAGTCTGCTCAAGGAGCATCAGGACAGACAGATGCCTTTGTGTACACACACATGTGCAGCGCACCCTCCCCAGAGAATCCTCCTGGATAGACTTTCTTTTCCCTGCAAGGCTAGGTGATCTGAAATCAGCCAAATCCTATCTGGTATGCACCAGGTGGCCAGAGAAAAGCACGAGGGCCTTGGAATGGGCAAGTGGGCCCCACCTGCAGGGGCACCAGCCTAGGGAGCAGCACACACTGGACTCGGCCAATGTGGCTGGACTGTGCACACGCGCGGAGTGTGCCTCACCCAGGCCTGCACGCAGGAGGCGCTCGGGGGTGGCTATGGCACCAGGCTGAGGCCCTCTCCACACTGCTGGTGCTGACCAAGGTCTAAGGGGCTGCTGAAGGCTCCCTCAAGGGCACCAAGCATGAACCCACCATCCCTGGACACCCAACAGTCCGTCCACAAGAGCAGGTGGGGGCTTTAACTTCAGAGAGGTGGTAAGAGTCCATGACTTGCGGACCTCGTTGGCTGAAAATGTATCACAGAGGGTCCCACTGAGGGTCTGTGCACCCAACAGTGGGTGTTCTGAGCAGGTACCCAGCAGGGCAGGGGAAGGAAGCATGTGTGTGTCCAGCTGGAGCCAAGGCGGTGCCGCTCTCATGCTTAACCGTCCCAACTGCCCAGGGAGGCAGGGGTTATTGTGCCCATTCCAGATGGGGACCTGAAGCTCAGAGAGGCTGGTGACCTGCCCCAGGTCATGTGGCTAGAAAGGGGGATTTAAACCCAGGGCTTTAAACCCAGGGTTTAAACTCAAGGTTGCCTGGTGCCAAGTCTATGTCCTCACACTCTACATGCTGCCTACCTATCACACAGTCTCCAGTGCCCACCGCCACATGCTGCAGCGCTGCACGGCAACCAGAACAAACCAGCCGCAGGCACGTGTGACAGTCTGGATGAGTCTCACACACGATGCTGAACAAATTAGACGAACACAGACAAGCATGTGCTGTAGGATTCCTGTCATGTGCCACCCAAAGATGCATTAAAGGGATCTCTGCTGTTACAAGTCGGGGTGGCAGCCTTCCTTGGGAGGACACACTGACTGGCGGGCTTTGGGGCTGTTCTGTCTGTTCCTGATCTGGATGGCGGTCCCAGCAGTGTGGTCATTTGGTGATAATTCATCCAGCTGGAGAGCCAGATCTGCGCACCTCTCTGTTACACTTCAATAAAACTTTACTTAAATAATAAAGGTGCTTTTGGCATGCCAGTGACTCATCTGGCTAACATTTTATACTGCCAAAGGCACTGAGCAATGGAATATTGTGTTTGACTAGTAAGAAAAATAAACTCGTATAGGAGGAGGAAATCATTTTCAAAGGAGGAGGGAAGCACCTTTCACAATTACTGCCAGCGCACCCGCTGAAATGTTCACGCACTCGGTGGACGGCTTAAAGTGCTTTGACCTTCACGCCATGCCGGGCTTCAGGAAGGTTGAATTTTATTCCTATTTGAAGTCAGCAGACTGGACTCATGCTTCAGGAAATGACAAGTGTGCTGAGTGTGTTCCGTGGGATGGGCTGGGGTGGGCGTGCAGGCGCGGGCCCCTCGCCTCTCGCCGCCACGGCGACCGAAGCAGAAGGCGACAGCCCCTGGGGCCGCGCCCACTCTGTCTATGTAGTAATGGGCACGTTGTGTGCCCTCCTTCTCAGACAGGGCTCCGTATCAAAACCGTGAGCGTGTAGTCAAAATTTCAGGAAGAATGAAAGAGTTCTGCCCCAGCACACACAGACTGTTACTTGTGCTGGCATTTTTACACATCACAACTTTACCAACAAATACCAACAAGCTTGGTGACGGGGCTCCTCACAGGGCTACAGCACATACAGGGTCCTGGCCCCCTAGTGGGGCACCCTTGCTGATTCTCACCTCCCCGTCTGGGGCACCCCCTCCTGCTGTCACTGCTCAAGCTCCTCACGGGGTCACCCACCAGGAAGCCCCCACACCTGCCTCCCCTGCCCACAGTGCCCACCTGCCCTAGGCACACCAGTCGCTGTATTTTCCACATTGTATTTCCAAGAGACTGCACCTCCCTAGAGGGCAGTGAGGGCTCATTCCTCTCACCCCCTCTTGCCACTCCCAGCCTAGCACCATAGGCGTCCCACAGAGGACTCAAACACTTGTTGACCTAAACCAAGCCCTGAGACACCAGCCCAGCGAGTGCTAGTTCATTCCTGTCTGTCCGTCTTTACCTCCCTGCTCATCCAGGCCATTCGACTGACCCGCTCACTCCCTTTTCTAAAGCCCTGACCCTGTCCCTGCCTCCCTCAGCCCCCTAGTCCTTGCTGCCCCCTGGCATCTGTTAACCAACCTCCAGTCCAGTCCTTGGCTATGGCCACTCTACCCATCAGTCCAAATCCTCATCCCTGGAGTACCCTCATCTGCCAGACCCTGAAGTTTGCCCCAAGTTACCAACCCCCTTCTGAGATGCCAGGTCCTCTGCAAATCAAGCCTCTCCTGGCGAGATGAAAGTGTACATCTAATGGAACACATGGCTTCCCCCTCCTCTGCCCACCCCTGGCCACATGCACATGCCCCTTCTGGCATCTCATCATTTGGCAATGGTTGCGGCAAGCAGGCTCGTTGTAGATGCAGGTGCAAGCAGATTACTTGCACGTGTGACCTGCCGAGCCCCACCCTGGGGTAATGGCTGCAGATCAGGTGGGCCTCGTTCTAGTCCCAGGTGGCTTCCAGTCCTGGGGGAAGACAGGCATCAGCAAAACCCCTATGGGACAAACCAAGCCTGCAGGTGGACACGTACCACGGGGACAGCAGCACGGGACAGGGGACAGACAAGCCCAGGAGGGCTGGGAGGACTTTAGCTTCTTCAGCATTTCTCATAGAGCAGATCTGATGACAAATGCTTGTGGGTTTTATCTGAAATCTCTTTATAGCACTTTTACTCTGGAAGAATATTTTTGCTGGATATAGCATTCTGGGTTAGTTCCTCCACCCCCAGAACTTTGAAGATGTGAGTCCACTGTCTTCTGGACTCCAGTTTTAGAAAAAGGGACCGCAGCAGTTGATGGGACTGTCTCCCTGTATGTAACATGTCTTTCTTTTCCTCTGGTTGCTTTGGAGATTTTCTCTTTACTGTTGGTTTTCAGCAGTTTGACTATGATGAGCCCAGATTAGGATTTCTTAACTCATGCTGCTTGGTGTTCATTCAACTTTGTGAATCCGTACATTTGTGTCTTTCCCCAAATGGAGGAAATATTCCATTATGACTGGCTTCGAAGTCTTTTATGCCCAATTCTCTACTTCCTCTCTTTTGAGGCTCTAACTATGCCTAGTAGACCTTTTGATATTGTGCCTCTGTCTCCTGACGTTCTGTTCATTTCTTTTTACAATCTTTGTTCTCTTCTTCATATTAGATCATTTCTGTAGATTAATCTTTAAGTCCATGGGCTTTTCTGTTATCTTCAACCTACTCATAATCCCACCCGGTTAATTCTTTATTTCAGATATTGTTTTCTTTGTTGATAGATTCTGTTCTCTCCTGAGTGTTCCTACTTTTCACTGAGCAAGATTTCCTCCACGTCGTCGAGCTCAGCTCTATATCCTTGTCTGATGATGCCGATGTGAGCCGTCACCGTGGACTCAGTCTCCTCTGCTACCTTTTCTCTTGAGTAAAGGTCAAGATTTCCTTTTGCCTTTTAAAAAAATGCATTTAGTAACTTTGAGCTGTATCCTAGACATTGTGAGCACCACGCTCAGCCAGTTTTTTTTTTTTTTTTTTTTTTTTAAAGATGACCGGTAAGGGGATCTTAACCCTTGACTTGGTGTTGTGAGCACCACGCTCAGCCAGCGAGCGAACCGGCCATCCGTATATGGGATCCGAACCCGGGGCCTTGGTGTTCTCAGCACCACACTCTCCCGAGTGAGCCACGGGCCAGCCCATCCTAGACATTGTGAATGATGTGTTATAGAGACCTTACATTCTGTTATATTCCTTTGAAGAGCGTTGACATTTTTGTTTAATAAGCACTTAAGTTGGCCAGACTCAGACTCAAAACTCTGTCTCCCCTGCCATGGGAGACCCTGAAACCTCTGTTCAGTTCTTTTAGCTTTAATAGAGCTGCTTGAAATCTGTCCCATAAACATACATTTCAGGAATCAGCCAGAGATGAACAGAGTTTATACACAGGGTTTGAGGCAAGGGGGCATCCTAACTCTGCTCTAAATTCTGTCTTTGGGTTCCTCAAGACGGTAAGAGTGCAGGCCTTTATCCTCATCTTAGCCACCTTGTGTGGCATCAACCAAGGCCAGTCTTCAGGTTAAAAGCCATAAAAAGCAAGAAGCCCATCCATGCCAATCCCTTCTTCCAGCTTCCCAATTCCATGTCTTTGTTGCTCTCTAGTGCCTTCAAGCAGTTGTTTTTCACATCCTGTCCAGAATTTACAACTGCCAGCTGTAGAAAGGTGGTTCTCCAGGAGCTACTCTGCCATAACCTGCTTGGTTTTAAAAATGAATGATACTGAGTCCCATCATTTCACCTGATCCTCTTAACAGCTCTTAACTGTTGCTGGCTTTCTGTGCCATGTCATCGCCGTCTGCTTCCTGCCCTGCTTTGTCACACTGTAAGCTCTGTGAAGAGGGACCACCCATGTCTTGTGCCCTGCTATGTCTCTGGCAGGAGCACAAGGAATGTCTACTGGACCACAGTGTGTCGCTCAGCAATTGCTGGCCCTCTGCACCCATGCTGCCCCACCTCCCTAGTCAAGTCGGGGTAACTGTGTGGAGGGAGAGGGGGCCCAGATCACATGGTCACGGGCATGTGGAGTGAGCTATGGTCGCTAGCACAGTCCAGATGGCAGCTAGGGGCTAAATGGTGCCCCCAAGGTCCTAGGCATCCCAGGCCGCCCCATTTTCTAGCTTCTCAATATCCCGCTGATGGTGACGGTCTTGTGATGCAGTTTAGGGGCACAGTCACATCTCATTTTATCCTCACAGGTGCCAGCAAGGCTTGTGTTATTGTCCCCATTCTCCTGGTGAGAAATGAAGGCCCAGCGAGGAGGCTGGCTTACACGGACGGTGAGCAGCAGCCCATGACGTGAACCTGGCATTCTCGTCGCCTGTGCCCCTCATCCTCCTGTGTCGCCAGCTCTGCGAGGTGCTGCCAGCCTCTGCTGTGGACTTGTCTCTGCTCCCAGCTCCATGGCCAAGCAGGAGGGCCAGTGGCAGCACCAGGGCTGGGGTCTAGAAACAGGCGTCCTCATCTCTGCCCCAAAGTCTCGGCTGACTGACTAAGCCATGGGGCAGGAGGCACTCAGGCACTAGACATCAGCTGGGCACAGGGCTGGGAGCCTGGGTTCAGGAGCGGCTGATGAAGAGGCAGAGTGCCAGGACAGACAGAGCACGCCGGAGTCAGGAGGACAGGTGCAGACACCACCACCCCTGCTGAGACCTCCCAGGGCATGCAGATATCCCCACCTACTGACCTGTAAGCTCTTCTGTCTTTCATGATGTTGATGTACCATGCTTACTCAGAAGCTTCAGCCTCTCTGCCAGGTGTCAGGTCCATGAGGCAGAGAGGAAATTCAGGGCTAAAGTTGTTCCTTGAACATTCAGCCTCTTATCTGGAGAGGCATGAACGGTGGCTGAGCACTTCCTCCTGGTGATGTTCAGTCACTGCTACTGCTGTGACCAAGCACTGAGTCCACGGGCCTAGTCGCAAGAGAACCTTCTGTCCCTAATGACTCTCTCACTCCTGCAAGCCTTTCCTGAACATCTACTATGTGCAGGGCTCTGCGTCAATCAGACACTCGCAGAGAAGCTGCCTCTGCAAGGTGGGGAGGAGTTAGCTCCATACAAGATGCTCCTTCCAGCCACCTAGGGAGAGGAGCCACAGGTGTGGGTAGGAGACTGGCACAGCCCTAGGACAGGCTGCCTGTGCCAACAGACATGCAGCCAGGTGGTCATCTGGCCCCAGGAGCCTTCGTGTGACAGCACGCATGCCAGCTGGCGTGAGCAGACAGCTCACCCCTCGTTTCTCCCAGAGGTGTGTGGCAGGCTGGTGGGTGCTTTGGCACATGTGGTGCTCATGTGCTTCACTGAAGGAGCTCAGGCTCTTCTCAGAAGTCACAGCGCACAGGGAGGATAAGGGGAGACCAAGGCACAGACAAGACCATGGCTGGCACACACTCGCCCCAACTTGCCAGGGCAGTGAAGTACAAACACAGCCTTTCCAGGGCCAGCAATGCTGCTTTAATTCATTGCTATGCCCTTGCTCAGGCTGCAAAGGCTGCCCACCACCAACAGCTTCTTCTAAGGGAGCTCTGCTCAATGGTGCTGACCGTTTGCCAAGCGTGGCCTTTCTGAGCATGAACGTCAGGGGCCTGTGGGGCTCGCAGGGAGGTGGGCTGATGCCCCTTACAGACAGAGACTTAGGTGGGCCTGCAGTGCTGGCCAGGGCGGTATGAGGTGTGGTTGTGGGTACAGCACTCACAGAACTAAACTGGGAATTCTGTCATCCCTTTCGGAAAATAGGCATGCAACTGAAAGGAAAATGGTCATGCAATTGAAACCTGAATTTAGGAATGTGTTTTTCTGCTCATCCAGACAAAACCCTGTCAACAGGCAGTGCTCACTGCCCGAGCACTGGCTGAGTCGTGGGAAGGCAGGAGGGACTGCAGGTACAAGACAGCTTACCTGCTTTACGGGGACAACCCTGACCATTCCCAGGCCTATCCTGACCCACAGAGGGTCCAGCTTTGTGCTGGCAGCTGCAGGAGTACAGGGGAACCCTGTGCTGGGACACTCTCACCACTTCTCAAGGGACAGACAAAGGAGAGACGGAGCTAGGGGTGGACTGCCTGGTCCAGGCTTGGCCCTCAGCCCCCCAGATGCCAGGGATGGCCCTCCAGAGCCTTTGAGACCCTGCCAGGGCCTCTCACTCCAGGCCGTCAAGCGCTGTTTGCTGTTGTGGCAAAAGATGGGGTAGGGTCGTCCATCTCCAGCTATTATCACCTCCTGGCACCCCCTCCTACAAACGTCCCTGCCTACTGCAGGCTGGCCTCTGCTGTGGCTTGCCCCTGTAACTGCCCTCGTGGTCACCAGTGCCATCCACCTGCCAACCAAGACTTCACTGGATGTGGCCTAACCCACTCGAGGGCAGAGCGTGTAGGCACAACCACGGGCATGCAGCGGTGCCCACACCCTCCCGCCTCACCCTTCCTTCCCTCCCTCCTACCCCTGCCCTGCTCTCTCCCAACCCTGGCCTGGTCTGGTTCAGGGCTCTGCTGACCCCTCCTGCAGGCAGCCTCCCTCTCCTGCCCTTGCCCTGCTACCCCTGCAGTTCTTGGGAACCTAGCTCTCCCACAGTGTTGCCAGCCCTTGGTCCCAGGTCAGGCCTCCCCACCTCCTCCTGACCCTCGCCAGCTTGACCCCACCCCACATCACCTACTTGTGGCCTAACAGTGTGACTTTGACCTTAAAACCTGGGGGTGAGGGTCTGTTAGGACTTCCTGCCTCCGAAGTCCTCTATCAGCCCAGCGGCCTCCTCTGCCCATCCTTCCCCTCCCCTGTGTAGACTGCACACGATCCATTCTGAGATGACCGAGAAAGTGTCCAGCAGCCCCAGCAGAGGCCACAGCAGGGCCAAGTCACCTGTCACTGTGTGGCACTTCCTACCCCACTTGGCTGCTAAGTGAGCCCCACAAGTCGCCTCTGTCAGGAGGCCCTTCAAATACTGCTGTGTGGGCTGGCCCGTGGCTCACTTGCGAGAGTGTGGTGCTGACAACACCAAGTCAAGGGTTAAGATCCCCTTACCGGTCATCTTAAAAAAAAAAAAAAAAAAAAAATGATGCTTTGCAAGCTCAGTGTGACGTGGGACGAGTGTGCAGCACTTCAGTCCAGCACCGCACACAGGCTGGCCGGGAGCCACCTAACCCTGTCAGCGGCCCTGTTGAGCAGGAGTCCTGTGAGTGTCACCTTCCTGATGAGGAAACTGAGACCCAGATCACTCAGCAGAGGGGGCCTGGCCTGGCGCTCCTATCAACAAAGGGCCTCTACCTTGTGGGGGGCCCACTTGCCAACAGATTGCACATTCTTCGAGGGCCGACTATCCAGACAGCTTCTCTGAACTCAGCAATATGCACTGACTATGCACCACCCCAGCCCTCCAGCACCCTCAGCTCCAAGTTCTCTCCTGGAAGGGGCAGGGTGCCTGGGAGGAGACATCTACACCCTAATAACAGCTGCAGGTTACCAATCGCCTATAGGTGGGCCTGGCGCCGCCTGCTCTGGAGGAACCCAGGATCCTGCAAGGGTGAAAAGCACGGGGGGCGTAAGGAAGGCAGGAGGGTCTCAAGGGCAGCTGGTGGGCTCAGCGGGGAAGGCTTCCCTCGGGAGCTCACCACGGAGTGGAGGCTGCAGAGGCCAGGAAGGGAGGACGTGCCCATGGCGGGTACATAGGACCAGTGGCGGCTTTACGTCTTGTATTTTCTACCCAGTTCACCTAACAGTGAATTCTGGGCTGCAAGGACAGTTCAAGCCCACCAGGACACCAAGGCCCCCTTTCAGAGCTTCCTGCACCTGAGCTAATGGTCACAGCAATGGCCCCACGCAGGCACCCATGGCACTGGGGCTGTGGCACGACCCTGCACAAAGGGGTGACAGCTCTTTGTTTAAGCACGTTGGCAAGAAAAATAAACATTTCCCATCACACCTCCAAAGCAGCCCCAGAAGAGCGAGGGGTGCAGCCCTCCAGGGCAGCCCCGCAGCGCTGAGAACGCGGCCGCTACCAGCCGGGCCGCTGGGACGCCACGGACAGGGCGCTTCCCAGCAGGGCCTGAATGACACGACACCAGGCCCCAGTAAATAACTTTGTTTTTTCCCAGGCAGAAGCTGAACAACAATGGTGGGACCAGGAGGGCTTCCCGGTCACAGGAAACTCTGCGTCATGCTCCTCCGCACTGTGTGAGGTCACCGGCGACGCTCGGGTCACGTGTGGAGGCTTCTATTCACAGCGTCCTTTTTGATAAACGGGTACTTTATGGGGAGGCGGCTCGGGGAATGGGAAAGCTGCCTATAAATGTTTAACAAAAGATCTGAAGTGGGAATAGGAACTTACATTCTTTCTTGCAATAGACAGAGCCTTCCGCGTCCAGATATGTTTGTATTCCTGGACGAACCTTCCGATAACATAAACTCATGAGAATGAGCTCCTTGTGGGAAGTGCCTGGCATCCCTGGGTGACCTCTCCTGCTGGGAGCCGTCATGGAGTGACCACACTGGTGAGGACGTGCTGTCCTCAGACTTCAGCCAGGGAGTCAGACCCGCAGGGCTTGGGACCCGAGGGAAGAGCCCCCGTGGCTTTGGGGACCTCCCTGACCAGGAAGGTCTGCACTGGGGAGGGGCATGCCTCCAGCTGAAGGGAGGGCCACAGGGTTGCAAGGGACGTTCCAGAACTGCCAGAACCTCGGGAAGGCGGGGAGGAGGGAAGAACGAGAAGGTATTCTCAGGTGCTTTCTCTGGGGCTCTGCCTCAGACAGCACGTTCCTGCCGCATGTCACGCACACTACCCCTGTGCCCCTGTCACCCACGGCCCTGGGCTCCTCTCCAGGGCTTCCCCAGGGGTCGGGGAATTAAAACCCAGGACCCCGGAGGTGCCCCGCAGGCTGCTGCTGGTACCAAGGGTCTCACCGTGCAGAGGCAGGCCCCATGGTCTGTTCCTCGTCTCTTCCAGTGACATCAGTGAAACAGGACAACATCAAGAGTCCTTGGGGAGAGCTGGGTGATGCAAAAAAGTCCCGAGAGGCCGTGTTCATCCCTGTGTGTCATCTATAGCCAAAAAGGTGCTTTGTGGTGCATGCACCACTTCTGACTGGGTTACTTTGGATGGAGGCAATGGTTTTGAAATGGGGCATTCAAACTTAGTGACTGAAGGCTCCGTTCATTTAGTTCCAGTACATTCATGATGGTCTTTCCTTTGATAAAACTGGTCTTCCCCAGCTCCTTATGCTGGCCCTGATGTTGGCATGGTTTCCAGGGAGGAAGTGGTGCAGCCACCACCAGCCCCACACCGGGGCTTCCTGACCACCCTGGGAGGGGGCTGCTGTTTCCATTTCTAAATAGAGGGGAGCCTCAACAACCCAACTAGAGGCACTTGTCCAGACCCAAGCAGAACACTGACCCTCTGGAAGCCAATGGGAGCACTCCTCTTACTTTCTTGCTATTTCGAAGGCCACTTCTGGTGCCCAGCTTGCGGGGACCTTTCAATATTGGCGAGATCCTTGGGAGCACGGCTCTCTGCCCTGACGATGAACACACCGCTCATCCTCCCATCTTCCTGACTCTTTAAAACAGATGCTGCAATACACAAACATCTTCACGATGACACAGCAATGCTATCTTACTGGTACAAGCAACTGTATGGCTCTCAGCGTGAGATTCCAGAAGCTTCCTCGAAATCACAAAATGCATGGCTTGTCCTGCAGCCCCTGCCTACTCCCATGGGTCAAACTTGGCCACAGCCCTCTGCTGCCTCTCATAGCTACACAGCTTCATCAGTCCCGGAAGCCAACAGCCAACCAGGAAGTGGAGAGGTTTCTCTGAGACCAGCCTCGGAGAAGAGAAAGGAAAAGCCTTCAAATTCAACATGTCCAAAACCCACCTCTTAATCTGCTGCTCCAAATCCAGACCTCCTTTGGGGTCCCCTAACTCAGAGAAGAGAATCCATCATCCACCCACTCACACTGGCCAAGACCCGGGGTCTGGAACACCTCATGCCCACACTGGGCACACATCCCCACCTAGCACCTGTTTCCCATCAGCTCCTCCCATCCACGGGGTCTCTGCACACACAGCTGCTTCTGCCTGAAGCACTCCTTCGTGCCCTTACAGAGCTGTGTTTTTAGTTTTATTTGACTGCAACAGGTTTCCAGTTGATCCCCTGCTTCCCCCTTGCTCCTCCACAACCCACCCAACACCTTGCAACCAGTGCCCTCGGATAGAGTCCAACCTCCTGTCCACGACCTGCAAGGCCCTGCCCCACACACTGAGGGGCCAGCCCACGCCAATCCTCTCCTTTTCTCACTAGGCTCCAGCCACCCACTTTGCACTCTATTCCTAGAAAATTCTGGGCTCACACCCAGCTCAGGACCTCAGCCACAGCTGGTGCCTCTGTGGGGTGGTCCCACCCCACCCCTCTTAGCAGGGTACTCCCTTGCTATTCAGATACCCTGCCCCACGCCCATCGGACTCATTCACTTGCATCCTACCACCTGTCTGAGCACGAGCCTCAAGACAGCAGAGCCTCATCCATGGCCGTGTCGTGTGGAGTCAAGGCTGCTTCATCAGCATGGCCCGCAACTCTGCGACCTCCATGGTATGTCACACCGGCCTCTCCAGCACGTCCTGGGTGAGCCCCGACAATGGTTCCTCTGGGTGAATGCTGAAGCAGCTTCCAGACCCAGGAGAGGAGCAGAACCTGCCGCAGAGGCCCCGCATACCACAGGCACGAGCGCCTGTGTCTGAACTCGCAGCCCACCCCCACCGGCTGCAGGATTTGGGGAGCAGACTGGGCGTCAAACATCCCGTCCCTGGATGTGGAGCAGACCATTGGTAAAGGTGGACATTCTGAAGATTAAATAAGAAAACAGAACCCACAGCCCCGCACCTGGCATGTGGGACACTCCCCGGACACCATGATGCATTCCGCATTTCTGAGGCCCGGTGCTACGACGACTTCCAGACAGTGAGTTCAAGGCACTGGAAGGACCGTTCAACTGCTCAATTACACGATTATAAGAAAGTTCTCTGGGAGTCCATTTGCTCTCAGTAAGTAGATTATGTGTAAAAGCTGGTATTAGATTATTGTCTACAACACTGCAGGTCAAATAAGCCTCTCTAGGAAGTAGGTCTCCCGAGGGGGTGAATGCAGCGTAGCCTCAATGTCTGCACTGGCAATTCAACAGCTGCAGCATTGGTTGCTGGGCTGGAGAGTCCCTCTGAAGTTAAAGCTGCTCTCAGTGAGTACAATCCCCAAAGCACCCCACGGAACTTTCAGAAAGCCCCTCAGAACAGACGTGCAGAGGGAAGCAGCTTACATCCCCAGAGAAGGTTCCATTTAAAGACCCTGGGGTGCCCTGAGGGTCTCCAATACTGGCTGGTGGGCATGCAAATCCACAGACAGTCCTTGTGTCATGGACACAGTGGTGAAGGTGTCCTTGAAACAGCGCTCTGGTTGCTGCACGACAACTGGGGTGAGGAGGCCTTGGTGGGGCTGGGGGGCGGCTGCTGCCCACCACTTCCCTTGCTGCCAGAGTGCTGTTATGGGAGCGGCTGCTATGTGCCGCATGGGCATCCCACACCCAACACTATTTTCCTGTGAAGCTGGCCACCTGAGAAATCTTGTGCCTAGGTAATTACAATATCGACATAAAACTGACAGAAGAGTGTTGGCACAGAAGACACCATGCATGTTGTGAGGGTGGTGACCACGTTTTCCAGCCAAAACTGCATCTGTCATGCTGACAACAGCACCAGTGACGGGGACTTGCAAGTGCACTTCCAGCCGGGGCAGCAGCAATGGTGTGGCACACCATGGGGAGTCTGTAAGATGGGGCATGCCCACTACGTAGGACGGTATGAGGAAATACAGTGCGGCACAGTTCTTATTTAAAGCTTGAGCTAGCTTTCTCAGCTTTCTGCCTTTAGTTTGTAGACATACTTTTTTGCCATCCTGAAGGATAATCTTATTTGACATTTCTAGGGCTGAAGGTCTCCCAGACAGCAAGGACTAGGGCTGGGTCCTGGGATGGGTGGAGAGGGCAAGATGAAGGACACAGAGTGTCCTGTCTGGGGCAAGGGATATGTGGAGAGGAGCAACAGGAGACAGGGCAGGGTGGCCAGGCTGGGAATGGCCTTGAGCACCAACTGAGGACGCTGCACCTTGTGCCCGGGTGAGGGGCACGGGGCAGACTGCAAATGCGGAGGGTGGAGAGCCAGGTGGAAAAGGCGCATTTGGTAGGGCTTAGCAACACCTGGGCCAAAGTCCCAAGGTCAAAACCAGGGAACCTGGATGAAGCAAACATGTTAGGAGAGGCCCCAAGCTGGATGCCACGCTGGGAAGTGCCTGTGGCGACAGCAGAGGGGCAGACGGCTGGGGTTGTGGGGCCTATACCCCGAGTGATGGGGTCACCTGGCATCTTCCAGAGAAAGAACGCCCTGTGCAAAGGTGCAGGCGGAGGCAAGGACCAAGGAGGATACTGCCCTCAGCAGACAGAAGGTCGCCACAGGCCCTCCAGCCCCAGCCCACTAAATCAAGATAGGAAACATTCTACATGCATGGTGCCAAACCGCAGTGTGCATGTGGAAGTTGCTACAGACCAAGACTTTGGTTTTACTTCATGAATGCCCTGCTTACTGAGACACAAAGTGTCTGTCACCTCTGCACAGCGACCGACAAGGGCAAGTGGCCTGAGAACCTGCAATCACAGCTGGTTTACAAGGGCTCTCCTCTGTCCAGGGGGCTGGAAGCAGTGCCCAGGTCACCAAGGCCCAAGGCTCTGCCTGGCTGAGGGAAGAAGACAGGGACAGCAGCAGCGCGCACCCACCACGAGCCATGCGCTCTCCATATCTCAGCCTCACCGATAGCTCCCGAGGCGGGTTTTCAAGCCAGGGAGCTGAGCTTCCCAGAGGTCACATCACCTGCCCGAGGTCAGGCCGCGGATGGGACTGGAGGAAGGGAGGAGCCCCTCCTCCCCGCGCTTTGCTTGCCCTTCCCTGCTGTTGCACACCTCGGGCAAGAGCCAGTCATGTCCAAGGCTCAGATGAGATGACACCGATGAGATGACACCAAGTGTCTCTCTCAACTCTAGGATCTTGTGATTGGAATTAGGAACACAGGAAAAAACCCAACCACCACCCTGATATACGTTAGCTATAGCTTTGATTCTAAGAATAACAAGTGGCCAGAAACATCCCAAGTGCCCAAGTCAGGAACGACCGAGCAAAGCCCACACGAAGACACAGGCTGCCGCATCTCTGCGGTATGTGCGTGTGCTCAGCCGTGCGCGGGCAGAAGCTTCCCAAATGGCTGGGCCTTTCCCGGGTGCAAATGCTCCCACCACCACCAATTTCCAGCTGCCTATGTGATGTCACCGAATCCGAAGCTGGGAAGAGATGTGCAGTGGCCACCGTTACATACACAGCGTGTCCACCATACAGAGACAATGCAGGTGAACGTCCTAGAAGGTGGTGTTTGTCTCTTGTGGTGTTAACGTAATTCAATTGTTAGTAAGCGATTTAATTTTTAATAATGGATTGTTTAACAGCCAGACCACGGTATTACTGAAAATTTAAGCCGGCTTGAGCACACAATGGCTTTAGCGACCTGGGAATTTCAGCATTCATCCATCATATCCTGCCTCCTTCCATGAGTAAATTTTGAAGTGGCTTGAGAACACTATTAAATAAAAACTAGCTAGTGCTTAGAAATTAGAGGAAAAATTAAATTCTTACTGATGGCTGCTATTACAGTTTGTCAATAAAGATCTTGAGAAAACCTCTAACCATGTCTGCCTTTATTCTACCTCTGCCCTGCACAGCAGGCTCCCCAGTAACGTCTGCCAGGGGGGTTCTCCTTGGTACAGTCCTTGGCTGGACTCAAGCCAGCAGACTGCAGACCGTGCCCAACGCCGGGTGCAGCTGGCCTTGGGAGGCCACCTCTTGCTACCTTCATGAGCGCAGTTCCTCATCTTTAGGAATCTGTAAAGATCATCTCTAGGCTCCTGTAAGAATCGAGGGACTGCGGCCGCTTGCTGCTGGCAGATGACCACCACAGCATCTGTGCTGCTGACTTGTGGGACAGGGACAGCTCTGTCTTTCCCCAAGGCTCGCTCTGCCCATCCAGGTGACTCACTTCTCGACGTCTGAAGAAAGGATGGCTCAGACGTTGCTTCTTCACTCACCGGCAGGGCCCCGGGCAGGTCGCTTTCCCATGCTTCCCCTGATTTCCTCACACAGAGAGGCCATCTCCTCGTGCCCATTCTGGGGTCTTTGGAGGACTGAGGGGTGATGGATGGACTCCCCAGGTGAAGGTGGGAAATGGGCCTAAGAGTCTGTTCCCTCCACAGCCTGTCCTCTGAACCCCGCTCACTACGCTGCTTTGACATTTATCTTTTGTGTTATTACTTTCAGGGTCTCGGGTAGCACCTCGTGTCCACCAGAAAAGGGCTCCAGAAGTGGGCAGAGAGCATGTGACTTGCCAGCTCAGATCTACCTCCAGGCCCTCATGCAGAGACAGCTTACCCTAGAATATTCTCCTTCACACTACCATTGCTAGGGCCCTTACACCCCCAGCCCTGCGTCCCTGCACCCCCAGACCACCCTTCTACAATCCAAACCCGATGACAGTAGTTTTCAGAGGGGTCTCACCGCGGCATGGCCAGGCTTAGGTGTGACTCAACCTCTCCCAAGCATGTCACTCTGGGCTTTTGTTCCCTAGCCTGCAAGGGCTGTGTCCTCCTTGGTCACCATGATACCGGCTATAATGTGGCCCCCTGCTGGTCTGCCCTCCTCGAGGACAGGGGCATGTCTGGTGTCCTGTGCCTGCTACTGAACAGGTTCTCAGTATGCATTTTGCAAAATGAAACTGACTCTTCAGCAGCACTGCGTGTGCCACCACATCTCCCAGTGAAGGTCAAGGGCTCCGGCCTAGAGACGCAGGTGACCACACACTCAGCTCCCTGCCCAAGACCCACAGAAGCCACGCTGGGCTTGTTCAGGGTCATCATGCTGTGAAGCGCCTTGACCCATAGCTGCAAGGCTGATTTGAAACCCACAGCAAATGACTCTGCCCAAGCTCCTCCTCTTCCTCATTGGGTGGAACGATGAAAATGCATGAGATGCATGAGGCTCTTTCATAAATCATGAGTGTCAGATTACAGGGAGGACCACTCTACACCCCAACGCAGGGCTACGTCCACACAGACTGCATTTCTGGTTCGGCTGCAGTCAAATCAGGCTTGGCTGTCACAATGTAGCAGGATACAGAGAAAGAAGCTGAGGAAGTGTCCATCCTTGGGAGAATCAGGGGGCACCAAAGACCTTCCTTGAACCCCGCAAGCGATTCTAAAGGACCGTGTGTGAGAACTGATCGGTGATACGAGGAAAACCAGCTACAGCAGCCAGGCTGGCCTCGGGTTTGGCAGAGAACAGGGAAGTGCTCGGCGCTTGGGCCCAGGTTTACGGAAGAGGAAGAGAGGCGGGCACTGCCCCAAACCGCTGTTAGGTTTAAAAAAATTACCAAACACAGGCAGCAGTTCTCATTAGTCACGTCCTCAAATGACAGCAAAAACTGTAAGTGCGTGTGTGCCGAAAAAGTATTCAAACTAAAAAACAATTTGATGGAAACTTATGAAACATGATAACCTCTCCCTGGGGTCAGTACCTGGATTCTTCCCCGCCTGGAGCAGAGCCTGCAGCCCTGAGGTCTCTTGATGACCTTCAGCTGCAGTATTCAAGCCTGGGTGCTGGATCCTTCTCTAAGCCTTACGGAACCCAACACTCAGGCGTGCCGAGAGTCAGCCCTGGACTTCCCCCTTGGCCAGCCCTGACCACCCTTAAACTGGAACTCAAACTTTGTTTCCCCAAAGTTTTCCATTTTGTAACACACATACATCTAAATTTGCAGATATTAAGTATGTCTAACAAAATTACTTCCAGTAAGACATATTAGGCTGAGGTGTCTTTACATTTGTTTTCTGCAATGTGCCCTAAATAATTTATAAGCTGTAAGAAACATCCATGTCTGCTTTTCACTTAAAAAAGCGGGGGGGGGGGGGGGGGAGAACAACCTATTCTGAACCACCAAAGACAAATCCTACTTACATATATGGTTTATGTTATTTACATGTGTATGTATTTTGTGTAAGATTTTAAACAGTTTATATTTTAATAACAAAACTACCATTGCCTGGGAAATATTTTGCTGGTGGATTGCTTTTAAGGGCAAGGACAGCATTTGTTCTAAAATTTACCACTAAAACCAAACCATTTCTCTCCATAATTCTAACTTGATTTTTGATATGTGTTTAAGGCAAATATCAAACACTTACAGAGTAATTCCCAGGAGATACATTCCAAGACCCCAGAGATGCCTGAAACTACAGATAGTACTGAACCCTGTACTTTTTTCCTATATATACACAGTCCTATGATAAATTTATAAATTAGGTAAGAAATTAACAGTAAGAAATTAACAATAACTAATAATGAAATAGAACAATTATAACAATATGCCAGCATTGCTACTTTTGTGCTTTGGGGCCACTATAAAGGAAAGTAAGGGTGACATGATCACAAGCTATGTGATCCCCAGACAGTCTATGTGGATCACCAAGACGGCTACTGAGTGACTTGTGGGAGGCAGCAAAGAAAGTGTGGACAAATGCAGGATTCACGTCCTGGGCTGGACAGAGCTGTGCAGTGAGAGATTTCATCACGCTGCTCAGAATGGCGCGCAATTTAAAACTTAAAGTTTTTTATTTCTGGAATTTTCCATTTAATGTTTTTGGACTTCAGTTGACCTCCCCAGAGTAGAGATGATATGGAGTATGATGTGACCCGTGTCTGCCACTCACAGCACTCTGTACCAAGCACACCCGCTTCTGTCGCACCAGAGTCACACTTTCCTCTACGCCACAGCCCAGAGTGTGCCCACACTCATGCCTTGCCTCACTGACCCCGACCTACCCTTTGCAACTTGGGGGCACAGCCACCCTGACTTCCTGCCCCTCCTTCTACAACAGGTTGGTATCCCTCCATCCTGTTCCCGTTGTGCCCCATGCTCACCTTTCTAGATGAGCAGGTGATGACTTGTATTTTAATTTTCCTTCCTAATCTTTCTACAGACCATGGGCGTCTCCAGGGCAAAAATCACAAGCTTTACCCCAAAGCCTGGCAGAGCACCTGGCACACGGTGCACCCTCATTGCTGGCTAGCTGAGCACATAATCTCCCCCTAAGCCTCCCCCGACCTGAACCACACAAAACCTGGAACAAGCATTGCAGCACTCCCGTCTGCTCTCATTGGACCTCTTACCTTGCCAAGCTCTAATTGCTCAGGTCATATGTTTGTGTCTCCAAGTGGACAACAGGCTTCGGGCTAATCCTTGTATCTCCAGAGCTGCGCATACATGCCTAGCCCCAGGCAGGTAGGTGCTTGGTAAGTTTGATGAAAGAATAATAGGCATTTAATTCTTTGGGGAAGCTACTACAGTGATCTGAAAATGCAAGGAAATCCAGACTTCCCAATCCAAAGAAAACATCCCTGCACGGAAAAATTTCTCAATTATTTTGATCAAAATTCAGGAGATTTTGACCAAGTACAGTGCAAACATGTGAATATGTTTTCGGTATGCTGCTTGCTGTCTACAGTCAATCGTGACTGTGTTTTTCACACACAGCAGGGCCTCAGGTCTAGCTGGGCTTTCAGAGCGGGACTCCTGGGCAGGAGCGCTCATGCTCCCGTGTTCTCTAAGTCCTTCCCACTGGACAAGAGCGGGCACTCTGCATCTCCAGGCCTGGGCATGTGTCACCCTCAAGCTTCTTTAAGTCTCTACTCAGCAGGAAATCCAATTTTTAGTTAGAGTTTTGTAGGGCCATCCATTTTTTTTTTTTGTCATTTTTTTTATTGTGATAAAATACACATAATGCAAAGGTCCAGGGTTTGATCCCTGTACCTGCCAGCCACCAAAAAAGAAAATAAATAACATAACCTAAAACCTATCACTTTAATCGTTTTAGGTGTGCATGTCAGCGGCATTAACGACATTTACACTGACGTGTAACCGTCACCACCATCTATCTCCAAAACTACCTCATCTCCCAGAGTGAGACTCTCCCACTGACCACTGACTCCCTATTCCCCTTCCCTAGCCCCACTGAGAGCCACTTTCCCTCTCTCTGAATCTGAGTCCTCTAAGGCCCTCCCATCAGTGGAACCACAGTACTTGTCCTCTTGGGACTGCCCTATAACTTAGCACCACGTGCTCAAGGCTCATGTAGTTTGGGCCATGGACCATCCCTCCTCGACACTCCCGTCCATGGACCTGCTTGCCTCCTGGCCAGATGGTGTTCCTGGAGGGCAGAGGGCATCCCCAGTGTCAGCCACAGCCCCTCCCTACACAGGATGGATCGCTGGACAAGCATCCCCCACTTTCTAACTTCGAGGGGCCCCGAGCATTTACTCAGCACCCCTCCCAACATGAGCACATGCTGGACGCTGGGCCTGAGCATTGGCTCTGCATCTCCAACAGCCACGGCCTTGCATGACTGCAGTGAGGGAAGGAGAGTGACTGGCACTTCATGTGTTTTAAACTTCCAGTATTTCCTATAAGGTGGCTTTTAAAGGGTGGGCTTTTCCCACAGGGAGAAAAGGGGAGCTTCAAGTGACAACCAACTGTAACCAGGAATCCCAAGCCCCACGAAGCTACGAAGAAGAGTCGGAAAATCTGCTTTTTACATGGAAAATCTGCTTTTTACATAAAAGGACATGTCCAGAGTGAGCATAAGCATCTGTTGCCACCTGGGCGAGACAGACAAGAATACGCCTGGCTTTCCCTGTAAGTACCTACAGGCGTCACTCAGCCATTCTCGGATGCTCTGCTACTCAAGTTTCATCCTGTAGGACGCAAGTCAGGATCTCATGATGCTAACCCAGCTCTAATTCCAGAGTCCATCTGGGAGACTGCAGCAAAGACACCCTTTTCTTTCAAATGACCTTCCTTTTCCCTTAGTATACGTCCTGAACCAAGAGGAACACTCAACAGGAGAGGGAGACCAGGCTTCTCCCGCCCAAGCAAACAGCTGGGACGGCAGGCCTGAGAAGGGGTCCCGCAGAGCGAGTGCGGACTCTGAGACCCAGAGAGCCTGCTCTGTAAGAAAGTCCTGTCCAAAGGGCTCCAGAGCAGTTTGCTTCCAAAACTTCCTTTTCAAAGTGACCTTGCACTCTCTAACTTGATTCTAACTCAGAGAGGCCAAACTTGTCACCCACTCTGTCACCACGTGCAAACGGCCACACGCCCATACCCAGCAGGTGGAGGGGGCGGGGCAGGAGTGTGGTCTGCCACCCTGGGAGGGTTTCCCAGGACAGGATGTGGCCTGGGCCACGTCATACCTCACCCTCTGTCATCTTCAGGTCAGCTGTGGGTCTTAACATCAAAAACCAGTTGGTACTAACACCACAGACACCAAAACACAGGTTTTTAGGTGCTAATCTAATCGCCTTTATTCATATCTTTGAGTGCAGGGCCTAAGAATGTATTTATGTTTAAAGTTCTCCTCCACGAGCTGACCATTCAGTAAATGGTGTGGAAACTTCGTAAACATGGTCTCCACAGACACAAACTTCACTGTGAAAGAAAAACAAACAAAAACCTGCACAACTGAGAACGACAGCCAGCAGGACTGCTGAAAGGCCCGCATCCTTCTGAATAATCCAGCCCATGTGACAGACAGAGCTTAGGAAACATAAGCAGTGGAATTTGTTATTTTTTAATTTCTCAAACCCAGGCCAGGCCCAATGACTTCCAGTACTGGGATGGATCTGGCTACTGGTCATGACACTTCTACATTATTTTCATACAAAAGCTATTTGGAGCAAGGGGGAAAAAGTTGCATTTAAAAATGTAGGCTCTGGCATCAAAAATAAGAACACAGCACTCCTCCCCTATCAGGACCTGGCAACAGACACCGGCTGGGTAAAAGGACTTCAGGTCCTCATAGGAATACAAAGTTACCTGGTTTGCCGCTTGCTCAAGCTCCACGGTATAGTGGCAGGTGCCCCAGAGAACAAGCTGAGGGCCATCCCGGACAAGTCGCTCAGCCAGGTCTTGGTTTACGCATCTGTGGACAGTTGAGTCATCCCTGGCCTCGCTCCTGGCTGCCAGGAAGAGTGCCCACGGAGTAAAGTGCGAGGACACCAGGAGGCTGGGCTCTGGAGCATCCCACCTGCCACCCCCGGGGCGACACAAACACCATGAGAAGTTGAATGCTGACTTGAACAAGGATCCCAGCTGCCATTTAACATATCCAAACACTCTACCACAAGGCTGCAGTGTACCCTACGAACCAGCTGAGGCCCAGGCCAGGCAGGCACGTGAAGCTGCCAGGCCACTGCTAAGAGATGAGGACCCTCTGAGAGCTAAGCAAGTCCACTGAGAGCCACTCATGTAGGCACCTGCCTGATGCACCGGCTGACTCTCAAAAGCTGTTCAGAGTCTAGTGACACATACAATTAAAAACAGAACTGAGGTCCGGCCCGTGGCTCACTTGGGTGGGTATGGTGCTGATAACACCAAGGCCATGGGTTTGTATCCCTGTATAGGGATGGCCGGTTAGCTCACTAGGGAGAGTGTGGTGCAGACAACACCAAGTCAGGGGTTAAGATCCCCTTACCAGTCATCTTTTAAAACAAAACAAAACAGAATTGATCCAACCAAATAGAAAATACGGATTTAAAAAAAACCAAACTACTCCTCTCCAGTATGCCTCAAAATTATCATGTGAATCCTAGAAGACCTGAAGAGGTCCAGGGCCTGGGTGTGGGCTAGGGCCTGAGGCTGGGGGGCTCTGGGAAGAAGGCTGTGGCAGCATCTCACATGGGAAGGCAGGGTGTGGTAGGGAAGACACACTCTGGTGTCCCTGTGACTCCCCCAAAGCTCCCACCTCAGCACCAAGACAACGTGGCTCTGCACTGACTGCAGTATGTGGCTTCATCCCACTGGGGAAGCGCTGGAAGGTTCTCACAACCCCTGACACTCATGTCTGTGCAGTGGAGAGGCAGCAGGGTGAGGTCCAATCTGCAGGAGGGGCAGAAGCACCCCACCCCAAGGCTCTGTTGGGGACCACAGCAAAACCTACTCGAGTTGGGATCCTTGCTCCTACTCCAGTCTGTTCTCCCCTCTGGGCTGCTGGCAGGCTGGGGATCTGTCTTCCTCTGTGCCCCAAGACACCAGCCCTGAAGTTCACCAGGTCCTGCAATGCAGCTGATGTTCAGTGTCATATGGGGAGAGGGCAAGAGACACAGGTGAGAGACCCACCCAGAGCGCAGTGGGGACTGGACTGAAATTGGCCCACCCGCCACAGCAAGCCAACAGAAAAGCAATGGCCTCTGTGTTAATACCGGATGCTTTTATTACCACAAACCAGGAAGAGTCTTTAAAACAGCAACACCTTCTGCTTCCACTGTCAGCAAAACAAAATGGCTTTCCTTCAACTATACTAAGACTGAAGTTAATTTCCTGCTTTCTAAGATTTAAATACAGCCAGTTACCTTCCCAACAGGTCAACTCGGCTACCTGGGAGACCGTGCCTCTAAATCACCCTGGGGAGCTCCCGGAGAGGCAGGTGTAACCAGACCATCCAAAGGCCACGAGGAGAAGTTTCTGTTTGAGGCAAGTTGCTGACAGGTGACATCTGGTTTTTAAAGCCCTTTTCCCTACCAAACTCTGCACAAGCTTCACCTGTGCACTGTCCCAGTGAGCAGGTCCAAAAGGATTCCAGCCATGCTGGGTCCAAAGCAGAGGAGTCTTGTACCTCCTCCACAGCATAACAAACTGGGCTTCTGGCCTTGGACAAGAGCGTGTGGACATACCAGGTATCTGAGGCGCGTCCATCTTCCCTCCATCAACAAACCATTCCTTAGCTCCTCCAGCAAGCCTGGCTGCATGCCAGGCATGGTGCAAAGTTGAGTCAGTGTGGCCTCGCCCTCAAGGGATGCACAGAGGCTCCACTCTATCAAAGTGACAGAGAGCGACAGAGCCAGGAGCCATCCAGCATGACGGGATTGTCCAGTGGCTGGAGATGGACACCGAAGGGGGCTCAGGACGGGCTGTGTATGGGACGAGAGGGGGGGAAAGCAGAGTCTGACGCTGGGCCTGCTCAGCACCATGCCCCAGAGACAGCCCCAGTGACATAAGGCCCAGAAAACGTCACTAGGGTTGGCAACTGGGATGTCCCTGGACGCTCTGCAAGATGACGTGCACACAGGCCCCTGATGACAGTTTCCACTGAAGCCTGTGGCTGGGAACCAGAAGTGTGCACGAGCAGTTCCCCTGGAGAAGAGTGACAGCAGTGGCAGCTGGCAATTACTGATGCTTACCACATGCCAGACCCAGTGCTGAGCACCAATGCTGGTGTCCAAAGAGGTAGCAGGGCTACAAAGACGCAAAATGGCAGATTCTAGGACTCCCCAAAAGGAGTCAGCATTTGGCTATGGGTTACTGCTACCTTCCAACACCACCACAAAGGAGGGGACGGGAAATCTGTGTCACCTGAGCAAATAATGTAAATGATAAACAAATCAGAAACAGGCCTTGAATTATCACAGAAGTTAGACTATTGGAAAAGAAATAGTGGCTGGGAGCCAGCCATCATGCCTTGGTCTAGCCCAAGCTTCCCGGCCTCCTTTATTCTTGCCTTTCCCAGGGGATAGCATGGGAGCAGCCTCCAGAATCCCCGAGCATTGGTGCCTCCCAGAATACCCCACACCGCCAGGCTCAGCATCGTGAGTGCACCCAAGGGCAGACAACTCTGAGGACGTTGGGCCCTGAGAGCTGGATGGGACTCAAGAGACTCTGGTGTGTAACATGCAAAGAGCTCCAGGGAGGCCACACGCAAGGAAAGCCAGAAGAAAGGGAAGCCCAGCCCCTGATGCCAGGACACCAGAGTGATGGGGCCAGCCTGCCACACAGCGGGAGGAAGGGAGGCCCTTCCCAGGCAGAGTGGCTCTGTCCACTGCTTGCTGTCACCAGGCAGCAAGCAGAAGGAACTCCCGCGCATCTGTCTGTGCCCCACCCCCAAACAGAGTCAGCACTAACATTCTGAGAAGACAATGTAGTGACTGGAATAAGCACATTCGAAATAGGGTGGTACAAGTTCACAAACTTTAGAAAACTGTCAGAGATGATCTTCTGCATATTATCAATTAGCTGGTTACTCCTGGATTTAAAACTACTCTTCCACTAACTTTTATGATGGCAGAAGTCGAGCTAATTTACTTCTCTTTGCTTTCAGCTTATTGATTTTCAATGGGAAAATTCTCTTTGGGGAATTAATCTTATGAAAGAGAAAGCAGACTTGCTATTGTACAGTATTGCAAAACACAAATTATAATCTAAAGTTTTATGTGGACATGTTTCTTCTAAAGCACTTTAACACCTGTTACAACAAGATCACTATTTAGGTAATGGGAAAAATCCTAATAAAGGGTGAGACACTGCAGTCAAAAAGGTCTATTAGTTATCTATTGCCATGTGACAAGTTGCATACAATGTAGGGGATTACAGCAACGTTTATGATCTCACAGTTTTTGTGGGTCAGGAATCTGGGCACATGTCTACTTGGTGGTTCTGGCTCGGGTCTCTCACAAGGCTGCAATCCAGACTTTGGCCAGGGCTGTGGTGTCTCAAGACTCAGCTGCCAGCTCACTCACTTGTGGGCTGGCAGGGTTTGGTTTCTCGCAGGCTCTTAGACTGAGAGCCTCAGGCCCTCGCTGGCTATTGGCTGGAAGCCTCCCTCAGTTACTTGCCACCTGGGTCTCTCCAAGAAGGCAACTAGATTTGCCAAAATGTGCAAGCCGAGAAGACACAGAGAGAGTCTTCCAGCAAGATGGAAGTCACAATCTTTTCTAGTCACAGAAGTGACACCCCTCAAACGTTGCTATATTCTACTGGTTAAATTACTCAGGGGGGTGGAGCCAGAAAAACCAGGAGGTAAAGATCACCAGGGCCATCTCAGAGGCTACTGACCATAGGAAGTATCCCAGGGGTCTCGGATTCTGTTTATACTCCTCCCTGACTTTTTATGTCACAGCACCTTTATTTATTACATATGAAATAATTTCTAATAAACGCTTTTATTAAGAAAGTCTAAAAGAAAAAGAGAAAAGTAAGCAGAAGGAAAAAAAAGAAGGTAAGAGCATAAATTAATAAAATAGGAAATGGACGCTGGCTGGTTAGCTCACTTGGAAGAGCATGGTGCTGGTAACACTGAAGTCAAGTGTTCGGATTCCCTTGCCAGCCAGCCACCAAAAAGAAAAGGAAATGGACAAGTAACAGAGAAAATCAATAAACTCAAAAGCTGAGTCTTTGAAAAGATCAGTAAAACAGATAAACCTTTAACCAGACTGATCAAGACGAGAGATGATACAAATTACCAATATCAGGAAAGAGGAAACATTGTTACAGATCTTACAGCATTAAAAGCTACTAAAACTAATGAGTTTAGCAAGATACAAGGTCAATACTTAAAAATCATTTATATTACTCTATATAGTGCTGAACAATCAGAAATAAACTGAAATTAAAACAGTACTACTTACAACAGCATGATACAATTAAACACTTACAGATGAACTTAAAATACAAGTTAAAAATCTCATATGTAAGAAACCTATATACTGAAAATTACAAAACATTCCAAGGAGAAATTAAAGACCTAACATATAGAGAAGAGATATCATGGTCATGGATTGGAGGACCCAATATTAAGATGTCAATTCTCTCTAAATTAATCTATAGATTCATGCAATCCCAATAAAAACCCAACAGGTTTTTTTGTAGGAATTGTTAATTCTAAAATTTATGTGGAGATGTGAAGGACCTAGAACAAGTTTAAAATGTAGAATAAAGTAGGAGAATCTATATTTCTCAATTTTAAGGCACAACATAAAGCTACAGTAATTAAGGCATTGTAGTATCAAGTACAGACCTGTAGATCAATGGAACAGAATAAAGAGTCCAGAAATAGACTCACAGTATACGTGGTCAGTTAATGTCAATGAAGGTGCCATAGAGTTCAATGAGAAAAGACAGTCCTTTCACAAACGGTGCTGGAACAACTGGATTTCCATATGCCAGAGGGAGGGGAAACCTCTTCAACTCCTACTGTACACAAAAGTTAATTCAAAAATGGATTGCAGACCTAAATGAAAGAGCTAAAACTATAAAACATCTAAAAGAAAACATAAGAGAACACAGTTATGACCTTGGGTCAAGCAAAGATTTCTTAGTTAAAAAAGAATAAAAACACAATTTGATACATCAGATGTCATCGAGATTAAAAACTTGCTTTCTTGATGATACCAGTAAGTAAATGAAATAGCAAACCACAGACTGGGGTAAAATATTTTCAAATGTGTATCTGTTAAAGGACTTTTATCGGAATGTATAAAAAACCTCTTATAACTCTATAATAAGACAGACAACCTGATTAAAATATCAGCAAAAAATATGATTATCAGCAAAAAAATTTTGTGTATACATATTTCATATATAAATGTGCAATAAGCACACGAAAAGAAGGGCTGGTCGGTTAAGCTCGCTTGGTTGAGTGTGGTGCTGATGAACACTGAGGTCAAGGGTTCCAACCCTTTTACCGAACAGCAAAAAAAAAAAAAAGATTAACACCATCGTTCATTAGGGAAACGCAAATTAAAACCACATTGAGATATAACATTCACACCCACTTCAATGATTAAAATTTAAAAGACTGACACACCAAGTGTTGACAAGGACATGGAGAAACAGGAACTCTCATATACTGCTGCTAAGGCTTTTCCATCACTCTGGAAAAGTTCGGTCTTTTCCTATAAAAGTAAACCACCACTTACTACACGACCCAGCAATCACACCCCATCTCCTCAGGAAAAATGAAACATATCCACACAAAGACTTAT
The DNA here is from genome assembly GCF_027409185.1 of Cynocephalus volans. NCBI lineage: Eukaryota > Metazoa > Chordata > Mammalia > Dermoptera > Cynocephalidae > Cynocephalus > Cynocephalus volans. The sequence continues at coordinate 93,577,487 of NC_084474.1, forward strand.
AGGTGAATGTTCATAGCTGCTTTATTTGTAATTGCTACCAAAATGGAAACAACCCAAACATCTGTCACCTGATGAACAGATAAACTGTGTTGTGTCTGCTCAGTGGAATACTAGCCAGCATTAAAAAGTGACAAAGTACTGTTTTGGGCAGTAACTTGGATGAATCAGTCACAAAAGCATCATGCAAGTGAAAGAAGCCGGGACACATGAAAGTACTGTGTGGTTCCATGTAGATCCGTCGCAGAAAAGGCAAGGCTATGAGGGCAGAGGCAGGTCGGTGCGACTGCGGTGGCAGCGGCCTGAATCGTGGGACACTAGAGAGCCCCCTGGGCGATGAAAACGTCCAGATCTTAACTGTGGTGGCGGGTACGCCACGGTAGACACCTATCGAGCCAACCAAAGTGTCTGCATGGAGCAGGAGAATGTTTCCAAATCCAGTAGGGACCACCACACCTCTGTGTGTGGCAGGTACCTTTTTTTATAAAACTCTGACTCAAACCAGGGAAAATTCTGACCCCTATTTTGCCCTTACAAATGTAACTAGTCAACCCTGAGAAATACCTAGGCTCTTTTGTTATCTGGCCTCAATCTAAGCATATCTAAGAACAAATTCTCATTTAGTACTGTTCATTCAACCAATAAAAACACCTTCAGTGCACAAGTTCTCGCCTCCTGCTGAACAGGAACTGGGGTGTGCGGTTCACAGGACCGTGAAGTGTATAGGGTCCGTAAGGGTCTCCTTCATCCCCTGGGAGTCAGTTAGCCACAGCCCACCTATTTATCACAGTTCTCCCCCTTTCAGTCATCATTTCTGAAAGTTTCTATGGAACAGGCATACCTACAACTTTGAAAAGCTACCTTTCATATACGGTATATATATACATATATTTATTATCCTAAATTATCTAAACGCTATACAAGTCTCATGTAATAAGTAATCAAAACCAAACGACGACTTGCACTGGAAGTTGTGTGGAAATTGAGACCCACAGCCTGTAAAGCATGCAAACTCCTGGGAGGTGTGTTCAGTGTCAGGGTTTTCAAGCCTTCTCAGTATCTGGAGCTTCTGAATTTTGCACTCGACACCATGACCTCAGGAGTGGTCCAGAAGTGGCAGGACGGAGCCGGGTTTCTGATTCTGACCACCCTCGCTTCCCTGGACAACAACTGCTTTCAGAGTTACTTTGGTGCCAGGTCCTTACACATTGAAAGGACAAAACAAATGTTTGGGGAGCTGGCTGCTGAGCTCTATTGGTTAGATCAAGCGCAGTGTTGTTAACACCAAGGTCAGGGGTTCTGATCCCCTTACTGGTCAGCCGCCAAAAGAAGTGTGGTAAGAAGAACTGTTACCCAACCTCTCCCTCACTGGGGTCTGGCCACACGGTGATCTTTGAGTTTCATGAACCCACCAAGGCCCCTCTTTGCTCAGAGCCGCTGTCCCCACCCTCCAGGAGTCTGTGTTCCTTCCCTCATGACACTTGGAAAGCGGTGCTCGCTGGCCGGGACACGCCTCCCAGCTTCCTGCACGGAACCAAGCTGCTCACGCTAGGTGAAGTGGTGCCGTCCTCCCCAGCGCCCGTGCGTGTGGTGGGGCCTGAGGGACATGAGCAGAACCAGCTCAGAGTGACAAACACAGACACAGCGTGCAAGAGTGCCCCACTCCTGATCATGCCCCACAACTCCCCAACCCTCAGGAGAGGGTCTGAACATCTTGTGGAGACGGAAACTATAATGCATGGGATTGCCAAGGGAAAGGCAGGCAGAAACACAGTCATTGGGATACAGAGGAGCAACTTGTGTGCTTTCTTATGAGCATACTAGGTGGCAAGATCGAGGGGCGGGCACAGAACCACCGTGGCGTTTCTAGACCCCTGAGCCCACTGCAGCATGGCAGGAAACTTGTGCTGTCTGATGCAGACGCCACTGGGCTACCACCCCGTCCACGATGGATGATGGCAAGGCAGCAATCTCACCTCGGCCCTCACATCCCTGCGCTTCACTGACTGATCTGCACCCCAGGGTGCATAGTTAGCTCTAACCAAACAAGAAAAATTTTATATATCTGCAGCAAGAAACAGTCCTAAAACGAACAAAATAAGTAGATTTAAAAAATATGTACCATGTATATGTGGGACTCTACAGTAAGTAAAACTGATATTTTTAAATTGCTTGGCCTATTTCCTGGATCTCTTACACAGCTAAAGAGTTGGAAAATTACAGATTTTAAGACTTCCTCAGACCATAAGGAAAATTAAACATTCTCACAAAACTTTTAGAGCTTAAGACACCCCCCACTGGTAATTCGGAAGGGACACTTGGCATCTTCCACAGGCTAGTCCTGGTCACGCCAACCTGAGTATATCATTGTGAATTCTAAGATTTTCAGAAATACCCGTCATTCAGCCACTTAAAGTCCACAGCGAACTTGGATTTAAGAGAATAACAATGACGATAAGATGATGATGATGATGATGAAGACAGCGTCACCCTGTGTCCCCTGCTGGGCTTGTTATAAGCATGCCCTGTACTCTATAGGGCTGGTCTGCAATCCCCTCACTGTACAGATGCAGAGAGGACCCCTGACTCCCCCAGGATGGCACAGCCAATGACTGTCACTGCTAGCTCCCGTGCACTTTGCTCCGTGGTTCCTCGCGGTGTGGCAGGGACCGCAGGAGGGGAGTGCCCATGCCTAGAGTCAGTACTTAGCAATCCCATCTGTCCCAGACGCTCAACTTCCACTTTGCCCAAACCTGTAATTCAAGGTCAACATCCAACCCTGGTTTAAAAGAGGAGGAGAAAACCACCAGAGCAGGCCGAAGGGCGAGGAGAGGAGGACGCCTGTGTCCGGGCCTCGATCTGCCGCCACTCGCACGCAGCGCTAATCACGCACAGATGGGGAGGAGAACTTACCAATTTGCAACAGTATTGGCGTGACCAAAGCCGTTTCCATGGCGTAACAGAACTCCCTGCCAAACATCACAGCCCCGTGCATCACCCACAGGCGCATGGGGATTCGGTCTATGGAACCCTCACTGACGGTCTCCTCATGGTGCTCGGCCTCCGCGACTCCCGGCTTCCGCAGGTCCGGCAGGGGCACAGGTAGGTCTTGAACTTGCATAGATTCCGAGTCAGCATTCTGCGGGGCCATTTTCATTACCACCAAAAATATATATATATTTATTCTATCTACATAAATAATACTATCATATATCTGTAATGATAAATTAAGATGTCTTCTCTTTCTGCTCAGTTGTGCTCCTCAGGCAAGCAATACTTAAGACTCCTCTTTGTACAAATAGGTATCTCACCACTTCTCACAATCGCATGAGGCATGCAGCAAAACACAACGATTTTTGGTTGGATTTTAAACATATGGCTTTCTGGTTTACTGTGAATTAGAGTTAAAAATCCATAATTGCCATTCAGTTAATACCAGTTTCATCATTATTACTGAAGAGGTGCTGAGGTTATTTTTCTTGCTACAGAGATGTGGGAAGGTGACACAAACAGGTGGTCCGCTGTGAATCCCCATCGAGTGACTGGATGATCTGCAAAAGAGGAAAACAACCCGGCCAGAGAATCAGGGGGCGGCCACTGCACGGCCCTGCTGGACCGGCCGCCCGACCCCATGAGCAAGCTGTGGGCCCCGAGAAATGGGCCCGAAAGGGCAGGAGACATCGCTGCGGACCCTAATGGCCTCGATTCTCTGCTGCTTACTCAGGGTGTGTCTGTGCAGATCATAAAACCTAACTTCTAGAAAAACGCCACTTTCTCAAGTGGAACTTAAATCTGGGGGAGGAAAAGATGGGGCAACAAAAGAAGGCAGGGTCAGAGAAGATGAGGAAACAGAAAAAAGCCAAAACTCTTTGCTCTTTGGCCAATAATGACATCGTCCACGCTGAGTGCTGTGGTCATAACCCGCATGCTGAAGGCGGTTAGCGGTGCCATTATGATGGGGAGGTAGAGGTACAGGTGGAGGGGCAGGGGTGACAGGTGAAAGAGAACCAAAGGGGAAGCTTTAGACGCTGCCTGGAGAGGTGGCAGGGGGGCAGGGTGGGGAGCTCAATATCTTCTCAACCTTTCTAGGTTATAAAACCTTTTGTTAATCAAATGAAAATTAGAGCCCCTCTCTCCAGAAAAAACGTCTGCATACTTATATGCCAAACCTTTCCTGTAATACATAAGGGTTCAGAGACTCCCAATCCACAGTGCATTCCTGCAGCTGTGGAGCCCTGTAACCCCAATCCTAAACTTCCCACCCTCCTGGCTCCTGTGACCCAGCCTTGTGACACATTCTCTACCTGGATGAACACACCACAACAAAGCACCAACCGCCTGGAAACTAACTAGGAATGTTTGCTCAGAAATGTTTTAGGAAAATGAGGTCAATTGCCCCTGGTCCAAGGCGAGATCAGGGATGTGGGACACCCCGGGTTCTGGAGTGGCTCCAGATACTGGGGCTTAGTTCAAAGAGCCTCTGAAATCACACAAAATGGTGTTCACATTTTATGTTAAGGCAGGTCTGTGGGCTGATGTCGTACTGAAAAATTTTCAGCTGGTTCCAATAAGAACATTTCTAGTTAATATCCACTTAACCAAATATGGTCGTAATTGGCTCCTCCTCTCTGTCTCCCCAGAAGGGACCAGAAACCTCCAGGTGTCATCTTCACTTAGTCCCTCCCTTGGGGCAGTCCCGGCAGGGCAGGCAATGCTGGGCTGTGCTGCAGAGAGCGCTGCTCTGCCCCCTGGGGGGAGGGGAGTCCGCAATCCAGCTCATTCTTACATCCCTGTCTTGCTGCAGATCAAACTCAAATCACTACTAATTCCTCGGGAATCAAAGGTTCAAATACTCCTGTCTCTGTATATTTGCTTCTTATGTCCCCAATTTCACTACAATGGTACACTGCCGCCCTTATTTGAGAATTCTTTCAAATTTAACAAACGTCCTCTACCATATAAACATTTCACCTAAAACCAATGTTGCCAAACTGTCACTCTCCTACAATATTTTTTAAAAACACTTTATTATGGAACTATTTCTACATATGCAAAGTACACAGGAGATTGCAGTACGGTCCCAGCTTCAACAACTGACACACTGCCATTCTTGTGCCACCTTCTCTGAGTCATTCCTATCCTAAAAGAAAGTGTTATGATTTTCCCTCTTAGAAATCTGTCAATCTTACACCAAAATAGGGTCAATGATTTCAACTGACTTCTTCTACCACAGAAGAGAGGTCGCGTTTACGAGAAGAGTGTCCGGACATGTCTGTGAAGCCTACACAGATCAACCGGGCTTCTGGCAGGGACAGTGGCAATTAGTCTTCTAAGAGATCCTGATGACCTCATTAGAAACATCGAATCCTTCGGTTCTGTTCACTGGTCCTTTGTCCCACTGCTGTGTCTGTCCTTGGAGATGTGCACTGAAATGAAGCAGTCTCTGCTCATAAGTGTCATTTCAGCAAAGATAAAAATGAGGCAATACACCTCTGTACTAAGTAGACGTGAGATATCCTAAGGCAGTGGTTCTCAACTGGGGGCAATTCTGCACCCCCAGGGGACATTTGGCAGTATCCTGACATTTCTGATGGGCACAGTTGGGGGCGGGCAGGGATGCTGCTCAATCTCCCAGTGCAGAGGACAGTCCCACTGCAGAGAATGAGCCGGCCCCAAATGACCACAGTGCCAAGGTTGGAAAAACTCTCATCTAAGGTTATTACTAAGTGGAAAGAAGGTTTTCTTTTGAAATGCTTAAACTCTTGTTGGTTATTACGTTTCGAATCAATTGACGAGACTGGATGTTGTGAGCCTTCTTTCTCAAGGCTGGATAATGAACATGTTAGGGTTTGCGGCCGCACAAGTCTCTGCTGCATATTCTCAATTTTGCTTTTTTTTTTTAAAGATGACTGATAAGGTGATCTTAACCCTTGACTTGGTGTTATCAGCACCACACTCTCCCAAGTGAGCCACGGGCTGGCCCTCATTTTTGCTGTTTTTTAATGCCCCTTTTAAAATGCAAAAACTACTCTTAGCTCATTGGTCAGTCTTGCAAATCTGGGATCGTAGCTGAACCTGGCCCTCAGATTGGTGTGCCAACCTCTATACTAGACTAGGGGCAGGGAAGTCCCAGGAGCCTCACCGTCTAACAGCCCTCTCTTGTAGCAACTGGCAGGAAGGATGGCTGATGGGGAGAGGCGGCCAGGCCTCCAGCACCCACCCAACCTCACCCCCTGTCTACCCGCCTTCACTTAAGACTGCAGAACTGGAAAAGGCACATGATCCCGCTATGCGGTGGCTGCAAGGTCGGGTTTGTAAGAGGGAAACTGCTGCAGGCTACTCCTTTCCAGCCAGCTACTCCACAGCTAGTAACACTTCCTAGCAGTTTATTTGCAAAGAGAAGGTTGAGTCAGAATCACTGATGAGCCCTACAGAAAGCCCCAGCACACCATCTCAGCCTCCCACACAGTGTGTGCAGAGTCTGGGCCTCAACCCTTTCTGCTGAAAGGTCTCAGGAATCAGCTGAAGATGCAGAAACACAATGCCTTCATTCTACCTGGGAAAAGCCAAGGAGTGTGCAAAACTAACTACTCAGGGAGGGAGGCTGTGTCCCAGGTAACAGTCACACGCTGATAGCAGTATCACACCAGAGCAAGAGGACTCCCCCTAAAATGGAGTCAGTTATGGCACTGGAGTTCCTCTAAAGTATTTGGATTCAATTAAAAATGAATAAAATAAAATAAATTCTTTACTAGAAAAAATAAAAAATAAAGTATTTTGGCTTTCCCTACCAAATCTCTAAAAATTGGTTCAAAGTTGGCCTTCCAAAGAAAAAATGTAAAGGAGGGGTCAGGGGAAGAGGAGTGGCTGGCCAGGAGAGCCATCCAGTTCATGCCCCCTAGAGTGCCCTGACCCCCCTGGCCATCTCCACAGGGTCATGGTCAGGGCGAGCTAGTGAGCAGTGACGCGCATCTTGGGCTGACCAGCACAGCTCCCTTGTAGCCCAGCGGGGGATGGGGGTCTGCATGTCCAGCTGTGGCCACATGTGTGATCTTCTTCTGAAAGAGCGAGGCTAGGGCTGGCCAGTTAGCTCAGTTGGTTACAGAGCAGCTGTATAACCCCAAGGTCACGGGTTCAGATCCCCATACCAGCTGGCTACACACATACCAAAAAAAAAAAAAAAAGATGAAAGAGGGAGGGTGCTAGGGGCCTGGGGCGCCTGTCTCTAGGACCCCCTCAGACGGTGCTGTAGTCTGCGAGGGGCCTCAGTCCAGGGTCTTATTTCTGGTGGCAAAAGGAAGCAATCATCCTTCAAAGCAGAACACTGCCTCCAGTGGCTGCATTCCCCAGAGCCACACCATAAAGTCCCACTGGCCAACACCCACCATGCCCCGCAGTGCCCAAGAACCTGGCTCTGGCCGTTCCGCCAACCTCACTCTGTCCCCTTACGCCTCCTGCCTTCAACTCAAGCCAGACTCTTCTCAAGGCCCACTCCTTCCTCTTCAGAGCAGGTAACCCCTGCCTCCTGCAAAGGGCTTCACGGCTACTGTACTTGCACAGCAAAACCCCACACATCAGCGAGAAGCCCCCATGAGACCCCCCCCCCCCATCTTCTTTTCCATCTGGTTTTCCTCTGTTTTTGGATCTCCCGGTGTTAGTCCTTGAAGGGACAGTGTCCACACTGCCCTAACCTGGGCTCCCCCTGCACTGCGCCTGGCCACACAGCAGGAGCTCGGTAAGGTTGTTGAAAGGATAAATGAATGAATGAATGAATGAGGAAAACCAGCTGGTAAGCACTATGGGGCTGTGTGCACTGGAAAGCCACCCCCACCCACCCGCTATCTGAACAATCACACCAGGCGACCTGGGTGACCGGCCACTGAAGTCCTCATGAAATGGCATGAGCATGGTGTGGGGTTTACCTGTTATTCAAGTAGTCTAGGCATTAACACAGCTGGCTTCCCTTCCTCAAGCAGTGCAAATGCAGTTTGCTGTTCTGTAAACAGATTTTACACAGGTAGCTTCACTGTCAATCTATATTGATGAAAATGACAAATATTGTTAGCATCTTCAGTTTTTGGTTTTTTAAAGTAGCAGTTGAGTACAAAAATCTACCGAACATCTCATACCGTTATGAACTTACGCAAGTAACATTACCCCCCCAGGTGCCAGAACCAGTGCAAGTTGTCAATGTTCAGGAGCAAGCTAAGCTGAGGCAACTTTCCAAACAGGAGTTTAAATACAGCTAAATTAGCTACTCCACAAAATCAACTCACGACAGCGGGCACTGTGTTTCTTTCAAAGATGCACTGATGTGACTAACCTGGTTTTAAAGAAGGACACCTTGGAAGACAACATCAAACTGCTCATCATCAGGATATCACTTGGTATAGTTACCGTTTCCAAAAACTTTATTTATGCAAAGCCCTGGGGATTTTGGGTGCATTTTACAGAAGACTACAAAATAATTTTAAAACAAAGTTTAAGCAACATACTTAGACATAAGGGTCGTATCACCTTGTCGAGGAGTAAATATGGGTATATAAAGATCTAAAGGATGGAGCTGTGGGGGGACAGCACCGTGACCCAGACTGGGCACAGGCCATTCTGACAGGAGAGCTGGCAGTCTAAGGGCAATGCCAGAAGAAATGGCATGAGTGTTTCTGTGGGTCCACAGCACAGAGGAAATATACCAGCAAATTCTGACTCATTTCAGAAAAAACAAAAGTACGTTCCACAAAGACACTAGGTCAGACAATAATAATAGGCCATAGAAAGTTCAACTCAACTATTGGTTCCAGCAGAACAGCACAGACACATCTTAGACCTCTAATTTGTATTCTTGTGCATGGGGTAAGTTAATGATCCACTTTTATCTCTTGCCAATGGCCATCCATGTCTCAATATGATCTCCTTGAAAGTCCATCCCCTGCACTTTGACACTTCTCTTTTACCATATACCAGTTTCAATCTGCACTTGTGTCTGTTTCTCGTGTTCAGCTCTGTTCCACTAGTGAACCTGTCTACCGCGTCTACAGCACCGCTGCAGCAGCAAGGCTCTCGGTGGCTTCCACCTCTGCCAAGGCGGTTCCCGCTCGCTGCTGCTTCTCCCGGTGTTTTCCTATTTTCCATGTTTATTTCCAAGAACTTTACGAGCATATGAACACTGAGAGCAGCCCGATTAGCTCTGGATAAAAGATCTTGTTGGTATTTTTATTGGGGTTCCATTAATTTTATAAAACCGCTTAGGGAGAATGAACATCCTCGGGCGGCTGAGTCATCCTGTCCGGAACGAGAGCTGTCTCCTTCACTTGAGCCTGCCCGGTACCTCTTGGAGAATTTACGAGGAGTCCTTCCACAGGTTGTGCACATTTCTTAATTTATTACTAATTATTTTATCTTTGTCATGGTCACTGAACATGGGATTATCTCTTCCCTTGTATTTTCCAACTGATTAGTTTAGATGCATGAAGAATGGTGTTTTTTATTTACTTATAATTGTTTACTTATAACGTATAACATTTACTTATAATGTTTATAGTTCATATGTAGTGAAAATGTACCATTCAGTTGGTTTTGACAAATTTGTATCAAGACAGACATCTCCACCACCCTGAAAGTCCCCTTGTGTACCTTCCCATCTAATTAAGGCCACTGATTTTTATATTTTAATTTTATAATCTAATTCCTTTACTGTCTGAGTGAGAATGGACAAAAAGAAGAATATAATCAAATCAACAACAAATCTACTAACCATTACCAAAAGATGTCGAGTCCCCAACTTAATGGTGAATTATGTTTCCAAAGTTCATGGATATGTGCTTGGATCGAATCATTCATTTCCCCAAAGACCATAGTGAGGACACCAGTGTGGCCTCTGGTCCTTCCCAGTCTGAGTTTAACTCAACGACGGCCATCATTCAAGGCTGGGGATAAGGACCAGCATGGTGTATGGCTGCACTTTTCCTGGGCACAAAGACTCTGAAAAAGAGTTTAAAAACCTCCCCTTTGTGACCTCCCCACACTTACTCCATCTCTAGGACCCCATAAGAAAAGGAAAGAAGCTTTGAGAGGAAAAGGAAGGACCGTGCAGGGCGGGGCCACAGTGACTCCAACCACAGGCCAAGCGACCACAGGCAAGCGCTGGTGCCAGATGTGTCATCACACTTAGGCTGTGAAATTATCTCCATGAAGTCATCTTAGAGCATGCAAATTGTCTTCTTTAAGGAAGCTATCTTATATAAATGCTAGAGCATTAACTGTAACATCTAAAAACATTAAAATGTTTCTTCCAAAGGACATAATTTAAAATGTCAAGCTAAAAGGACACACTGAAGCAATTTAAGAAAGATCACACTGCTCTTTCCCAAAAGCACAGGCAGTTCTGTATTCCTAAGAGCCTCATCATAAGTTGTTCTAAAATGTGGAGAGGTTTAAGAGTATCTGGTACCGTCTATTCAAAAGACCCGTAACACCTTTAAGATGGGTTCTCCCAAGCACAGAAAAACCACTGCCCTTTGGAACCTGCTCTGGTGCTGGTCGGCACATTCAGCGACGACGACTTTGTTATGATGTGCAGATTCATTCAGACAAGTGAAACTACAGTCGTTCCAATCAACAACTTCCTCTATTGTCCTGTTTCTAATTTAAGGGTAGCTGATGCCAAAACATGTGACTTCCTACAATTTGCTGAGTGAAGAGCTGGCTGTAAACTTAATCTCATCAAAAAGTTAACTGGAGAGCAATTTGTGACAGGCACCCCAAGCTTAGGTCGGAGTTCCAGATCTGCACGATAGTCACAATAGTCAAGAGGAACATGAAAATTCAGTAATCCTCATTCTGGAAACACATGCACTCTAACTACAAGTGTGTCCTCCTCTCCTGGCCTGGCGCACACACATGTGCACCTGACACTGTATTGGTGGCACTACAGGTTTGCTGGCACAGCTGTTTGTTCCCCACAGCCACCATCTAAACACGGGCACAAATGGGGGTGCCCCACCCTCAGAAACTCCACCACCACCGCTAACAGTTTTCTATAGAAGCGTGCGCTATTAACCCTGGTTGACCCTGCTTACTACTCGCTACTACAGTTCTCCCGACCGTCGCCTGCATGTCTCCACCCCCCCACCCCCTGCCTGCCTCCAGGTGACCATGGATAAGAACAATAGTTCATGGACAACACAGAAGCCACGGGAAGCAGACAAATGGTAGCACTCAATAAAGAAAATCAGCTTTTGGACCAAGAGTATAAAAAATGTAAAAATCAAATCAAGCAACTTCAAAATATCCTTGGAAGAATGAAAGGCAGCATTCTGGCAATTCTGCTCATAATGATATTTCCTCAAAAGCATTTAAGAAATCCCACTCATTCCCAATATAAAATCAATGTTGTGTTAAAAGAATGAGAAGCCACAGAAGGGCTTGTCTTTGCAAAAGACATGTGATAAAGGACGTTACTCAAAATATACAGAGAACTCTTGAAACTCAACAGTAAGAAAACAAACAACTTGATTAAAAAGTAGGTCAAAGGCCTTAAAAGACACCTCATAAAAGATATATAGATAGGAAAAATACGCAAATAATCATACGAAATGATGCTCCACATTGTATGTATTAGAGAAATGCAAGTTAAAAACGAGACACCACTGCACACCTGTTAGAACGGCCAAAATCCAGAACGCTCACAATGCCAAATGCTGACAAAGGGGTGGAGCGACAGGAATGCTCACTCACTGCGGGTGGGAGTGCAGAATGGTGCAGCCACCGTGGAAGACAACTTGTACAATGGTGTATATGCACATTGTGCTATCATACAGAGCAGTTTCACTGCCCTAAAAATCCTAGTCATCTCCCCTCCTCCCTAACCCCTGATAACCACTGATCTTTTTACTGTCCTCTGGTTTTGCCTTTTCCAGAGTGTCATATAGTTGGAATCACACAGTATGCAGCCTTTTCAGATCAGGTTTTGGTTTACAAAACCAAACATACTTTTACCATGTGATCCAGCATTAACCTCCTTGCTATTTACCCAAATGAGTTGAAAATGTATGTTCACACAAAAACCTGCACAAGGATGTTCACAGCACCTTTATTTGTGATTGCCCAAACTTCAAAGGAATCAAGATGTCCTTCAGCAGGTGAATGGATAAGTCAACTGTGGTACATCTAGACAATGACTATTATTTAGCGCTAGAAAGAAATGAGCTATCAAGCCATGAAAAGATATGGAGGAACTGTAAATGCATGTTACTAACTGAAAGAGGCTGGTCCCTGGACCTCCAGTGCACCTTCTCCTGGACTTCTTCCGTTTGACCACATGTGCTGGCCTGGCCTGGTCCCTCCCCCACTGGACAGTGCCCCGGGGTCTCCTCCTGACTCTTCCAGGCACCACCCCCAACACTGCCCTTCCTTCACCATGTACTCAGGCCTCACCCAGAGTCACCTGGGCCAGGGAGCTCGCTCCCATAGGAACCAGACCACAGCACTCACCGCAGGGCAGGCAACACCCCCACCCATGCAGGCACAGACACAGATGCCTGATACCCTGGGGCACAGTGTCCTGTCCTCCAAGGCAGCCTGAGCTCCTCAGCTCTTCCTTTAGAACCCATCAGACATAAGGCACCGCCAGCACCTCCCCCTTTTCATACTCTGGCATCCCAGTGTGAAGGAGGGGGCTTCCAGCAGCATACAGCAGCCCCCCACCCTGGTGTCCCCCTCTGTGGCAGCTCTGCACTGCCCTCCGCCAACCCCAAATGCAGGAAGTATATGGTCACCTCTGGGTGTCCAGAACCTGCCCAGCGCAGGCACCCAGATGGTTTTTAAAAGAAATGAATCCATGAGCACTGAAGGCAGAGGGCCAGGCTAACCCACAATTACGCCATTAAAAAAAGAAAACCAACTTCTAGAAATCGTTCCCTTTTAGTGAGAAGAAAAAGATGATCGTAGAGCTCAAAGAAGATCCATTTCTCGTCTAAACAGGAAGCAGAAACAAGCATGTCAACGCTAATGAATAGTCGAGATTTTTTGTTATTTTTATTATCAGAAACTGGCATACTACAATTTAAACAAACTTTCAAGATACACACATACACCTTAAGAACTATTTAATACCTCTAGAAAAAGCCACCTCGCCTCCACCCCGACATAAATAACAGAAGCTCACAATTAATTTCACACCTACACGTAATTCCTCAGGAGCTGCTATCCTTTCTTAAGCCAGAGCAGGGGAGTGCCGTGGCTGTGGCCCCAGGAGCAGGTGCACTGAGGAGTGGATGTCTGTGCAAGTGGCATGCTGTGAGTGACCCTCATGCGTCACATCATCCAGACAGTCACCGCCTGAATACTTGTGTCTGATGCCAACGTGGCCTAGCGGACTTGTCACAGGCCAGCTGGGAGACCTTGGGCAAGTTCATTTACCTTCTGCTGGGGCTGCTTTCTCAGTGGTAAATCACAGATAGGCAAGGGCCCTTCCCCCAGCCCAGAGGGTTTCCTGGTCCCCCACAGCAACAGGTGAACTACCTCTGGGTCCACACAGCCCCACAGCCGGACTGGCACTCCTGCCTCCCTGTGCAATCAGGTATATGTTAGTGTCTTCCCGACCCACTGCAAGACCCGTGACCCCAGTGGCTGGCAGAGAATGTGACCTGGCAAGGCAAGGACTCAAAAGGACCTAAAAACAAGCAAAGAAGTCATCGTGGGTTCTAATGCCAAGCCAGAGTGAAAGAGCCACAGCTGTGATGCCCCACAAAGGATCTGACCCACACTGTTCTTGCAGCCCCTTCTGAGCCCAGCACACTGGCCTAACCCTACCCAATGGGGCAGTGAAATCTGCTGGGAACTGAGCCCTCACTGAAAGGGCCCTGAGAGGTTCCCGGCAGAGAAGACCTTCCAGTCACTAAAGTAACAGGCCAAATGTAAGATGATGGAAAGGTGGCTGTGCGGCACAGTTAGGCTGCCACCTCGCAGCATCCTGGGCATTCTTGGCTGGCACACCCAATTCCGGGAGCCATTTTTCTACCTGCAAAGGAAAACATCAGAATTGCCAACAGAGTTGTGGGATCCTACCAGGAATTCCAGGGCTTGTGGGGCAGGGCATGGGGCTGCAGACTCGCCCAGGTGTCCAAGAATTACGTCTCTTAGAAAGGTAACACGGGACTGGACAGTGCCAGCTCCTACCTTGGAGGGCTGTCTCGTGAACCAAATGGGAGCAGACAGTGAGCACTGGATTAGCTCCAGGACGAGCCAGGGAGAAAGCTCAGCTTCTCTCCACCAGACACCTTTCTATCCCCCAGACAACAGAGGGACAATCGGCTCTGACGTGGTTGTGCATGGCGAGAGTCCACGGTTCACTGATATTCTTCCTTGCACTACCCCAGAACTGACATAGCGCACGACAGGCTGGCACATGCCCACATGCATGCCTGCACATACAGAGGCACACACATGCACACACAAGAGGGAGGCCGGGCTGAAGGACCACCAGTGTCTCTTTAAAATTTAATTTTCTATTGACCTTCTTGATCTTGTAAAGACAGGGAAATGCAGTCTCCTTGGCTCCCATGTTCTAAATAGAGATAAATTCATTCAGTTTAGGATAATGATTATGAAGGCTGCTGACATGGTCAGGATAATCCCCAAAATACGCTGAGGCCAAAATCTTAAATGGAGTTGGCTTGTGAATGACCTGTCAGCTCACACTCCAGAGCCAATGGTCAGCAGGCACTGTGGGCTCTGCCCTCCTGTCCATCCAGAATCCCACATCTCCCACCTCCACTGCTTCTGCTCCGGTCAAGATGAGCTGATTGGCTTCTACCCTTGACCATCAGGGTCTGTTCTCAATACTGTGACCTCAAAATACCAAGTCAGATCATTCCACCCTTGCCTGTAATTCGCTGCTGGGTCCCAACTGGCTCTCCAAGTCCTTTCGGAAAGCCCCCCCAGCTCTCAGGCCCACAAGCTCTGCCCTGGCCACATGGCACCTGCTGGCAGGTTCCACCTTGGGGTCCTGCATCTGCTGAGCCCTGTGCAGCTGCTCTTGCTCAAGTGGCCCTTTCCCAGACTACCATGCCTCCTTGAGCCAGTTCCAGTGAGACTCCAGGCTCCCTGCTTTCCCTCCCCCTCAGCTAAAAGCATACCACCAAATGGAAAGTAAATGCTACGGTATATTTTAAGTTAAAGAGGCAAACTCTACCAACAGTTTACATGACAGTAAATATCCTTAATTGGACTAAATCAAAGTTATTTATGACCTCACCTTCTAAAATTTAGGGGCCAAGGCATTATGATTTGACAACGAAAACACCTTTTTAAAAAGAAGCCCTTTTCATCTTCTACTAAAACAAACTGTTACCTAAAAGTCACGGGGAACAGACACAGCATCCGAAACTTAGAAAGACCCCAACAAAAGCTCATGTAAGAGGAAATTACTCTGAAACAAGGCCAAACTGCCCCCAAAAGAGAATATGCTCTGCACCATTTAGCTTCTGTTAAAACACATAAAAAAGACATGCTCATTTTGCTTCTTACTTCTGACCTTTATATAGTTTCCTTGATTTGCACCATCAGCTGAGTAGGAGGTTTTCAGTTTTTAATTAAAAGGCAGTGAGGGGTTCCGCCCCTTCTTTCTAAATGCTCCTAGCGTGGATTTGCTACTTTAAGCCACTAGAGTCAGAATGAAGCTTCGGCTGCCATGGAAACAGCAGCAAGCTTTTAAACTGCGCAGCTCCTGAAATCCCAGCTACCCCAAGACAACCGAGCGTTAGAAGCAATCTAAAATGCCAAATGAGCAACCATGGCCAAAAGTTCTAGGATAAATTAGGATTTCTCTGAATCTCTAATCACTCTGTCTAGGAGCAAACCTACGTACAAAAAACTCAGCCTCTGTCATCTATAACACGGAAAAGAGAGGCGGGTCACAAGTTGTCAAGCAACACGTGTAATGAATAAATGGCACTAAAAAATAAAAATAAAAAGTCCTCATGTTATATACATATAATCAAGAATTTACCTCAAAGGCAGGGGCATAATTAAGGAATACCAGTAAAGACTGCCAAGATGTCATTAAACCTCCTGATGATACTTATATTTAAAATCAAATCAAAGCAGTTTCCAGATCCTGAATTCATCCTAAGGCAAAAAAGAGCGCAGCACCACAACAGCAAAAACTGGCAATAACGTAACTAACAATATGGAATTATTTAAATTACGGTACATGTGTAATCAGACAAACACAAAATGCCAGTGTTTTCAAGGAGGTATGAACTCTATTTGAGAAATGTTAAAATCAAAACTACTTTTTAAAAAATCTAAAGTTTTGGTGAATGAAGAAAACTCATAGACGGTTTTCAGCCTGGGGCTAGATTTATTCTGACTTTCTACAGAAAACCACCACTCAGCATTCTTTCATTCATTCATTTCTTACACACGAGGACTTCGTCTGAAACTGAGGTTGAAGGTCAGCCATCTATAAGGACTATGTGACGGAATGAGCCACATCTGCGCTATTTACAAGATGGCATGGCATTGCTGAGCCATGAAGATGTGGCCTGAAGGTGACGCTTTAATAGGTTTAGTATCTTGTGAAGTCCTTAAGGCTCTGGTACACCCCTTCTATTTCTTCATGGACCCCTTGAGTTAACTCACATACGGTTCATCTTGAGGAAAAGAAGGTTCTAGGAGTGTCCCACTCTGGGAGCCCTTCACTCATCCTCAGGACCCCCGCAGTCCACAGAGCCACAGATGGGGGACTGAGGAGAGGGCAGGGTGGCCGCCTCCTCTTCCTACTCCTGTCTCTGCTCAGGGACGTGGACAAGTCGGACAGAGGGGAAAGCAGATGGGCGGCCTCTCCGAGTTCCCCTTCGCTGCATAAATCAGACTAAAAACCCACAAATACCTCCCTGGAGAGGAGTAACTGCTTAACTCGGTGGTCTTCCAATTTTTTGTGACGAGGAAAGCTGGTGTGGTACTGCACTCCCTCCAACTATCTGGAAAAGTCAGCTGTTTAACACCAAGTGCTTTCTTGGGTATGGACAGTGGTTGTGTTCAATGAGTATTACTATCTGCTGAGGAATTACTTATGACAGTTCTGGAGCCATCAAAAGTGACTTCATAAACTCTGGAGGCCTGGTCAATACGCATCTAAGGCCTTAAAATGTGCATATATTCTTTGATCCCACAATTTCACTCTCTGGAACTCATCATAAGAAAATAAAGCCAACGGTATGCTATTACAACACCTAAGTGTCAAAAAAAGATTGGTTAGGTAGAACATGGCAAATCCACATATAAAATCATACTGTATGAGTATTTGTGGACATGGAAATATATTTACCTAATATTAGGTAGAAAAAGCAGGTTATAAATCAAGTGCACGTTACGATCACATTTTTTTTTTTTAAAGGTATGTATGTATAGAAAAAGGTATTATTTCTAGAAAAATACTATAGAAAAAGATTCATAGCTAGATTCTGTTTCTGCATGAGCTAAAGTTCACTTTTAATTAAAAAAAACACAAACAGTAAATAACCTTTAAAAATAGATTTTCTGGTTGCCCTGTCCAAACATCATACAGGATCTTGATATATGATATGACATTTTGGAGTGCTTTCAGATAACAAGCTTCAATCTCAGGTGGCCTAGACCGTCCAACAGAGGCTTGTGGTGCAAGCGGCTCCTAAGAAGCGGGGAGGGCAGGTCTGAAAAGCTGACTGTGGACTAAGATACTGGCAGTTCCACTTAGCTGGCACAGACTCAAAGCCATTACCAAGAAACACCACAGAAACCTTCCCCAGCCCAGCATCAGCATAAAGACAAGAGAATGCCCCTAAACCCTACACAGGAAAACAGCAGCAGGTTCCACCCAAATGTTTTTGGTGCTTGGACACTATTCATTCCTCCTGGACCCCTGGCATGGTCCCTCACTAGGACTCTGCTCTGCTTTCCAAACACCCACACTGCCACAGGCTTCTCATTCAATAGCACCCACGTTCACCTTCCTGTAGCTCAGACTGCACCCTGCTTTCTGCATTCTCTCACTGGACTGAAGTCAAGCACCTTCCCTCACCGCTCGCTTCATTTATCACAGATTCTCCCACAATACACTGTACCTGTGGGTATCCACGGGTCATCCCCAACTACAAGGAACTGAGCCTGCTACGAAGAAAGAGGAGTCAACCACTCTTCTCTCTCCAGGCCAAAAGGAACAAGACAGAGGAGGACTGAACCACAGTATGCAACAGACCTGCCTGGGATCAACAAACTTTACTTCTCATCTGAGTGATTTACAGCATCCTCCAGGCCTAAGGCCCAGGCAGTGCTGGACTCCCAAGGCCAAACACCCCATTTGAGTTTCTTCGGTGAAGACATCAACAGGCACCTTTCCAACTCATTAATTCTTGGGTGCTGACGTCCACCAGGCCTAAGCACTGCCCTTCAGGATTGGATTACTATCTGTGAGCCAGCACAAGAATGCTGCCTCCGGCAAGCACCAAGAACACAGCCATGGAAACCAGCCTGCTCTGGAAAGGAGGCTGAGAATTCCCAGGCACCTGCAATCCCAGGTGAGCTCGGTGGAAGGGCAGGATGGTTCTAACTTATGTCCAACACAAGGTTAGAAGTGTGCGTGCCACCTTCTACAAAACAGTATGCCACACCAGGGATGCAAATCCACATACTTCAAACCATAAACGTACAAAAATTTTTTCTTTCAACATTCTGGGAGACAAGTGAACTTCACCAGAATCCTCTTCCTCTGGAAGTTCAATGCAGACTGGGGTCAATAAGGACAGGAATGTGACTACGATCATGGGGCCACAGACAACCAACTTCCAAGAACATCAACTGATTTCTGCCCCATATATCAAAACTTCACTGCTAAGTGTGGGACAAAGGTTCATGAAACTGAAACCTAAGTCTTTAAAACCTAGAAAAATAATTAAGCCAAGCTACTCCGGGCACAATGGAGTACTCAAATTCACAAAAATACTATATTTAGTTAATGTAAATTCAAAATGACAGTGTGATCTGAAAGTCTGCTACAGACAAACACATGTGCTAAAATAAACATGAGTAAAGCATTTTAGATTTTACCTCTTCTGGCAGCAAACGGAAATTCACTTGAAAGCCACTGCCCTTCTCATCCAAGAATCAGTCAGCTCCACGACCCCCTCCACACACCTTGGCACCTCCCTCAGGTCACCTGGGTGGCGGGCCACGCCATACAGACAGCTGGGCACCTGGGCAGCAGGTGTGGAAGCCACGTTAGCAAGAAAGTGGGCTTGCCCCTCTAGGAGCTCGCTGTATCCCCACACAATTCAGCCAGCCAGACTGCAACCCAAAGGGATGCTGGCAGGACAGGGAGGGCCACCTGCTGTGTGATGGCGCGTGGGGACAGGAGGCACAGACACTGAGGAGGCATGCTGCCTCAGCCCGCAGGCCACCAGCGCCCCAGAGCACTGAAATACCTGGGGTGGGAGAGAGGCAGGAGAGGAAATGCTGGTGAGCAAGACGGTGGAGTCAGCTGACCAAGAGGAAGTCCTTGGGCTCCTGACTAAGGTCTCAACGGGGCAAAAACACAATCCATGTGCCCCAGGCTGTGCATGCACAGGCAGGGGCCTCTCACGCCCTAGGGCAGTGTCCACGGCACCAGGCTCTGCCTCCACCCTGCACGCGTCACTGCTGGGCTGCTGGGGGGCGGGCTCCAGG
This sequence comes from Cynocephalus volans, assembly GCF_027409185.1. Taxonomy (NCBI): domain Eukaryota; kingdom Metazoa; phylum Chordata; class Mammalia; order Dermoptera; family Cynocephalidae; genus Cynocephalus; species Cynocephalus volans. The sequence goes on from NC_084474.1 coordinate 93,597,188, forward strand.
GCAGCCCATCTCGGCTCTGTCTGTCCCCCACAAGGCCAGCCTAGCCAGGCCTAACACCCTCACCATGACTCCCCCAGCTTCTGGGTACACCTTGTCCCAGACAGCTTCCCTGGCTGCTTCGGGACCTCCTTTCTTCAGCTCTCCCCCCCACAGGACCCCAAGTCCACACTTTGGGGGTGTTCTCCTCTCCTGCTCCCTGAGCACCTGGAGAAAGGCAGGGGCTAATGGATTTGGGAGCCTGTGTGGGCACTAGGCCTCTCTGGCTCTGTCCCCATGGCACCAGGAGACCATCTCCTCGCCTCCTATCCACCTACTCAAAGTCAAGGATGGCTGCCAGGTGAAGGAAACAGGTTCTGAAAAAGAGCCAGGAAGTGGTTCATTTTTACCAAAAAGTACCATCCTCGAGGAAGATTTTTATTTAATGTTTTTAAAGGAATAAGTTCACTATCTGTTGTTTTCCTTTAGACCTGAAATCTCTTGGACCCCTCATAAATAACGCCATCAACCCCACATTCTTGTTGTGTGTATCAATGTTCTTTCACATGTGCTTGTAAGTCTCTGATGGAGGGCCCAGTTTTCCTCTGGAAGGAGGAGCCTACAGTTTTAAAGTGACAGTTCATAAAAAGTTGGGGGCTCCCAACACAAAAATCCAAAATGTGAAAAGCCTGCCAATCATCAAATGAGTAACACCTGAACATATCACAAATAAGCCCAATGTGCCAGGTCCCCCGCCCCCAGCACATGCCCAAAGCTCGCCAGGAACAAACAAAAACCACATGGATAAAGAAGTCTTTACAAGAACAGCCAAAACAATCCATCTGTTAACAAAAACTAACTGTTGAATTAAAGGTTGCAAGTTCAAACACAATCTGTCTATTGTAAACAGTACGACAGTTTATCAGTGTAACAATAACTCTCTTTCAAAGATTAATAAAGTTCTCAGCCCTCCAACATTTTTAAGATACTTTGCAGGATAAATATTAGCTTGGGACTTGCCTACATGAGAAGTGAAAGCTGCCAAAAAAGCAGTTTAAAAAAGAAAAAAAGAGCAGTAGCAGCAGCAGCGGCTACAGGGTAACTGGGCACCCGACTTCCAACCTTGCTAGGGACAGCTCCGTCTACCGTGGGCCCGGGCACCCAGCGCTCCTAGACCCTTGCCCGGCCACAATGCTGGTCCTCAGCACCCTGTGGGTGATGAACAGGACCTGCCCAGCGCTGTGAGGCAGGGCTGGAGTCCGAGCCCTCTGGGCCCCTATGAGCCCCTGCCCACCCAGTCCTGGGGGTTGCCCAGCATGTGAGGGTGGGCCTCAGCTCCGGTTCTGGATGATGAGCTCAGCACCAGGCATGGGACAAATAAACCACCCAGCAAACAAAAGGGAATGGAAAATGGCGTGAATTAAAAGTTGAGATTTTTAAGATAACTGTTGGATGAAAGGGAACAAAGGATCATTAAAGCTTAAATTTAATTTCAACTTAACTTCTTGAGAGACATTTAGGTAGCCTGGGTGACCACATGCAGCACAGCGACCTGGACAGCAGGCCAACGCTGGACTTGCAGAGGGACCCCTGCCATTGGCAACCCCAGCCCTGGCCCAATATGTCTCTGCTGCCAGTTCCCATGGCAGACTCCACACTTCCTCAAGCTTAACCTCATCTGTGTGAGATCTTTGTCAGTTTAGTGCTACAGCTTGAACTCACCAGGAACTGGAAGCACGCTTGCCAGAACAGAGCCAGCTGCGGCACAGGTGACCGACTAGGTGACCAACTCAGTGAGTGTGCTGAACAGGCTCTCCTGCCCCAGTTGTCTCCCTGAGGGACTGTCTAGTGCAGCCTCGCACTTAGCCTGGGAATCCACAAGACTCCTAAACCCTGTTCTTCCTACACCATGCCGCGTTCTCCTTCACACGTTCCTGCTGAAACAAAGCAGGGTCCTGACCTGAGTTACCTTGGAAAGCACCTGAACATGGTGCAGAGAAATGGATTTCAAAAGTCTGAATCACGAACACAGTCTTTTACAACAGCCATGACCCAGCCCTCAGTTTCCCCATCTGTAAAAGCGAACAACACACAGACTGTTTTGAGGACTAAATAACGCAGACAATTGCCTACCACAGTGCCTAAACACAGCAGATTCTCTATAAGCTGAGCTGTTACTGTCAGTCTTAAAACTTTGGAGCAGAATGGGGACCACCTCTGATTACTCTCACAGATAAGAGATAAGACAATGACAACTAAAGGAAATCTCTAGGGGGATTAAATCCTTTATTCAACTACATCACAGTGTATGCATTCATGGACAATCAGCCCCAAAAGAAATAAATAACAAAAAAGAACAGAGAATGATCTAACTGAAAGTATAAGTTGCTGAACATGACCCTAAATTTTGATTGAATGGCCAAAAGAATAATAACCTAATAATGATCATTGGTTTCATGAGGATTATTACTCAGAATTGTCACTAAAAGGGATACATTTTTGGTTTGGAAAAACAAAAATTTAGGTTAATAAGGGTTTCTGATCAGTTATCAGAAACTGAGTATAGGGGAGGGGAGAGGGAAGGGGGCTAATGAGGAACTAGTTAATGGACACAAAGCATGATTGCATAAAAAAAAACCCACTGAGTGTAAATAAGGTATAAAGCATGTGAAACCTGACTTTTCCTAACAGGGAGGACGCACGTCAGGTAGGCAGGCAGGCAGGCTCTGGGGACAGGCATTTGGCTCACACCACCCCTTCACAGGGCTCACAGATGCCATCTTCCCTGGCTGTTCCCTGGCCCATGCACTCTGCTCTTGCCTTCCCTTCCCCTGCAAAACATTAAGCTTGTACTTATCGTCCAGGGACCAGGTCACACATAACAGACTTCCTCCGAGAAGTCAGCTGCCTTCCCCTTGGAGGCAGCAATGCCTTGGCGATTCAGGACAATGTCATATGAGTCTGCCATGTTCCTCTGCAGGGCTAGTTTCCTTTCCTCCTCAAGCTCCATGGCTACTTCTTGGTTACTTCTCGTCTGGGCGCCTAGAAGTGGGACAAGCTGGATGGTACTGGAATCAGAGTCAGTAGAACAGGGTCTGCGTAATGTCACCAGGGCCTGGTATAGCAGGAAAGATGACACCGTGGGCAGGGCATGGCACAGGGACCGCACAGACCGCCGGCAGAGCTGCAGGCTGGCATCCTGCCTGAGCCCAGTGCCAGGGGCCAGCAGATGTTTCTGGCCAAGGCTGTGAGTATAAGGAAGCATCAATAAACTACCCCAAATGCCTCTGGAACTTTTGTTATGTTAGGGTTTGCTGTATTCAAAATTGTCATGTCACTACTTCTTCTGTCCCAACAACCTCAATAAACGATACCCGAAGTCCTGAGCTATATGCAGAGCCTCTGAAGCATATCACTTTGGGGCAGCCAAAGCTAAGACAAGACACCCCAAGTACACCAAGAGCCTCTGTGCTGGGAAGAGCTGGGCGCTCGGCACTCTATGGGGAGGCCAGCAGCAGATGACCTCCCAGTAGGCCAATGGCATCACATTGTGGGAAAATTCCTTCCCAGCCCGAAAGTTCCAGTGCCCTGGGATAGGCGAGAAGGAAGGCAGAATGGAAGAAAAATAAGGAAGTTCTTGACACTGTACCCCAGGATGTCTCAACCTCTGCAGAAACTCCAGATGTCAGCATCAACTCCAACCCTGCCCGTGCTCTAGGACGGTCCCAGGGAGCCCCGACACAAAGGACACCAAAGCTTGGGTCAGTCAGCTTTCAGCCACCCAAGTACAAAGCTTCAGGGATGTTCCTGCAGTGACTGCTGGGTGGCTTGAAGGCATAGAAGCAAGGAGGCAATGTAGGTACAGGCCCAGTCACGGTTTCACTTGGTTCTAGAAGAATTGATCCTAGTGAGGTTACAAAGAGAAACCTCCAGCTCCACTTGCTCCCTACTGCAGCAGGGCTTGGATTATGGGTGGGCGCTTAAAAACTGAAAACTTCCAGAACTGGTATGTCACAAAGCATTTAAGTGAACTGAAGCTCAACCCCGCACATAAGTTTCTAAGTAATGCCCAGTTTCACCTACACAAATCTCAAGCACGCTCCTCTGGAGCGTATGTCACTTACAGACGTCAGAGAGGGGATGTTTTTATGTTGATCTTAGTAGTATGAACTTGCTTTAACAATGGCTGGAGTAATATTTTCTTCATTGGCTTTAAAGCAGACATTAAGCACTTTGCTTTAGTCTGAAATTTGATGATGACAATGACCTCCCCACAAACTAACTGCATCCAGATGAAACGTCTGTGAGGAAGTCATGAGATCTTTGGGGTCTGTGATGTAAGGACGAGGAGTCCCAAGAGAGCTCGGCTGGGCAGGCACGGTGGTCTGGGGCCTCGATGTGGGAGGATGGAGGCCACAGAACAAGAAAGGCAGGTGCGTGCTTTGGAAGGGCAAGGAGGGCCCCAGCTTGCCAGGAGCCCGCTCTGGCTCATGCCTGCTGGCTCTCGCCCTGCTCGGGGGAGGAGGGGCCGGCTCACGGCACACTGTGGCCATCTCGGGATGGAAAGTTGGCCGGGACTGGCGAGGACGTCTGCAGTCTATAAAAACGTTCCTCCTGGGAGAGCTGCTGCGAACAGAGACTCCAAGATGCTTTCATTCTTCTCCTTATTTGCCACTCTGAAAACTAAGCTGTCCTTCCTACTCTGAAATGGAACACGGGCCAAAACCTGCTGCAGGGAACAGTGACCCAAAGACGATCACCAGATCCAAAATACTTCTGGTTTGGCCAGTGGCCCAGAGTAACTCTATTGTGTTTATTTGGTTATAGCAAAACTCTCCTGGGGGATTAAAAACCTTAATCCAATACCAAGTCACCCCCTGTTTATCTGAGACCCACAAAAAGAGGTTGAAATGCAGGCGCCTTCTTGCCTACCCCCCACCTCACCCCAGGTGCCCTTCTCTGTCCCCACCAGGGCCTAACTGTGGAAGAAAATAACTACCCATGTTCCCAGGCCACAGTTCCATAAGGGCTACCATTTAGGAGTGTCTGTCCCTCACATCCACCATGGTAAACACAGCTGCCCCACACGTACCCTGAGCCCCTGGGCCACAGCCACCAACAAGACCGAGTCCAGCAAAGGCCTGCAGAGAATGGGGTCAGGGCTGATGGTGGACTCAGGGCCCATCTGGCTCCAAAGCAGGCTTCCCCCAGCTCCTTCCACACCTCGCCACACCTTCCCAAGCTGGCCTTCATTTCCACTCCAGTGGTCAAGCACAGTCTCCCAATCAGATCCCCACCCTGGGGACCCCCTGGTCGTCAGCTGTAATCAGGAGTCAAGACGGCTCCAGGGGACACAGGCCTGGCGCCAGCCCTCTGAGAGCCCAGAATGAGGTTGGCAACCAGACCTGCAAATGTATCTCACCTGTGCCTTTAAAAGCACCTTTTAAATACATTCTCTACTAAACCATCTCAAATCCTTTCCAGAATAAGGCAAGTATAAACAGAATAACAGTTATATTTCAAAAGCAAGTATTTCCTCATCAAGGCACATTTAAAACGGTAAATTGCATTAATCTGCATTTGCCACAGGTTCCTGCTCATGCTGTCTTCAGAAGCCTGACCCCCTCTTCAGTGTGCCAGGAGCCCCTAGGAATGGATGGGGCCTGACTTTCCTACTTGTTCACTTATTAGTACCCTCCCCCAACACCACTGTCCTCTCCCTCATCCACACCTTCCCCTCAGTAAGTTCAAGACTCAGGGAAAACAGAAGTAGCTGCTCTTTACAAACCCACTTGCATCCTACAGTGAAGCCAACCAAAGTAAATTAATAGTTCAGAGTCAATGACAGGGCAGGGGTCTTCCAAGGTCCGCCCTAGGGCTCGCTCTTCAGCCTTGCCCTAGTTAGTATTTTCATCACTAAAGGCTGAGAGAGTGTCAGAAAAGCACAGGCAGCAGAGTGGGAACCCAAGGCGCACCCTGCCACATGTGACCTAGGACAGATCACTTAACCTCTCCAGGCCCTGAGCAAAATGACAGCGTGTGAACAGAGCATCTCCCATTTCCTTCCACTTCTATATGCTTTCATTCTACAATTTAAAACCACACTCGAAGGGTGTTATCATCACGGGAGAAAGGCCTGCGGGGCCCGGCAGGAAGCCTGTAATAGACAGACTATAAACTCAACACACCTTACTCTTTCTTCAAAAGACTAATTTTAACAGGGAGAAAACATAACCGCAACTAACAAAGCCTTTGCTTGGGGATGCTAATTTACAGCATTATGACTCAGCTACTCTGATGGTCTGATAGGTGAGGTCACCTGGATCTGTAAAGGCATTTGCACAGGAAGGAGAGAACTACCCACAGGGGCGCAGAGAGCAGGCTGTGCCCCTCCCCACCAGGACTATCTTCTCATGGTCTCCCTCTTCCAAGTCCCTCTGAGCCCCACAGCAGACCCCCCTCATTAACCCTTCATGGCCAAGTCTGGATTGTAAATTCCTTCAGGTTTTCAAACAATGCAAGCAGAAAAAGTGGAAAAAAAAAAACCGAATAAAGTGGAATCCTCCATGGAACATTCCTATTGCCAGGATGCTGGTCTTCTGGCCAATAGGTTGAGCAGCCAATTAGAGATAGTCAACCACCAAAGGACACTCAGCCAGGTGCCCTGGCACTCAGACCTGCAGCCAGGCAGAAATGCTTGCATCTCCAGCATCCACAGGCACCTGCAGACACACCTCCGGAGGCCAGAGTGGAGACGGCTGTTGCCCTACCATGGTACATACACAAGGGAGACAGGCACGAGGACCTGGGCAGGGTGCACATGCATGAAAGGTGGGGCTCCAAGGAAGAGGCAGCTCCTTCCTGTGCCCTCTCATCAAGCCGACAAGGGGGGCTGCTTAGCGACAACCCTCAGCTTTCTCCCACCCTCCACTGCCAACACGTGGGTCCCAAGGAGGCCCCTTCAAGCCTTTGTCATTTCAGTAGCCACCTTTCAGTAGCACCATCCCCCCACCCTGCTCTTCCAGCTGGATATGGACTTTCTCTTCCAGGCAAGCTAACCCCCCTCCACAACACCTGGGATCCAGCCTGCACACAAGAGGAGCCAGCGTGTATTGACCATGTCCACTGGGATCAGCTGTTCTCACACAGCCCTTCCAGATCCCACAACAGGCAGCCAAACTCACCCCCCCCCAAGGCGTCCATCAGCCACCCCTGCTAGCTTTCCCCACCCATTGTCTCCCCTGCTCCAGCTGGGGGAGGTGTGTGTGTGTGTGGGGGGGCACCACTCCCTCCCCTGGGTTGATGTGAGACTATCACAGTTCAGAGCACTCGGCTCTGCCTTTCCCATTAATCAAGGTACTTGAGCCAATAACCAACGCAGAAGTGAGCATGGATCACCACACCCCCTGAAGAGTCCTTTAACTTAGCCCCACTGGATCTCATCCCCTTTCTGCAAGCCCTTGTGTTTTGATATCTCTCTCCGTAGATAGTATCTATTAAACTGCTTTGTGTGGGTATAAAGTAATTGTAGCTAAAACTCAAAGTACTTCCCATGAGCCAATTACTATTCTAGACACAATAACCCAATGGAGGGAATCCTATTATTAGCCCCATTTTACAGATGAGGAAACTGAGGCACAAAAACCCTCATTTGCCTGAAAAATGCAAGAATTCAGGCAGTGTGGTGCCAGAACCCACTACCTATCTGAGACTTCTTTAGTGGAAAGGCACAGTAGTAATCTAATATGTTCGGACATACAACACCTTTTATAACAGAACCAAAGAACTGATACCTAGGTACTTTTGTGAAGCGTATTCCTAAGACCTGGGCAAGGAAACCATCCAGCACCCTGAAAGGCACAGGAAGGTGGTACAGACGTGCTGGTGGGCCACGTTCATGGGACAATGCCAACAGGGCTCTCTCCTCCTCCTCTTGTTTTTGACTGGGCAGACTGATTCTAAAGTGTGTTGGAAAAATACACAAAAACAGCCAGGAAAGTCTGAAAAGGAAAGGAACTGGCCAGTGAATGAGGCAGAGTGCGGGTGAGCAGAGGGCCTGGCTCCACCAGGTCTCAAAAGTACTGCGAGGTCTTTGTAATCAAACTGTGCTACTGGCACACGGAGAGGCAGAAAGCCCAGCAGACCACGACAGAAAATCCAGAAACAGACTCACACATACACAGGAATCTAGACTGACACAAAGGGGGCCCCCAATTATTCAAAAAGGCTGCTGGGACCCCCGGGCAGCCGTCAGAACAGAGACGGCTGCACGCCTCACAGTGCGCACCAGGAGAGATCCTGAGTGGGCCAGAGACTCAGCGCAAGACTGAGGCACGAAGGTGCTGCAAGCACAGCAGGAGTGTGCACTAGTCCATTTCTGGTGTTTGTAACAAAATACCCGGAACTGGGTGATTTAGAAAGAAAATGAAATGTATTGCTTACAGTTTCAGAGGCTAGGATGTCCGAAGTCCAGGAGACACATCTGGTGAAGACTTTCTTTGGTGATGACTTCAGTGACGGCAGGGTATCACATTGCAAATTGGTGAAGCAGCGAGGGAGCAAGAGAGAGACTAACCTCTTCATGCACTGTCCTTTTAAAGCTCTCAGAAGCACGCCCGTGACCACCATTTTTAATGCATACACTTCAGCACGGTCCTACAATCCAATCACCTCTTCAAGGCCCCACCTTTCAATTACCATAACAGGATTTCCCACTCTCTTAACACTGTCAAAACAGGGGTCAAGTTTTGCGGGGACAATCAACCCAAGGCAGAATGCCTCTCTAACTTCGCACAAAATCTCAGAGTCATACATAGTAAGACCAATATTATGGTCACAGGAAAAAAAGCCAACAAACCTGGGCTGAGTAGGAAAAACCCCACCATAAGCCAAGTCAGAAGTTGGAGGACAAACTGGGAATGAATACTCACAATGTCCCCAGACTCGGAGACGCCCTTGTATGCTCATTTGAAACATTCAGTAAAAGGCCTAAAGCAAAATGGACAGACACTAGGGACAGGAAATCCACAGAACAAAAAGACAAATGGCTCTTAAAGATGTTCAAACTCATGGCAGGGAAGAGAAATGCACGTTACAACTGCACTAGGTGCCATTTTTCACGGACTGCACAGCAACCGGCCATGGGGACTACAGCTGCAGGCAGAGGCTCTGGTGGAACCGCACGTGGGGGGCGCCCTCCTCCTGCCCCACCTAGGCAGGCTGTAGAATCTACCCTAGCTAGACCCTGTTGGGCTACTGGTCCACTTGTAGGAACTTCCCCTTATTTAGGCCTGTTTTGTACATGCCAACAACCTGTGGGCTGTACTACAGTGCTGTTTTGTTGTAGGCTGAGACGGCTGCCTGTTGTCAAAGCCGGGTGACCAGCAGGGACCAGCAGTCCCTGCCCTCGGCTCCAGCTATTTCGCGTAGTGCCACTACTGGATTAGGAGAGACAGTGGGGAGAGGAGGGCAAGGGGCAAGAGCCCCTGTGTGGTCATCTAGAATCTGAAGAGGTCTGGGCTGCTGCTAGAGATCTCAGTCAATGACATAAAGATGCTAATTGTTGGGAATGGGTGAGGGAAGAGGGTTGGGAAAGGACCCTCTAGCTCCAGGAGGTAAGGCTGAAGGCAGGCGATGCGGGCCCCAAGGGATGAGCAGGGCCTCAACCTGCTGAGAAACCCAGCCACGTGCCTGCTGGAGCCGGGGCCCGGGGACACGGGAGAACAGTGGTTCCAGGGAGCAGCGGGCATGGAAGCCAGGGCAGAAGGACTGTGGGATGAAAAAGGAGGAAGGAGAGGCAGCACACGACACTTCTGGGAGAGGCAGCTCTGAAAAGCAACAGAGGAATGAGGCAGCTGGGTGGGAGAAGCACAGCCAGGAGAGGCTGTGCTGCTGTTCTTTGCAGCGGGAGAGACCAACTCCCAGACCTCAGCCTTCCATGTGTAACAGACAATTGCTTGGGGTCAAGGACAGGAGTCACAAAGGTGTTCTGTGAATTATGGCTTATCATCAAAACAAGGATTCTCATCTTTCAGGGCTGCAGCTAGGGTAACAGATTGCTGAGGATTATCAGTAACTGTTCATACTAAAGACATGTTTTCTTTATTTGAAGGGTATGGAGAGGTGATTTTCATAAATGGGTATGACTTTGGGTTTTTCCCAGGCTTGGAAAAAGAGCTGGCTGGCCTGCCAAGAAGACGGCTGCCTACTTCGGTAGAAGCCAGGCTGGAAAGGCTCGTGCTTCCTGTTATAAAGGGAACTGAGTGGCCACATGCCAGAGAGACCCCAGGGGAATCCCCTATGGCTAAGGCCTCAGCAGAGGAGGCCTCCGGGAGGCCGATGGTGAATGCTGGACCAACAGCCCGGGGAACAACAGCCTGACCAGGGAAGCACTCAGGCAAAGCAGCATCAGGCAGCCTTCCAGCTCCTCCGCAAGCCGGCCAACTGCCCGCCCTGCCCGGCAGGCCCAGGACGTCAGTGGGGAGGGGTCCCTGGGGATTCCCGGCACTACAGCTTCAGAACCCAGACCACAGTCTTCTATGAAATGCACCGTCTCTCACGTCATTGGTGAAAATGAGCTAGTGGAGATCTGGAACCCTGACAGCCAGACATCTCCCCAGAGCACTTTATAAAAATAGAAAATGAAAAAATTATAATATTGTATTATACAAATAATACAATATGATGTACACAATATACATGTAATATGTCTAAGTATACATGTATATACAGTCGTGCACCGCTTAACTAGGAGTATGCTCTGAGGAATGCATCCTTAGAGGATTTCATCCTTGTGTGAACATCATGGAGTACACTACACAAACCCAGACACACAGCCTGCTGCACACCTGGGCTGCAGATTACAGCCGCTGTAATCTTATGGGACCGCCATCATCTGCAATCTGTCACTGACCAAAACATCGTTATGCCGTGCATGACGGTATGATAATATGCAATATACTATATAATATATAATATGTATTATACAAGAACTTGTAATTTATAATATACATACACATTACATAATATATAATCTATATCTTCTATGGTAATACATTATACTATGTATAAAGGAATACATATATGTATCTTTAAGTGTCATGGTGCACATTAATCACACGTGCAGGTGCACAGGTCTAACCCAGGGCCCCTCTTCCAGGACTTCTTGGTACTGCCAGGAAGTTCCCATGCACAGCAGCTCCAAGCCTGATCCCCCACCTTGGACTCAGCTCAGGGTTGGGAATTCCACTTGCCAAGTCTTATCTTTGCCACACTTCTCAGTGTGACACTGCGTAATTCTTTTGGACAACCTTGACTTTCTGTGGCACTCACTGATAATTTTAACTTCCCAACATTTCCCCACAAAGTAAATTTGAGGCGCTGATGTTGCCATCATGATAGCATTCCACCATACAAGTGTGCAGATTCTCCTAGTGCCTGACACAGGTGCTATTAGTCCCGGTCACAAGGGCAAAACACAACAAAGCAGGCACAAGGACAGCCACCCTGGGGCTTATCTCTAAGGGAAGGACAAGACCAGCCCAAGGCCAGTCCCAGCACATCAGGAGCCACTTGCTCAGGGAGCTGCCATGTGTGCTGTCCTCAGGATCCAGAAACAGACCAGGCAGGCCGCCTTGCAGGGATTCCTAAGCGGGGGCCCAGACATGGGGGGGAAGGGGGGGTCTGTGGAAGATGTTCTCTGGATGGATATCAGGAGACACATGAACACCCACCCCCTCAATTGTATACAAAATTGTGTCTATTTGCATTTTTGTGAGAAAGAGGTCCACAGCTTTCACCAAATTTTCCGAGGAATCCATGACCCAGAAAAGATTACTACTCCAGTCTGGAAAACGGGTCTGGGGGGTCATACACACGTTCACTCAATTGGTTAAAGGAATTTTTGCTGTGATATGGTTACTGCATAATCTCATCATAATCTTTTTAAAAGTAGGTCCTTCCTTTTGCAGTTTCCTTTAGCACTTAGTTGAGCATCCCATACCAGCCAGCCGCCAAGAAAACAAAGAACTTAGTTGAGCAATTAGGTTCATACCGAAAAAGAAAAAGAAAAAGAAAAAGAAAAAGGGCAGAAGAATAGAAAGACAGATGGATTCTAAGTTTAGGGAAAACTGTAAGGATCAGCCCAGATCATTACGGAGCTGAGAATTTTCTGGAGCTTACGAACACATACTTGGTGATGTCAGAAAGTAGCAATCAAACCACATTTTTTAGAACTGATCCCAGAGGAATGGACAAAAGTAGGAACCACTACAAGTAAAACAACTGTCATTTTGTCAAGTAAACTACAGTACATCAGGCAAACAGTGATGTCTGCAGTTGAGTCCTGGATAAGTGTCACCTACTTGGCTCGTTGGGGCAATAATGAACTTGTTTTGAGCCTTCTGTGCATGGTATTAGCTCATGTGTTTTGAAAAGTAACCAGAACAGACCCAGCCGGGGAAAGACTGAGCTAGAAAAAACAAAGCGAGCAAAACACTGGTTTCACATTTCATAACCAACCACGAGCCATGCTCCAGATAACGCGTTAATCTAACCTGCATGGTGCATTGAAGGAAGGGGTTTGGCCATCTCGCCCGCAGATGCTTTTGCTTCATTTGGCTCTGGGGGCTCGCACTTCTGCCTGCCAGGTGCTCGAAGGCTGTGAAGGTTATTCAGGTGTCACAATTCACAGAAACCAGATCTAACAAACTGCTTGCTGCCCTGGAATGCCTCAAGGCCACCAGCAGACAAGCAGGTGTCTTCATGAAGCCCAGGATGTGTGCTGGGAGGAGAAAGCAACCCCCGCACAGGGGACCCCGGTACATCCCCTGTGAGGTCACATCAGTGCTCCAGACCCGCCAATGCACTCTGGGCTCAGGTTTCTCAGATATTATGGCCAATAGTTCCTTCCTTCTGTCCCAAGACCCCAAGTTACCAGAAACAGGGAACCATGCCAGGAGGCTGTAAGTCACAGAGTCCTCCATGTGCCCAGAGCCAGGCTGGCCAAGCACACACACAGCCCTCCAGGCCGGGTCTCCACGGGCAGCCCAGGCCTCTCCACAGAAGCTGACAGTGGTCTCCTACAGCCCTTCTCTCTGGGGTGGTCCCAGTAACTGCTTCCCCCTCACCTTGAGCTAAGGATGGAGCCCCTGCTACAGCCAGCCAGCACCCTTCTTGCCGGCGTCCCTGAACCTCCTCCCACTGCCTACAGTCCTCACTCTCTCTACCTGCAGGTGCCATCTGCTTCCTGGTAACACCATACCTAACCGATATCACTTGGTGACACGCACACACAGTCTCCATGGGGCACTGAGGCTGACCGTGATAAAGCCGATACTCAAGTATGGAAGACTGCAGCCGATACTCAAGTATGGAAGACTGACTCTCAGAAGTTCTTGATGGATTTGTTAACAAATCAAGACAAGAACATCAGCCCTAAAGCTGATTCTAAGCTGCAAGACAGCGGGTGTGAACAGATTCCTGACACCACGACTCAGACTTGGGGCTCGCGTGCCCCAAGGGCCCAAATTACACATTAATCATCAGAACTGGGTGTTGGACACCTACACACGTGTAGTGAGCCGCGGACAGTGCAAAGGAAAGGTGGCTTAGGTAACTCCATGAAGCCGGATGTGCAAGCCCTATCTAACGCATGACAGCAGTTCACTGTAAAGGTGAATGCGCATCACGCCTGCATCACGCCCGTGAGGTGGAGAAGAAAGTGCATGGCACCCACTAGGCGTGAGCTGGAGGTGAAAAGGCCCTGCGGGAGGTGTGGGCACCAGCCTTTGGGCTTGGCTCAGTGTGGCTGGGGGGGTGGGGGGGTGTGCTCGAAATCCATCCAAGGGTAGCAGAAATTTCATGGAGAAATGGAATTAAAAGATAATATGAATCCGGCTTCCAGTCAAGATGGCGGAATAGATGGTCCCCAGCATCACACTCTCCCACAAATTAACCAATTTACAACTATAAAAAAGCAACAACAGCCAAGCTGGGGCTGCTAGAGCTCAGGGAAGAGGAGGAGGGACCTACAGAGTTCATGAAGGTGGGAGAAGCCATGATGAGAGAAAGAAAAAATCTCTTCGACCATTTTGTGTTGCAGCAGCTTCCAGGCTGGAGCTGCTGAGCGCATGGAGCAGGAGACAGCAAAAGCCGCAGCTGTGTCCTTTGGATAGAGTTGCTTGGAGGCAGCAGGGGAGAAGAGGGCCTTGGTGGCCCCCAGGCCAGTGAGACCACTAATAGGGTTCCTGTGGACCCACACAGGAGCAAGGAGCCACAACAACTGAAACAAAGGAGCCACTCAGAGGCCGGTGAGTCATTGCAAGGAACCAACGCATGGCCCATCCCATGAGAAGCGTTTGCAGCATGGGCAGTGGGGGAGACAGGCTCAGCAAGGGAACACTGGGGCACAGCAAAGACAGCTGATCTGCACCCCAATCAGTGTAGGACCACTCAGAGGAGACTGGTCAGGAATATAAAATTGCATGGGGTGCAGTTTGATGAAAAGACTCAGGCCCAGATCAGAGTTTCTACACAACCCAGGTGCACCGGGTCTGTGGAGAGCCGAAGTACCTATAAAGTCAACCATTAAAACCTGAGCTGCACAAAAAGCCTTCCCTAGGGAAGCAGCAGCAAAGCAGCAAGTTAGCTAAACCACACAGCTCAGTTACTGGTCCCAACAGAAAGTTCACCCATTTTAGAAGTAAGCAAAGGACAAAAAATTAGTTCCAGCCAAGGCACCCTGCCCATGCCTTGGGGCCTGCCTGGGGACCTGAGGCATGCAGCCGGGGACCAGACCCCCCTCCCACAACCAGGCACCCACCAGTGCTTCGGGGCCTGCCTGGGGTCATGAGGCATGGAGCCCAAGACTGGACCCCCTCCCACAACCAGACACACCGCCAGTGCCAAGGATCTTGCCAAAAACATCACCTCCATGAGGGTGGCCCACCACAGCCACCACAATAACCACGGCTACTGCAAAAGCAGCTAGACGCCAACCACTGGAGTGCATTCACACAAGGAGAGTCACCAGCAGAGACCAAAGAAAAGAAGATGTCTCTCTCCACAAAACCCATTCCAGAGTGAGAGAAGAAGCATCTGCTCTACAATAATACTAGGGGACCTGAACACACCTCTCAGCATTGGACAGATCATCTAGGTAACAAATCAACAGAGTAACCATCACTCTTTCAGAAAGAAAGAAGAAATCTAGGGTAATTAGAGGAGGGAAAGGGGAGGGAGGGGGGATGGGGAGAAATTGGACAAGGGGCATAAAGAATAAGTACGATTTGTAACAATATACATGCTAGTAATATTGATTTGATAAACACATATCAATGTTGAACCCCCAAAATATGTATAATCAATTACGATTCAATAAAAATTTTTTAAAAATAAGATAATACGAATACGAATCTTTCCACGAACTTTTTGAAGACCCCTCATATTCTGTGTACAAAGCTTTTCTGCAATTGAAAAAAAATGTAAATCTAGACAAGAGCTTCCAGAGGCAAAGAAAACATGACAAAGAACAGCTTGAGAAGGGTCTAAGATATCCTGGTTTGGGGCTTCAGGCAAGCTTGTGACAAAGAGAAGACCCTGGGGCTGGGCCTGCGGGCCAAGAGGACCTCAAACCTGTGGGGTCAGGGTCTCAGGGTCCAGTGAGCACAGCACTAGGCCAGGGCCAGTCCTGAGGGGCCCTGCCTGGGCTCCACCTGCAGTGACAGGCAGGGACCAGCTAGGGGTTGCTGGACGGGGCCTCCTCTCCCCCACCAGGAAGGCTTTACTGACTGTTGTCTTGAGGGCCCAGCCAGTGTCTGGCACAGAGCAGGAGCTCCATTGATGCCTGTGTGACTGAATGACCAGCACTAGCAGGGACAGGAGTGTGCACAGGCACTAAGAGCCAGAGCAGGATGTGGCAGAAGCAACCCTGACCTGTGCACCAGCCATGATAAATCGATTTCCAGATGGCTCTGCAGGCAGACTGCGGAGCCTCAGAAAGCTTCACCAGACCCACTTCCTCATCACGGGCTCCTTGTGAGTGGTGGCAACATCGCACAGACTATGACTGCGTCGTCACAGCAAGGTGAGAGAACACACGAGAGTTAAAACAGAAGGCAGCACACGGGGGGCAAGCGGTGGCGCTGCCAGACGGCCCAGGCTAGGAGAGGAGGGACCAGCGCGGGATCCTGAGGCTGGGATGCGGCAGCGGGCAGGAGGCGGCACCTACAACACGTCTGCCGAGCGCCGCCCACCTGCCAGGCCACGCAGGCCTTGCTTCATTCCCCGGCCTCCAGGCCCTCCCAGTAGCAGCGGCGTCAGCTCACAGGTGAGGAAAACGAACCAGGAACTGGCAGGTGATGGACCCAGGCTCACCCCCCTGCAGGGTGGGGGCACCAGGTCTGCCAGATGCCACGGTGACAGTCTTTCCATGGGCCTAGTGGTCTGCTTTGTGTTGGCAATATGTTGGCAAAGAGGGGGCCTGACATGTCACAGGGAAGTGAGAACATGCATAGAGAAAGCGGGCAAGCAGGAGCCTCTGTTGGGGTGGCCACAGGCTGGGGTGCCCTCATGGTGGGGGGGGGGGGCGCGCGCTGGGACTGTCATGCTAATTCTGCAGAGGGCAGGCTGGCATTTCATCTCCCAGCCCTGAAGGCACGGGGGTGGGGTGGGGGGGTCCAGCCCGAGGGAATTCCCAGGGTCACCACTTTCAGTTATGCGACCTCAGGCAGTCTCATGATAAGAATCTCTCTCATTTCAAGAATGGGGATAATAGCTCTTCATGGGACTGTGTTTAAGTTTAAACATCAGCACAAACTATAGGTACTTCTCAGGTCTCCTCCACCTGCTATCATGTGATAGAATCTAAGACATAAAGTAGCTGGTCTGGAGTGCCCCTGTCACTCTGCGGCACCCAGGAGGTGTCCACAAAGGTTGGCACCAAACAGGCTTCAACTATGCAGCTTCCCCCAACAGGTTTGACTCCCAAGTGGTGCCCAGGAGGGAGGGCAAAGGCAGGGGATGCAGTGACTGGGGCTGGGGACGGAGAGGGGAGGGCGGTGAAGCCTCTCAAATGTTCCTCAATTGCACCTAATTGAATTCACTCAACAGGAGTGTGAGCAGTCTCCGCAGCAGAAGCACCAAGGCAGACTATGCAGGCCGGGGACCGTGCTGCCATTTCTCTGAAGGCTTTTTTCAGGACTAGACCTTTAAGTGGACGTAATGAGAGAAAAACACAATCTGCTAAAACCTAAAGGCCTGCAGATTCCCTAGCAGACCCTGCACCTCGACGTGTGGCGTGTTAACAACAGTTCCTTTCAGTGTTCATACCGATGCCACTCACAGCGTGTGCACAGCCCAGACACGGAGCAGAGTATTTCTCCTAACTTGAAAGGCTCCCAGAGAAGTTCAAGGACTCTACACCCAGTTGGCAGTCCATCTGGGATCTGTCCCAGTCTCGTCCTGGTTGCTCTGGTGCCAGACCCGGAGCCCTTGCCCCTCCCAGCACAAGGGGACAGGTCTCAATAGTCTAGGGGATCAGCCCCTGACAAGGCCACCATCCAAGCTTGGCCCCTCAAGGGAAGGCTGTGTCCCAGCCCTGACTTTTCCCGAGCCACTTAGGAAAACGAGTGGAGATGCAGCTGAAGCATGCTCCAGTTCCACCTTCCAAAACTGCGACTACGTGCTCAGGCGCAGGCCCTCCTGAGAGTTGGGCTTTGTTTCTGCCTAAGCCTCTGCTTCCAAGAAGTCCTCCATGACCAGCCTCACTGAAGCATCGTAGCATCAGCTCTTGTTTATGTATCTTGCTGCAGCTGACACCTCCCCTCTTAGGCTACAGCTATTTTTGCATTTCCCACTGTCTCGAGTACATTTGACAGCAGACATCCAGTTAGGAGTCAGAATCCCCGACAAGTAGTGCAGAAGGTCTCTGGGCTGCGGTTTTCTAATCTGTGAAATGGAGATGCCACCGCTTCAGTGCAGAGAAAAGACAAACATTAAAACTGCCCCCCACCCCCACCCCCCAGAGCTATTAAAGTCAAATGCATCAGGACTCCCAGCAAAAAGGGACAGGGACACAGCTGAGCACCAGGAACTTTCCGTCTGGCAGGGGTGCAAGCGGATGCTTTGAGGAGAAGGCAGGCCTGGGATTCCAGTCCAAGTCTAAAGGACTCCAAAGCCAAAGCAAAACTATGTGGGGAAAAGTAAATCCCCAGATGGACAAAGTTCTGAGAGGATCATGAGAAAATCCATTTTAAAGTTTTTAAAAACTATTTTCCAAAACCATATCATAATCAGGCAGAAACAACGGCCTGCTTTTACTTGGCTTCCAGACTATCCCACAGACCCACAAAACTTAATCATAAACCTATCTGAACTTCACAACCACAAACTGGCATGGTGCACAGGACCCTTATCGGCACAGAACCTCCCTGCTTAAAGTATCAGGGACTAATCAAGGGCTGATAACCCGCTGGTGACAGTGCTACACAGGACCTGGGCAGGGCCAGATGTCTCGATTCACGGAGAACTGTGAACCTGCAAAACTTTCTCACGTAATTTTGAATTATTAGTAAAACTGCCACTGGCTAGTTCACTTGATCAAGAAACTGTTCCAATTTTATTTTACAACTGGTTAGTTTTAAACTTCATTTCATTTTGAGAAAAGTTACCAATATTTTTCTCACACAGTCACAGTATTGAAGAGAAAAATATGATACCCAAAGTTGCAAAAAGTATGTATATTCTGCACGCACCTGTACACCCAGCTTTTCCCGTGGGTAGAGGCGCCCTGCACTCCCGGCACTCACCCCTGTCCCACCCCTCCTGAAGCCAACCCTCCTGCCCTCTGCTCCCCACACTCTTTCCTGAAAGCCCTTCCCCTCTCCTTTCTACAGCTAGTGTCATTTAAAGGCTAGCATCACTTAAAACTCAGTTCAAAGACTAGCAAAATGTCAATATAATTGGTGAAGGTGGGTGAAGAGTCCATGTGGAGGCGGGGGATGCAGAGAGACACTATTTTCTCTACTTCTAAGTATGTCTGAAAACATCTGCAATAAAAACTTTTTAAGAACAACATTCTGTTTATTTCAAACACCACCTGCCAGATGTTTTCCACAACCAGTCCAGGTCAGATGCACAGAGCAGCCACCCAGTGAGGGTCTGCAGTATGGGACGTACCAGGACAGGCTCAGCCCTTCCCTAGCTCACAGTCTGAACCTAAATATGGTGATGTACACATGGGCAAAATCAGGCACCACAGGAACACCAAGACACTGCCCAGCGCCAAACACAGGACCAAGGGACTAAAGGAAGCAGCAGCAGCTTCTCCCCAACCTCTGCAGATTCGAGGAGTCCACCAGGAGGGCTGTGCCTGCCTCGGCTGGGGAGGAGGAGTACAGCACCAACCTGCCCTGTACAGTGACTGCAAAGGTGCCTCAACATGGAATCTAAGGAATGAACTGCACTGCCACATTTTTCTGGGCAGAAAACGGCATTTTTAAGTAGGGGCAGTGGAAGACTTGCTGAGCAATGTAGCCGGGAGCCTGGTGGTACGTTTGGGCCCAGCCACTTGAAGTATGGCTTTGGGCAAATTACTTAGGCTCTCTGTGCCTCCTTTCCCTGTCTGTCAAGAGGGTCCTGAAGCCCTGCCCATAAAGCTCCACCCTCACCAGGCTCAGAGAGACAGTGAGCTGGCTGCCCAGCCCAGGCTCTAGGCCTCCCTACCACTCCCCAGGGACCCTCGCTCCAACAGTCACACAGAAGGTGAAGCCCTGAGCAGTGGGCAGCGTCTGGGCCAAGGTCACAAAGCCAGGGATGGCCCAGCCTGGAATGTAAATGTTCCCTATACTCCGCCCACTGTAATGTTTCTACTGAAGAATTAAAAACACTTTAACATCTGAATAATTCAACGCTAGAAAAGTTTTAAACAGCCCTCCCAATGTTTTCAGCAGAGTACCTCGGGAGATACCTGTCCCACTAGGGAAGCCGACTCCAGGTGGCTGGTCAATGAACAAGACAGCTTTGAACTCCAAGCTCCAATCTCTCCACCAAATTAGAACTGCCTTTCAAATGGGCACCAACTGCAGGGCATCCCCCGGAGAGCTGGCTCCATCCAGCAGAGGGTGGGGGTGTACAAGGCCTGATGGGGATGGGTTTCCATGCACCAAGCTTTTAATGCAAACGGTTTTACGT
Organism: Cynocephalus volans; assembly: GCF_027409185.1. NCBI lineage: Eukaryota > Metazoa > Chordata > Mammalia > Dermoptera > Cynocephalidae > Cynocephalus > Cynocephalus volans. Next base: position 93,617,354 of record NC_084474.1, read on the forward strand.
AAGTGATATGAAAAAACAGTAACGGTTATTCTAGTATTCCTGCCTCACACAGCACGACTGGCTGGGAGTAGATGTGCACACTGGAGTCATTGGAGTAAAGCCCCGGGTTAGGGCAGGAATTTCTAGAAACACCTGAACCCTGCCATACCTGTTCTCCTTCAGCAGCCAAGCATTTCTCAAAGTCTTTGTTTCAAGAGCCTGAAATCTTGATTTCACTACCAGTGCCCAAAATGCCAAAAAAATGGAAGTAAGGATTTGCTGCTTTAGAGAAGAGCCAATGGAGCCACCTCTGCTAGGGTTATTTCATTCTATCCTCCTACATGGTGACCACTCCCATTCTTCACTATGCAGATAAACCACAGGATTCCTAGAATGTGATCCTGGAACTAGCTCCTACCTTCACTTACCCCTAGGAAAAAAGGCATTGGCTCTACAGTTGGAGGACATGGGCGCCTCCCCAAATATTTACATGTCCAAATTTGCAATGAAGCATTCCTTAGTGGATTCTTAATGGCCAGCCTTGAAGACAGAAAACAGGTAAAAAACTTCAAGCTGACCTACATTACCAAAATCCAGAGCTGGGCCAGCAGCCGGCTTTCCTCCTCCACGAAACTGGATGATGCCAGAATGACGCAGTTCCTCAGAATCTCCCCTTATGTCACAAAACTGTTGCTAACTTGAGGTTCTACCTCTCTCGGTCCATAGTATGTTCTGTTTCTGAGTGTGAAGGTAGAGTGATTTGTTGGAGTTTATAATTACTAAACTTATTTTCATACCAAATTTCCACTGGGTTTTTGACTAAAAACAGTAAACGTTTGCTTTGAGAGCATCTCGAGGTGTGACCAAGTTCTTGGGGATGCTATGTGTCAACACTCCCAACACCAACTCCATCCCAGGTTCTCCAATCCACCTTTCCAATCCCCAGGCCCCCCACCTCACCCAGTACGGCTCCACTTCATCCCTCATGAGCCCAACACCCACCCAGATGACCACAATCTCCAGAACACGCACAGTGTTGCTTTGTGAAGGATGAAGAGCAGAGTAGGGTTACTGGATTCCTGCTAGGCAAAAACCTCTAGGGAACTGTTGTGGATTGAATTATGTCCCCCCCCCCCCCCCCCCCCCCCCCGCCAAACTCCCTGAAGCTTGAATTGTATCCCCCAAGTTTTATGTATTAGAAACTTAGCCCCCACTGTGACTGTTAAGAGGGTGGGAAATCCTATTATGGTAATTGTAAGGTGGAGCCTTGAAGAGGTGATTGGATTGTAGGACCGTGCAGTAGTGAATGGATTAAAAATGGTGGTCAGGGGCGTGGTTCTGAGGGCTTTAAAAGAGGAGGAGAGTCTGCCTCTCTCTGCTTCTACCATCTTACAATGTAAGACCCCTGGGTCGCTGTGCTCACCAAATGGACTTTGGATTTAGCCTCAGAAACTGTAAGCAATAAATTTCATTTTATCAATTACCCAGTTCCAAGTATTTTGCTATAAACAATGGAAAAGGACTAATACAGGAATGCAAAGCCTGGCCACGTTAATGTTTTCTCCTCCCAGTACATCTTTCTGGCAAACTGAACTCAAGAAGCAACTCCACAGGCTTACATTTTAACCCAACCAAATAAAATCACCCCTAAATGAAACATGCGCTTTCATGAAACTGACCACCTCTGCCTTTAACACACAGCATTTAGAAAACATACAATTAAATATTAAAGCATACAATGGAGCAGCACTGGCATCATAACTGACGAAGTGGCAGGGGCTTCACCCCTCGACCAAGTGCAGTAACACTGTGAGTACAGAGAAGCAGCACTTAAACGCACGGTCCAAATATGTCCTGAAGGATCTCAGGTACGGGGAGCTTTAAGAGATCCTCAACGTCTCCATTAACTCTTTCCTAAAACTGAACTGCCTGACAAGTTGGAAGTTCCAGTGTACACGTGGGGGGGTAAGGCCCCCCCCCCACCCAAGGTCACCTCCTCTCTCCCTTCCACACCCAGACAAGAGGAAAGCACTCTTCTCATGGAATGTTCCAGCACCAGTGTACCTGGTACCAAGAACAGGTCAATTAATTCCTTTAATCAAGGCATTTTAAGCAGACCCCCCCACTCAGCTCTTTCAGAGTTCCCCTTCCAATGTATTTACTTTGTGCATTTTGTAATTATTCATGGAGATCAATGATGCATCTAGGCTTCTGTGATCAATTTTGTGCTGATAATAATTACAGTGACAAAAACATTCTTCTGAATTGCGTAAACACAGCCCTATGATCACAGAAATGTTTTAAACTACAATTTATATATACTTTTGTCACAGAGAAGTATGAAGAATGAGCAATAAAAGACTTTCAACTGTAGAAGCACATTACATTAGAACAAAATTCCATGAGGGAAAATGCAGCAAACATACATGTTCAAGAAGAAAAAGATGTAAGTTTTACAACCTTTAAGAACAGTTTGCTCATGTATATTTTTTATAAAGGGTGATGATATGGGTATCAAATCATTAGAGTATTTAACATTGGATGCTTTTAAAAGAACAATACAACAGTTGCTTTTAAATGCCTACAATACACTAGAAATTACATCTTTTGCAGCTATTTAAAATTAGGATGAAGAGTTTATATGTCATCTTAAAAATGTGCCCATAGTTTTTCAAAGTTATTTCACGGAACACATGATCAAAAGTGTTTCAAGGCCTGTGCTTTAAAGTGATATAACTCTACACTATTCCTAATTTAACCCACCTCTGATGATAAAAGAGCTGCCTTCTGCCAACCCTCCACTAGCCCTCCCCCTTGTTCAACACATTCTTGACAAGTGATTTTATCTCCAGTGTAAAGACATCAAAACCCCTCCCCTCAAAAAAACTGATGAAAAAATATTCCCTTCCCATTCCAAACCAAAAGCCGCACTCTTGTATAAACACATTTCCCTAAAATGATGACTAAATTGTTGGCAATGAGAGACTTATTTATTGTTTTCTGGCCTTACAATGTCCAAATGTTTGCTTAAAATTGTGCGATAAGATTTGTACATAAAAGGACAGTGACCACAACATCGGAACCACATCAGGACACTGTTTCAACTCCTCTTTATCATCTATTTCAAGGGCTTGCTGTGTGTTTTTCATTGAAGATCTTCCTTTCTCTGAAATGGGAAAAGTCTGGTTGCCAACTGATTCAGGTGGCTCCACGATTCAGAGGTGCAACTGCAGGAGAGCCCGTGAGCAAAGCACAAACATTCAACCAAGCAGTACCCAGAGTCCCAGGCCGGAAGGCGCTTTCTGAGAGCAGCGAGCTGAGCTCAGGTTCACGAATGCAGTTTCCTCCCACTGCCAGCAAAATCCCTCAACAGGTTTAGGAGGAGGAAAAAACCAAGACTTGGGTATGAACAATGCCTCCCTCACCTGGGCTTCAGGCCAAGCAGAGGTGGGAGTGTCCAGTGGCCAACCTTAGAGACTTGAAAAGGTTATGCAAATCCTTCAGCTGCACCAGTACCCCACTACTGGACCTGCTAGCCCCACTATTCCTGCAGGGGGCGGGGTGTGTGTGTGTGTGCCAAAAGCCCAGCCCAACCTGCAAACTTGCTGGGGTTCCATACAGACTCTGAGAGTGAACCTGTGTTTTGAAGTTCTCAATAGACAGGAAGGTGGGCCTCAGGACGAGCTTCAAGATAATGTAGCTGCAGCCCCTCTTTTTTAAAAGAAGAGAAATCCTTTTCTCACCTAAGGTCCCAAAGCTGCACAGCAGCTCAGCCAAACAGGGCTCATGGCCCTTGTCTCCAACTTCATGGTTTTGTGTTGTTTCCCATAATCCCTCTCAAAAAACCCAGCAGTGTGCTTAAGCCAAGATGTATGCACTCCACAAACGATCCGCGTTGACTGCCTGAGCTTCCTGGGCATGAACACCCACGTCATCTAAGATGGAACAATATGGGCCCATGCGCTGCTCTCAAAGGGCCCCTGGGAACACAGTTTCAAAGGAGAACTCTATTAGCGATATGGACACAGTAAGTGGGTTATGCTACTGCCCTCTAAGTCTGCGGATGTTTTAATCATCTTAAAACGCCTCCTCTAAAAGTCACTTGCCAAGGAAGCCACCCTGTAAACACTATATTAGACCTCTGCTAAATGTTTCTCACATCGCCTCCACCCAAATGGCCAGGGTTTGAAAATGACCACAGCAGAGCCTAGTCAAGTTTCTCTTTTGGCAAGACCCCTTCTGATTTAGGGCAGAGAAGCTTTCTTTCTGCGAACATTAAAGAGATCTCCCAGTTCCCTGTTTAAGTGTGCTTAATTTCATGAAGGCTTAGCATTTGATACCAAAAAAAAAAAAAAAAAAAAAAGGCCACTTGAAGCACAGTTTGAAAGTTCCACGTTTAAAAAGATCCTTGTTCATTGATTTTGGTGGGGTAATTAAGCTAATCTAAACAAGGGGACCTTGTCTAGGAGCGAGTGGGGGAGGTGCGGTGGCTCTGGCCCTCTGCATAGGAACCTGCTGCAGACTCCTGCCTATGGCTCTGCTCTCATGCCCTCCTTTCTATATGGCTGCTCTTCATCTGTGAGGTTTGGTCCCTCTGGTCAGACTCTCACTCAGTGAAACTAAAATACTCTGGAGTTGTCTGGCTTGGAGTCAAGGCAACCCTGCCAATGGTGTTTCACTCAGTGCACCCTCATCAACATAATTATGTTATGATAAAAAATCTGGGAACCATAGGAGGCGAGTGTGGAGCCGCGTCCTCACCCATTCTTAGTCGGAACACGGCTTCCAGCACATTCCGGCCCCACAAATTATAGACACAGTTCTGCCAGGGGTGTTCCCGAGGAAGGCACTGGCAATTTGGGGTTGTCTGCCACCTACAGCGCTTGCCGGTCGCCCTCTCCCATGCCAGGCCATGAGGCCATAAGCCACAAACCACCCCTGCCAGCCACCCACGGTTGGGCTCCGGGGTCTGCGGGACGGTTGAGCGGGAGAGGACCTGGGGCAGAAGGAAGCACCAGTCAGAAAATGACAGCAGCAGCAGCAGCCAGAACCCCAATGCCGGCCCTCCCCTGCCTTTCTGACAACACAGATAAAATCAATCAACACCCAGAGATCTAAACATCAGCTAAAATACCTTTCTTGGCTCCTTTCCTCCATCAGGCATGGGGGGAAGTGGCCACTGCCGCAGCCCCCCCGCCCCCAGATCTGCAGGGCAGACTGAGGCGAGATCTCCGGCTCACCGAGGAGACAGAACCCAGCTTACAGGCTCCTCCCCCTCCTCCCCTCCTCTCCAATAGGCAAAGTTAGAGGGTGTTAAAAGCTGCAAGACACCTTGGAGATCACCCAGTCCAATCTCTGATCTGCTTTTACAATGCGGCGACAAGGACCAAAGCTACAGCACACATCTCTGCAAGGGAAGCAAGCGACTCCTCCACTATCTGGAGAGCTGGCCCCTGGAAACGTCCCAACCCCTCACCCCCTGCACACCCAGTTCACAAAAATCCACCCCTAAATACCTAATAAACATTTCAAACACATTGCAAATGATCCTTCCTTTACAGCCGTGGCCACAAAAACAATTAGCTTGAAGCAACTAAAATCCTAGATTTTTAAGAGGACCTATTTCTCTGACCTCTCACCAGAAGCACTTGAGTCTCTTTCCACCTGGAGCCTGCATAGCTTCAGGCCACAATCGTTGCCTCTCCCCACTGTCCAGCAGCTTCTGCAAAATCTCTCCCAAGTATTAAATAAACTCTACTTGTTCTTTTAATACATAACTCAGATCTAGCACAAAAGTGAAAAATTACTCATTTTTTAAAGGAGTGTGGATGTTACTGGTTCGGACCTCCAACCATTTGTTACACTTCTTAATCAGTAAACCAATCCTCCAGCTTTTTATTTTCTCACTTTTTCCTACTACAAGCACAAAAGAGCAGAGGGAAAGATTGTTACCACACCCTACCTGTCTGCAGAGGACAGGATGGATGAGACAGCGGTAGGGATGGAGGCACTGGGCGCACACTCAACCCTGCTGGGGAGACCCAGCATTGCTTTCTCCCAGCAGAAACCAGCTGACCCCACAGCGGTCACTTCAATCACTCATCGCCTCCCAGGCCCTAGACCAGACAAGACGGCCCCAATAACAAGGAGCTACAAGCCCTGTTTTACTGGAGTCAGTCTGTGAGCCTGAGGACATACTCCACCATTGCCCCCACCAGCAAAACAAAAATCTTGCGCTCCCTGGTAGTGCCCCTTCCCACTCCTCCCTAGCCCCCACCTTCTAGAATCATTTGAATAACCAGCCAGGAGGCTGTGCTCCTCGTTTGGACAAACCTCTCCCGGAAGAGCCCTTAGCTGGAGTGTGCTGTCCAAGAACCAGTCAGGTGCAGCACAACTTGGGGAGGAATGGGTTAAGCTCAAGGGCTCTGGGAGGCTGGGGTAGCCCGGTAAAAGGGAAGCATGTGCAGAGATCCAGATAAATGTGCAGAGCCTTCCCCAAAGCAGAGGCTCTGGACCTGGACGCGCTGATGCCCGACCCCTTTCCTCCAGGGACAAGGGTGACCTCAAGAAAATAAGGGTGTCTTCAAGGGAACAGAGCGGAGAACAGTGCTGATAAGCTCAGGGCAGAACCACAGCCCCGAGGACAGGCTCAGAGTCCGAGGTGTGGGACACCGGCTAGTAGTGCTGCGAGGGGCGTGCGTGTATTGGGGGGAGAAGGGGAGACCAGGGAGGGGGGAGGGGAAGAAGGAAGTCGTCTTTCGGGAGGAAGGGTCCAGGCAGAGGGGAGAGGGGGGATCGCGCGAGCGGTGGGGACAGAGGCTGAACTCTCAGAAGTTAGAGATGGCAGGCGGGGGGTGGGGAGGGAGGAGGACAGGGCCGGGATCAAGCGCGAGAGGCGTCGGGCTCCTTTTCGGGTACAGAAACCCGAGGTAACGGGGTGTGGGGGGCGCTGCTGAGAAGGGGGGCCGGGTGCAAAGGAAGCCCACGCTCCGGGGTGGGGGCCTGGGATGCTCAAGAAGCCTGCTGGGACAAGGACGAGGAGGGCAGGTGCAGCCCGGGAAGAGAAGGCGGCCGGGGCGTCCCGAGGAGCCGGAGCCAGCGTGGAGCCGGGGGGAATCGCCTCCCCCGGAGAGGAGGCTGGGGCTGCGGAGCGGACCCGAGAGTCCGACGCCAAGGCCGCGCGGAGGTGGGGGCGGGGAGGCGGCAGGTGCCGTGCGCCCAGGTGCCCGGAACGGGGGGCGGGGGGCAGGGGGCGGCGGCTTCGGGCCGGGCCGGGCGAGGCCGCTCACCTGTCTCCTCTGGCCGGGGCCGCGGGGTCGGCGGCGCGGCGGGGCGGCCGGGCCGGGCGGGGGCGGCGGGGGCGCGGAGCCCCGGGCGCACCGGGGGCGGGCGGCAGCGGAGGGTCCGGGCGGCGGGCTGCTCCTCGGCCGGCCGGCGGCCAGTCAGTCAGCGACGCGGGCGCGGAGGGTGCGCTGCGAGGCTGCGGCCGGCGCGCGGGGACAACGCCGCTTTATCGGGTCGGAAACAGCCGCTCCGCGCCGCTTCCGCTGACGCAGCGCCGGCCCCTGCGCCTCATGACTATGCAGTAGCCGCCGGCCGCGGGGCGGGGCGAGGGCGGGGCCTAGGCTGCGCGCGCCCACTGGCCGCCGCCGCCACGCCACGCCCACTCCCACCCCGCCTCTCTGGAGCCCCGCCCCCAAGGTCCAGCCCCGCCCTCCCCCGTCCCTCCGCCCTCTGCGCCCCCCGCCCCGCTCCTCCGGACTGCAGCGCCCTCCCCGTCTCCCCGAAAGCACTGGCCCCCCGAATCCACCCCCGTCCTTCTCCGTGACCACAGGATGGTGACCCCTGCCCGCCCCCGCCCCTCCCCCTGCTGAGTGCATCTCCCCAAACTCCCTCCTGCTCTCCTCGCAGAGGGTCCGGCGAGCCCCTCGGAAAACATCCCCCCTCCCATCCCCCTCCGCTGCGGCCCAGACGCGGCATGGTGGACTCCGCCCCCAGGCGCTTCAGCCCCTTCCTCTGCAGCAAACACTGCCTTGTCTCCCCCTCTCTGGCACCCTCCGCAAACCTGCCTCGCCCCGGGTCCTCTGCCCTGCTTCCTCGAGCCCCTGCAGCCGGCACGTGCCCAGGAGAGCTGGGCAGGACACAAGACCAGAGCCGGAGCCTCCTGCAGGCTCGGCCTCCCACTCGCAGCCTGACCCTTGCCAGGGGAACAGATCCGCGATCTCCCCACATGCAGAATGGCTATAATCCCTAGAATGGGGCTGCAGAGAAACCCCGTTGAGACAAGGTCGGGGAGGTAGCTTGACAAAGAGACAAGCAGACGCTGTGCTGGGCCTAGGTCAGGCAGCCCTGCTCCCACCAGGGTTTCAGTGGTTTTGGACAGATTTCTTCACCTCTCAGAGCCTCGGTGTCCTCATCTGTAAAATAGAGATCAAAAGATACATTTCATGGAGTTGCTGAAGGAATTTAGAAATACAGTGCACTGGAAAGCCTCCGAAACAGCTAAAACGGGGAAATCTGACAATATCAAGTGTTGGCAAGGAAGTGGAGCAACTGGAACTCTCATAGACTGCTGGTGGGGAGGCAGTAACATGGCCACCTTGGAAATCTGTTTGAAAGAACTGGATTACTCAGGAATTCCACGTCTAGATACATACTTGATATCATATTTCGGTTCATAGCAGCGCTGTGTATAACAGCCCCAAACTGGAGACTACTCAAACACTCAACCACTGAATGGATATACAGACTATTCTGGCAACAGAATGGCAGAAACGACACGAATAATCTACAACTACACACAACATGAATGATGCACAAATGACATTGAGCAAAAGAAGCCACTAAAAAATGTAACTTTCCATGTGTATAAACTGCTAAAAGTGTATAAATAATGGTAGGAGTCAGGATAGTGGTTAGCCCCGGAAGGAGAGCCAGGAAGTGGTGCAGGAGGGTGTGACTGGGGACTGGTGGTGTTGTCACTTGGTTTGGGTGCTGGTTACACAATGTGTTCAGTTTGTGACAATTTCTCCAGCTGCATAGTCAAGATGTGTGTGCTTTTCAATACCTCGATAAAGGATTATTACTTAGAGCATGGTGTTGAAACACCAAGGTCGAGCATTCGGGTCTCCATACCAGCCAGCGCCCCTCAAAAGATAAAAATGAAAATAAAAAAAAAAGGGTTAATATGGACATCAGTGGTATATATACAAAGAGTTCAAGCAGCACCTGACACACTGTGGGTGCTCATAACTCTACACACCGTCTGTTCCCCTGTCGATTTTTGACTCTGATGCCCAAAGGATGGAGGAAATTTCAGCTGTGCTGGGTGCCAGCTGTGTGACCAGGCACTTCACTTAACTGCCCTGAGCCCTCATCTGTGAGTGAGTGTTCTAGTAATACCTAGCTCACGAGCTGTCATGAGGATTAAATAAAATAATAATAAAATAATGCTTTTTAAAAAGACAGTACGGTAAAGAGCAGTGCTATGGTTTGAATATATTTCCCCAAATTTCGTGTGGGAGCTCAATCCTCATTGTAATAGTGTTAAGAGGGTGGGAAATCTGACTATGGTATTTGAAAGATGGGGCCTTTGAGAGGTGATTGGATTGTGAGGGCTGTGCCTTTATGAATGAATTAATCCTTTCTTGGAGTAATGGGTCAATGGTTTGGTGGGTTATCAGGGAGTAGACTACGGCCTTTATTTTTTTTTTGCATTCGCTTCTTTTTTCTTTTTTTGGACTGCTGGCTTTATAAGGAGAGATTGAAAGCCTGGGGAAGTGTTCTGGCTCAGCCCTCGCCATGAAATACCCTGTGTTGTCACCAGACTCTGCAGAGTCCTCACCAAGAAGTCCCTCACCAGATGTGTCCCTGGACCTTGGACTTCCCAGCCTCCAAAATTGTAAGAAACAAATTTCATTTTCTTATAAATTACTCAGTTTCAGGTATTGTTAGAAGCTACAGGAAACAGGCTAATACGAGCACAGAGTAAGGACTTGATAACTTTGTTTCATTATTTGCTAATTGCTAGTATTTATGGAACCTTCTTCATTTTCAGTCATTTTGCAACCAACTTCTGAAATCGTTCCTATTGTGTCCCATTCTGGTACTGGAGCTAGAAACACGGTTCAGTCTCTCTCCTTAAGGATCTCGTAGTGGGGCGGGAAGCGAGATGGATGGGGGAATAGCTCACTAGCCGCGGAGCCGTGGAGCCCGGCGTGGGGTCTGACTCAGGTTTATGGAGTAGGTGCTCCATGAGTGTTTCTGAAAGAATATATGATTGCATGTGTGAAGCTGTATGCATGAAGTTTCGTGTGGATGAAATTTAGAAGATAGTTTCTAAGTCTGAGATGTGGAAACGTCTGATTAATTACTTCTGTAATCTGGAGTTCGACACAGAGATTAGACAGACCAAGGTTAAGGAAAAGCATGTCCCTGCTCTGCAAGCACCCAACACTGTGCGTGTGCATGTGCACCTGTGTGTGTGTGCATGCATGTGCAAGAGGGCCAGGAGCAGGGACACACTGCCAGCACTCCATCCCAGCCCAGCCAACTGGGACCCTATCCCAGCTGCTGCCACCATGGAGAGTAAGATATGTCTGTGATCTGCGGCCCCATTGTTCACCCGCCCCTGGCAGCCCGGGAATGGGGTCCTCAGAGCCCCACACAGCTTCTCCCAGCTCCACCCACTTTTTGAGTAGCTGGGCCCCCAGTCCTGTGAGTAGAGAGCTTGGCAAGGGGGAAACCCTCTTGCCCAGGGATCAGAAAGACCTAGACTCTGGCCTGGCTCAAAGGCCGGGCATGCTTGGGCCCTTATCTGTCACAGGTGCGCAAGCTGTGCGCAAAAGAGCTCCATGCTTGGTTTCATCCTCTGCTGTCACCGTCGTTTTTTTTTTTTTTTTTGGTGGCTGGCCAGCACAGGGATCTGAACCCTGACCTTGGTGGTACAACTCTGCGTTCTAACCAATTAAGCTAACTGGACAGCCTAAATGCTTAACAATTTTTAACAAGGGCCCCACAAATTATGTAACAAATCCTGTGTCCTCGTTTGTAAGCATGTTGATCTCTCTGATGCATGGGAGGAGCTGGGCATGAGGACACCACCGTCACTGCCAGTGCCTGAAACCCTATCTTCTCCCCACCTCACCTGTGGATGCCCTGGAGCGGGGCCATGCCCCTCGGGTCCCTGGCCACTGAGTGTACACACCTTCCCTTCCTGTGAGATAGAAGAGGCTGGGACACGAGAGGTTGCTACCTGCAGCTGCACACCTGGTAGGTGGTAAAGCCAGGACTCACACTTGGCTCACCTGTGGTTAGGTGTTGGGTGAGCAGGATGATGAAGGAATGAATGATGTCTGTGAAAGCATCGTCTTACCACTGCTGGGCACCGTCCCTTTCCTGTCCGTCTCTCTCCCTTATGAATGAAGAAACAAGAGCCCTATCAGAGTGGGGTCTCTGCTCTCCACACTCCACAAACGTGCTGCGACTTACCCTGAGCCAGATGCTCACTGCTGGTCTGGCGTGAACAGCTCCAGCTCCTGTCTCTGTGTTGGAAAGGCGAGCCTCTTGCTTCTGGATCTCGGGGCTAACTGCTGGGCCGCGGTACAGAGGTAGAAGGTGTTCCACACAGCACACAAGCGTGTGGGAGAAGAGCGGGAGTGAATGCCTGTGCACGGTTACCAGCCTCCTGCCCTCAGCCTCACCTGGCCCTCCATCAGCCCTGCGTGTCAGGAGTATTATCCCATTTCACAGACAAAGAAACTGAGGCTCAGAGTGTCAACCTATCTTGCCTGAGCGAGCAGCGTCTCTGCTTGCAGGAAGGTGACATGGAGATAAAGGCTGGAGGGCTGCTGAGAAGGTGCAGGCACTTGAGGAACCTGCTCGAGCTAGGTGTTCCACATTCCCTGCAAGTCCAGCAGGTCTCTCCTCCCCCCAGTCCCCTACACTGTCACACCAGGCATGACACTCCGACCATCCCCATGGTACCACTCTTTCAAGGCCATCTCCAGACCTTTGCACCTGCCATTTTCTCCTCTGGGAGTGTCCCTGTCCCTCTCCTGCCATCGAAGTGTCCGATAAGCAGTAACCTTCAATTTCTGGTTCCTGGAAAGGGAGGGAGGTGATGTGGGTGGAAGCCCTGGGTCAAGTGGGGTGGCTCAGATTTCCCTGCGATTAATAATAATGACTCACTCATTAATTGAGTGCCTACTGGGCGCCAGGCCCTTTTCCTACCTTGCCAGATCCCTTTAGAGAACTGAGATTGAAAGTTCTCTCCAGAGACCGCAGCCTGCACAGTGGGGATGGGACAGGTGGGCCCCAAAGAAGCGGGAAAGAAAGAACACTCTCAAGCTGACACAGTGTCCCAAGTGTATAGTCCCTTAGTGGTTGCCTCCTCTGCTCATTTACAAATCCATTTTTTTTTTCAAGCAACACTTTTTCAAACAAACTCATTGCAAAATCTCAGTATGTCAATTAGCATGCTCATTTATCGCCAGGTGTTTCTGAGCAGCTGCTCTGAGCCCAGCCCCGTTCCACACACTCAGGGTGCTGATGTTCCAGCTGGCTCTGTGATGCCCAGACAGACAGCTGCCCTCCCTGCTCTGGTCTCTTCCCTGCGAGTGAGGGAGCCAGTGCTTAGGTGTGGCCCAGAAAGTAGAGAGTGGCAGGTGTGCGTGTGTGTGCGCGCGCGCGTGTATATGAAGAGTTTCAGCTCTGCCTCGCTGGGTGACCTTGCAAAAAACACCTAATCCCTCTGAGCCCCAAGGCAAAATGCAAAGGATGAGAGACTCCCCACGATGCAGATGGGTGGGTCCACACTCTGCAGCTCCCAGATCTCAAGTGAAGCCAAGCCCGCCAACTGCCCATGATGGGACCTGAGACCCTGAAGGGCATGTGCCAGCCCAAGTGTCCTGGGCAGTGAGGGACCTTCAGAATAGCCCTGGGCCAGGGCAGAAATCCAGGTCAGGACGTACAGGTGATCAAATTGGCTGGAATTGGCTTGAGAGCAGCTGACTTCTCAGGGTCACACAGTCACCTGGTGTCAGAGGCTGTCCAGGATCAGACAGCCTCCCAAGGTCATATGGCCACTTGGGGATAAGACGGCTATCTGGAGTCATTCACTTGCCTAGGGTCATACAGTTGCCAGGAGCCATATGGCTAGCCAGGTCATATGGGCCCCTGGAGTCACACAGCTGGCTTCCCATACAGGTGTGTCTTATTGGAAATTTAGGCCCCTTCCAGGCCATTCTGCTGCCTGTGGATCCTAGGTGAGCCCCAGCCCCTCCCTGAGCCTTGGTTTCCTCATCTGTGAGGTGGTTTCTGGAGCACAGGGCTGTGATGAGGATTACACGAGAAAATGACTAAAGGGCACACGTAAGGCACACAGGGGGAGCTCAGGAAATGACCACAGTGCTGGGAAAGGGCAGCCATTCCAGCATGAGCTGTGGCGGTCAGCACAGCAGCGGCACTCCCTGCCTGGGCAGACCCAGAAGGCAGTTTTTCACATGGCGGGGAGAAAGGCCTTCGCAGCATGGGGAACAGCCTGGGCAAAGGCCCGATGCTAGAGAACACATGGCTCTGGCCTGTGCAAGATTTTGCACGAACACACATGCACATGCTCGCACACTCACTTACACCCCACTAGCTGAACACCCGCCTCCCCATCCCCTTCCTGGCCCAGGCCAGGGCTAAGCAGGGCTTCCTCCTCCCTGGCTGCCTCAGGGACCTGCAGTTGCTGCAGGAACCGCAAGTATGGGGCACCTTGAGCCTTGGTGGAAAGGAGACCTTGTAGCAAAAGGGCGTTTTGTTTTTTGTTTTGATGGCTGGCTGGTAAGGGGATCTGAACTCTTGACCCTTGACCTTGGTGTTACAACATCGCCCTTTAACCCACTGAGCTAACCAGCCAGCCCCACAGAGACATGTTTATTTATTTTTTATTTTCAAAACAATTTTTATTTTATTTTATTTATTTTGGGGGTACTGCTTGGTAGGGGACTTTTAAAAGAAGACTCAGGAAGCCTAGCATGGGGACAGCTAGGGTACCAGGCTGCCCGAATTCAAATCTCAGCCTTACCCCTCCCTGCTGGGTGCCGTGGGCAGGGCTGGCTCAAAGATACGCACCCTGTGCAGTCACACAAGGGCCACGCTTGGTTTAATGCTTTGCCACCGCCACTTTGCAATTCCTAATCACTGGTGAACAACGAGCCCCAATTTTTCATTTGTACCAGGCCTAAAAATTATACAGCCAGCCCTGGCTATGAACGAGCCTCTTGCTTCTCTGTGCCTTAGTTTCCACATCTATGAAATGGGTCAGTGGATTCAGGGCTAATTCTTGTCCAGCTCAGACTGTCAAGGGCCCCGGATAATGTTGAAGGACAATCCCACCAGGTACTGGACACTAGCTAGGACCCCGTCTGATCAGTCACCTCATGCTCACAGCAGCCTTGTGCTCAGTGCTGTCCATATCCCTGTCTAGAAGAGGAAACTGAGGCACAGAGAGGTGAGGTAGCAGGCCTAAGGTCATGCAACAGGTAAGTGACCAAGTTGGGATTTGAACCCAGGCTGTCTGGCTCTGAATCCTTGTGACCCCTTGCCCAAGGTCTTGGGGCTTGCAAGGAGCCCCCAGATGGGATTGGAGTGGGAAGGGGGTTGCAGCATTCACGTGGCATCTCTAGTCCACTTGTCTGGACAGAGTCCCTTCAGCCAAGCCGGATGCTGCAGCCACAGCCATGAACGAAATGACCAGAGCAGCCAGGGGAGGAGGCCGGGAGCCAGCCACCCACAGCAGGTGGCAGGGTGGGGCATCTGGCACAGCTTCTCAGAATGAAGGGTGAAGGCAGGTGATGTCTGGGGTCACCCCACCCAGGGCCCCCAGGGCAGGCCCCACCTGCTCACATCAACAAGACCAGGGCAGATCTCCAGAGGGCACTCCTCCTTTCCAGACATCCCCCCACCCCACCCCAGGCCATGGTCCAGACTCCCTCCCAGACCCTTGCTTGGTTGGCAGCACCCCCTCCCCCAGGCCTCCGGGTTGGCTCTCTCTCCTCCTGCCTTCGCTCACTCTGTTCCTACTGCCAGCGGTGCCCCCCCCCCCCTTGGGTCTGTGTGTCCCATTTGTGCCTTGTCCAGGAAGTCTTCCCAGACCACCCCCAGATCATGGTAATTCCTGCCTCCCCAGCATGCAGCAAAAATAAAGCTGACCCTGGTTTTGATTATGTCTCGAGTCATCATTTAAAGAAGGATCTACACTTTACAAGGTGCTGTTCCTGTCCACGGTCTCACTGGAGCCTCACAGCAAGCCCATTGGGTCAGATGGGTCTTGTCTCCATTTTACAGCTGGGAGGCAAGGGAAGGAACCAACCTCACCGGGTGTTATTGCACCAATAACTAATCCTTACTGAGACCTCCCTGTGTGTCGTCCATTCATTCATTCACTCATTCATTCATTCAGTAAGCATTGACCGGGCACCAGCTCTGCTCCAGGCTCCCTGTCATAGAAGCAGTAACAAAGAAAACGGACCATGTTATAACATCAAGGTCAAGGGTTCTGATCCCCATACCAGCCAGCCACCAAAAAATAAATAAATAAAAAGGAGGTGGGAGATGGCAATGTTGAATCGAAAGGCAATTGGGGCCACAGTGACTGGGCAGGGGCAGGTTGTCCTGGATCAAGGGTGGTGGCCCTGGTAGGTGGCTGCCTGTGGCAGGGTCAGCATTGTCTGACCCTGAGGTGTGAGAGCCCAAGAGAAGTTAGTTGTCGGGAGTGACTGAAGTCCAGCGCCAAGAACGGCAGGCCGCAGAGGCTGACCCTGTTTCCGAGGCGGAGGTGCCAGGAGGCCTGTTTTCCATGGTGCTTGCCGAGCTCCTCTGGCTCTGAGGAGCTCTGAGTGTCTGGGCCCTGTTCCCAGGTCATCCCCTCGGCAGCACGCTGGGAGGCGGGAGGCGATGCTGCCCTGGGCCAGTGGGGAAGGGTGGAGGCCACAGGCTGCGTGTGAGCGGGACAGGCGGCCAGCCCTCCTGAATCTGCAGGCTGGGAAGCCACTCCCCAGGCCACCTCTGATCTTGGAACTGAGCTGAGAGCCCTTTCTCCAGGCTGCCTGGGGAGGGAGGGGCAGAGCAGAAAGGGCAGAGCGCAAAGGGTCACGACTCAGTAAACAGCATCAGGCTCAGTCAGGGAGCAAACAGGGTTGGGGCTCAGCTGGTAAATTAAGGACCAGGGCATGTGTAACCCGTTGGGGTTTAATGTCTGACCAAGGTCAGGGCTCACAATATGAACAAGAATCATGGCTCAGTGTGTGACTGGGATCAGGGCTCAGTGTGTGACCAGGATCAGCTCAGTGTGTGACTGGGGTCAGGGCTCAGTGTGTGACCAGGGTCAGGGCTCAGTGTGTGACCAGGATCAGCTCAGTGTGTGACCGGGATCAGGGCTCAGTGTGTGACTGGGTTCAGGGTTCAGGTGTGACCAGGATCAGCTCAGTGTGTGACTGGGGTCAGGGCTCTGTGTGTGATCGGGATCAGGGCTCAGTGTGTGATCAGGATTGGGGCTCAGTGTGTGACCAGGATCAGCTCAGTGTGTGACCGGGGTCAGGGCTCAGTGTGTGACCAGGATCAGCTCAGTGTGTGACCGGGATCAGGGCTCAGTGTGTGACTGGGGTCAGGGCTCTGTGTGTGATCGGGATCAGGGCTCAGTGTGTGATTAGGATTGGGGCTCAGTGTGTGACCAGGATCAGCTCAGTGTGTGACCAGGGTTGGGGCTCAGCATGTGACTAGGATTCAGAGTTCAGTGCGGACTGGGACTCAGACTGTTACTAGGATTAGAACTAATCTATTAGTGGGATTGGGATTCAGTCTGTGATGACCACAGGACCCAGCACAAAGCTGATGTGACAGTCACAACCCTAAGGTGGGCTCAGGGGGACTAGAATCTTTTCTCTGAACATGTCATCCCCATCTATCTTTCTCTCTCTTTCACCTGAGAATCACCTACTCCATACCAGGCTTGGTGCTAGGTGCGACAGACTCAAGGGCCACTTAGCCACAGTCCCAGCCCTACACGACTCCCCGTCTCCCAGGCAGCCCTGTCAGGTCCCCTTTGTACAACACACCACAATAATACAGAGGCCCAGGATGGGCCAGGGAAGTATTTCTGCCTGGGGACTCAATAAGGCTTTCTGGAGAAGGCTTTGAAGGCTGGTTCATTTGAGTTGGCAGAAAGGTATTCTGGGCAGGGGTTACTGCTTGAGCAAAAGCCCAGAGGCTGGTGAGCCCCAGGCATAGGAATGTGGGTGCCAAGGTGAGCACCTGGCCAGAGTCAGGAGCTGGGCCGGGCTGTGCACAAACAGGCTCAGACATCAGAGTAGGGGCTCCAGGCTTGCCTTGTCAGGACAAAAGGACACGCTTTCCACAGGCTCAGAGGTGACCCCAGCCAGTTCCTACCAGGTGACAGTGTGATTGCTTTAGCAGCAGGTGGGCACTCCCTGTTCCAAGGCCACCCACCTTGGGTGGACCAGAAGCCAGCAGACAATGGGAAGGAATGAGGGTGAGTGAGGCAGATGAAGACGGCTGGTGGGAAGGCAGCGGGTGGGTGAGGAAGGGTGGGTAGTGGCCAGGGCAGCAGAGCAGGCAAGGGTGGGCAGTGCCCTGGAGGGAAGAGACAGACGGGTACACAGGATGGT